>NC_057809.1:608752402-609087402 GCF_018294505.1 Triticum aestivum
CCGGTGCTAAAGGTTCGCCACGAACCGGTACTAATGGGAGCGGCCCGGCTAGCCGTTGGAACTAGCACTAATGTACACATTAGTGTCGGCTCAAATTCAAACCTTCACTAATGTGCTTCACATTTGACCCTTTTTCTACTAGTGCACATACATCTGTATGTATGATTTCCAACAAATCTGTTGCTCCCTCCATAGTTCCGGAGAATGGTGTTTTAGTCATCTTGCCCATGAGGCACGGTTCGCAAGTACCAAGTGATTCATAATCAAGTGGTTCCAAAAGTCCATCAGTATGGAGTTTCTTCATGCGCTTTACACCGATATGACCTAAACGACAGTGCCACAAATAAGTTGTACTATCATTATCAACTCTGCATCTTTTGGTTTCAATATTATGAATATGTGTATCACTACTATCGAGATTCAACAAAAATAGACCACTCTTAAAGGGTGCATGACCATAAAAGATATTACTCATGTAAATAGAACAACCATTATTCTCTGATTTAAATGAATAACCATCTCGCATCAAAGAAGATCCAGATATAATGTTCATGCTCAATGCTGGCACCAAATAACAATTATCCAGGTCTAAAACTAATCCCGAAGGTAGATGTAGAGGTAGCGTGCCGACCGCGATCAGATCGACTTTGGAACCATTTCCCACGCGCATCGTCACCTCGTCCTTAGCCAATCTTCGCTTAATCCGTAGTCCCTATTTCGAGTTCCAAATACCAATATCAAATACCCAGGTGCTACTGCGAGCATTAGTAAGGTACACATCATTAACATGTATATCACATATACCTTTGTTCACCTTGCCATCCTTCTTATCCGCCAAATACTTGGGGCAGTTTCGCTTCCAGTGACCAGTCTGCTTGTAGTAGAAGCACTCAGTCTCAGGCTTAGGTCTAGACTTGGGTTTCTTTTCCTGAGCAGCAACTTGATTGTTGTTCTTCTTGAAGTTACCCTTCTTCTTCTTCCCTTTGCCCTTTTTATTGAAACTGGTGGTCTTATTGACCATCAACACTTGATGCTCTTTCTTGATTTCTACCTCCGCAGCCTTTAGCATTGCGAAGAGCTCGGTAATCGTCTTATCCATCCCTTGCATGTTATAGTTCATCCCGAAGCTCTTTGTAGCTTGGTGGCAGTGATTGAAGAATTCTGTCAATGACGCTATCATCCGGAAGATTAACTCCCAGTTGAATCAAGTGATTGTTATACCCAGACATGTTGAGTATATGCTCACTGACAGAACTATTCTCCTCCATCTTGCAGCTGTAGAACTTATTGGAGACTTCATATCTCTCCATCCGGGCATCTACTTGAAATATTAACTTCAACTCCTGGAACATCTCATATGCTCTATGACATTTAAAACGTTGTTGAAGACCCGGTTCTAAGACATAAAGCATGGCACACTAAACTATCGAGTAGTCATCAGCTTTGCTCTGCCAGACGTTCATAACATCTGGTGTTGCTCCTGCAGCAGGTCTGGCACCCGGTGGTGCTTCCAGGATGTAATTCTTATGTGCAGCAATGAGGATAATCCTCAAGTTACGGACCCAGTCTGTGTAATTGCTACCATCATCTTTCAACTTTGCTTTCTCAAGGAACGCATTAAAATTCAACGGAACAACAACACGGGCCATCTATCTACAATCAACATAGACAGGCAAAAAATACTATCAGGTACTAAGTTCATGATAAATTTAAGTTCAATTAATCATATTATTAAAGAACTCCCACTTAGATAGACATCCCTCTAATCCTCTAAGTGATCACGTGATCCAAATCAACTAAACCATGTCCGATCATCACGTGAGATGGAGTAGTTTCAATGGTGAACATCACTATGTTGATCATATCTACTATATGATTCACGCTCGAACTTCCAGTCTCCGTGTTCCGAGGCCATATCTGTTTTGCACCCGTTGTATTTGAACATAGATCCTATCACACCCGATCATCACGTGGTGTCTCAGCACGAAGAACTTTCGCAACGGTGCATACTCAGGGAGAACACTTATACTTTCATAATTTAGTGAGGGATCATCTTATAATGTTACCGTCAATCAAAGCAAGATAAGATGCATAAAAAGATAAACATCACATGCAATCAATATAAGTGATATGATATGGCCATCATCATCTTGTGCTTGTGATCTCCATCTCTGAAGCACCGTCATGATCACCATCGTCACCGGCGCAACACCTTGATCTCCATCGTAGCATCGTTGTCGTCTCGCCAATCTTATGCTTCTACAACTATCGCTACTGCTTAGTGATAAAGTAAAGCATTACAGGGCGATTGCATTACATACAATAAAGCGACAACCATATGGCTCCTGCCAGTTGCCGATAACTCGGTTACAAAACATGAACATCTCATACAATAAAATTTAGCATCATGTATTGACCATATCACATCACAACATGCCTTGCTAAAACAAGTTAGACATCCTCTACTTTGTTGTTGCAAATTTTACATGGCTGCTATGGGCTTAGCAAGAACCGTTCTTACCTACGCATCAAAACCACAATGATAGTTTGTCAAGTTGGTGCTATTTTAACCTTCGCAAGGACCAGGCATAGCCACACTCGGTTCAACTAAAGTTGGAGAAACTGACACCTGCTAGCCACCTGTGTGCAAAGCACGTCTGTAGAACCAGTCTCGTGTAAGCGTACGCATAATGTCGGTCCATGCCGCTTTATCCAACAATACCGCCGAACCAACGTATGACATGCTGGTAAGTAGTATGAATTATATCGCCCACAACTCACTTGTGTTCTACTCGTGCATATGACATCTACGCATAAAACCTGGCTCGGATGCCACTGTTGGGGAACGTGGTAATTTCAAAATTTTCCTACGCACACGCAAGATCATGGTGATGCATAGCAACGAGCGGGGAGAGTGTTGTCCACGTACCCTCGTAGACCGAAAGCGGAAGCGTTAGCACAACGTGGTTGATGTAGTCGTACGTCTTCACGATCCGACCGGTCAAGTACCGAATGCACGACACCTCCGAGTTCAGCACATGTTCAGCCCGATGACGTCCCTGGAACATCGATCCAGCCGAGTGTTGAGGGAGAGTTTCGTCAGCATGACGGCATGGTGACGATGATGATGTTGTACCGACGCAGGTCTTCGCCTAAGCACCGCTACAGTATTATCGAGGTGGACTATGATGGAGGGGGGCACCGCACACGGCTAAAGATCAACAGATCAATTTTTGTGTCTTTGGGGTGCCCCCCTGCCCTCACATATAAAGGAGCAAGGGGGGAGAGGCGGCCGGCCAGGAGGAGTCCTACTCCCACTGGGAGTAGGACTCCCTCCCTTCCTTGTTGGATTAGGAGAAGGGGGGAAAGAGGAGGAGGAGAAGAAGGAAAGGGGGGCGCCCCCCCTCCTTGTCCAATTCGGACTAGAGGGGGAGGGGGCGCGCGGCCTGCCCTGGCCGCCCCTCCTCTTCTCCACTAAGGCCCATGTAGGCCCATTAATCCTTTGGGGGGTTTCCGGCAACCCCCGGTACTCCGATATATATCCGATAACCCCTGGAACCATTCCGGTGACCGAATGTAGTCATCCAATATATCAATCTTCATGTATCGACCATTTTGAGACTCCTCGTTATGTACATGATCACATCCGGTACATAAAAACATATAAACTCATAATATAACAGTCATCGAAACTTTAAGCGTGCGGACCCTGCGGGTTCGAGAACTATGTAGACATGACCGAGACACGTCTCCAGTCAATAACCAATAGTGGAACCTGGATGCTCATATTGGCTCCCACATATTCTACAAAGATCTTTATCGGTCAGACCGCATAACAACATACGTTGTTCCCTTTGTCATCGGTACGTTACTTGCCCGAGATTCGATCGTCGGTATCTCAATACCTAGTTCAATCTCGTTACCGCGAAGTCTCTTTACTCGTTCTGTAATACATCATCCCGCAACCAACTCATTAGTTGCAATCCTTGCAAGGCTTAAGTGATGTGCATTACCGAGTGGGCCCAGAGATACCTCTCCGACAATCGCAGTGATAAATCCTAATCTCGAAATACGCCAACCCAACAAGTACCTCTTCGACAATCGGGGTGACAAATTCTAATCTCGATCTATGCCAACTCAACAAACACCATCGGAGACACCTGTAGAGCACCTTTATAATCACCCAGTTATGTTGTGACGTTTGGTAGAACACAAAGTGTTTCTCTAGTAAATGGGAGTTGCATAATCTCATAGTCATAGGAACATTTATAAGTCATGAAGAAAGCGATAGCAGAATACTAAACGATCGTGTGCTAAGCTAACGTAATGGGTCAAGTCAATCACATCATTCTCCTAATTATGTGATCTCGTTAATCAATTGACAACTCATGTCAATGGCTAGGAAACATAACCATCTTTGATCAACGAGCTAGTCAAGTAGAGCATACTAGTGACACTCTATTTGTTTATGTATTCACACAAGTATTATGTTTCTGGTTAATACAATTCTAGCATGAATAATAAACATTTATCATGATATAAGGTAATAAATAATAACTTTATTATTGCCTCTCGGGCATATTTCCTTCAGCAACACGCCGAGGATGGAGTACCCCGACCCCCCGTCCTTCTCTCGCCGTCGTGGGAGCTCGTGGACGCCGAGGCGCATGGACCCCAGGGCGTCCTCCTCCTCGTCTGGTCGGTCGACCGGCTCTCGCTGCCTCCGCCCCGTCAAGCCGGAGCTCCAGGACACGCCTGTCAGCTGGCGCACCCGCAGCTCCAGCGTCCGCATCACCAACTCCACCCCCGCCTCTGGCCGCCTCGTCCTTGTCGCGCCCAAGGCGGAGCCCGGCCTCCCCCCGGAGTACGAGGTGGTAGCCCGACGCGGCTTCTTCGACGAGGACGCCCTACGGTGGGGCGCGACGACTACCTCTGCGACGAGATGGTCCGGCAGCGCCGGGCCCTGGATGAGATAGCCGCCCGCAAACATGGGTGTAAGGACGAGCACGGCGTTGTGAACCTTGACAGCGATGACGACGAGGACGCCCCCGGACCGTCCAACCCGCCGCGCCAACTGGGGAAGGGTTGCAGCAGGGACGGCGGCCGTGGCAGAAGCGACGACGACGACGGCGGCGACTACACGCGGTTCTACAGCCTCCTCGGCATGTAGAACTACAAGGGCGGCGGGCGGCGAGGAGCGGCGAGGGAGACGGCGAGGAGCAGATTAGTAGCTTTTTTTTCTTTTTTGTAAAATATTTTAAATATGAACGAACTCGCCGAAGTTTGGTTTAATTTGCGCTGTGTTTGTGACAAAATTTAAGTTTTCAAAAAAAATGTGGGCGCCGCGACTGGGGGGCATCACGCCCCCAGCACACGGTTTAGCACCGGTGCGCCCCCAGGGGGCGATTTTTAGCGCATCCTGGGGGGCCAATGATACATCTCCAACGTATCTATAATTTTTGATTGCTCCATGCTATATTATCTACTGTTTTGGACATTATTGGGCTTTATTATCCACTTTTATATTATTTTTGGGACTAACCTATTAACCGGAGGCCCAGCCCAGAATTGTTGTATTTTGCCTGTTTTAAGGTTTCGAAGAAAAGGAATATCAAACGGAGTCCAAACGGAATGAAACCTTCGGGAACGTGATTTTCTCAACGAACAAGACCCAGGAGACTTGGACCCTATGTCAAGACACAAAAGAGGAGGCCACAAGGTAGGGGCGCGCCTACCCCCCCCCCCAAGCGTGCCCTCCACCCTCGTGGGCCCCCTGTTGCTCCACCGACGTACTCCTTCCTCCTATATATACCTACGTACCCCCAAACGTTCAGATACGGAGCCAAAACCCTAATTCCACCGCCGTAACTTTCTATATCCATGAGATCCCATCTTGGGGCCTGTTCCGGAGCTCCGCCGGAGGGGGCATCGATCACGGAGGGCTTCTACATCAACACCTAGCCCCTCCGATGAAGTGTGAGTAGTTCACCTCAGACCTGCGGGGCCATAGTTATTAGCTAGATGGCTTCTTATCTCTTTTTGGATCTCAATACAATGTTCTCCCCCTCTCTTGTGGAGAACTATTCCATGTAATCTTCTTTTTGCGGTGTGTTTGTTGAGACCGATGAATTGTGGGTTTATGATCAAGTCTATCTATGAACAATATTTGAATCTTCTCTGAATTCTTTTATGTATGATTGGTTATCTTTGCAAGTCTCTTCGAATTATCAGTTTGGTTTGGCCTACTAGATTGATCTTTCTTGCAATGGGAGAAGTGCTTAGCTTTGGGTTCCATCTTGCGGTGTCCTTTCCCAGTGACAGTAGGGGCAGCAAGGCACGTATTGTATTGTTGCCATCGAGGATAACAAGGTGGGGTTTTCATTATATTGCATGAGTTTATCCCTCCACATCATGTCATCTTGCTTAAGGCGTTACTCTGTTTTTAACTTAATACTCTAGATGCATGTTGGATAGCGGTCGATGACTGGAGTAATAGTAGTATATGCAGGCAGGAGTCGGTCTACTTGTCTCGGACGTGATGCCTATATACATGATCATGCCTAGAATTCTCATAACTATGCTCAATTCTGTCAATAACTCAACAGTAATTTGTTCACCCACCATAGAATACTTATGCTCTCGAGAGAAGCCACTAGTGAAACCTATGGCCCCCGGGTCTATCTTCATCATATTAATCTCCTACTACTTAGTTATTTCCATTGCTTTTTACTTTGCTTTTAGTTTACTTTGCATCTTTATCACAAAAATACCAAAAATATTATCTTATCATATCTATCAGGTCTCACTCTCGTAAGTGGTCGTGTAGGGATTGACAACCCCTTATCGCGTTGGTTGCGAGGATTTATTTGTTTTGTGCAGGTGCGAGGGACTCGCGTGTAGCCTCCTACTGGATTGATACCTTGGTTCTCAAAAACTGAGGGAAATACTTACGCTACTTTGCTGCATCATCCCTTCCTCTTCGGGGAAAAGCAATGTAGTGCTCAAGAGGTAGCAGCCAACGGCTGGAGATGCTCTTAGGGTGTTAGATAGTGTGACCCCTCGTGTCGCTGAGGAGGTAGAGGAAAGAGAGGAGGACTATGCTGAACAACGAAGGGAATCAGTGGGAGAGGACAAGGTATCAGCCCGGAGGACCGCCGGGCAAAATGAAAACAATAAGCTGGAACTGTCGTGGATGCTCACTTCTACGGCAGTTCGTGAGTTCTTGGAGATCCAAGGGCATGTTCGAGCAGAGCTAGTTTTTCTTTCTGAGTCCCATTTAAATAAAATAAAAGTTGACGAGTAGTGATCGAAAAGATCTTATATTAATTTACAGATGGAGTAGGTTTCAATTTCATGTTTTTAGTAGAGAGTGATGGAAAGGCGGGTGGCCTTGTTTTGTTTTTCCAAGAAGAGAATAAAATCAAGTTGAGTAATTTGCCCTCTCACTTTATTGACATTTTGTTCACGAACGATGATAATGTGAGTTGGCACTTTACGAGCTTGTATAGTCATTCTTCTCATCCGTGAGTTGTTATTGGAGATTTCAATAAAATTTTATACTCACACGAGAATGAGGGTGGTAATGCAAGATTCGATGATAGATGATTCTGATGGCAAGATTTAGAATTGAAAGATCGTATTAATGGGCATTTTACAAACATTTTCACCTCAGAAGTCCTTCAATCTGATCAAGATTCTTTGTCATTGGTTTAGAGGACGGTTTCAACTGATATGAATAATGCACTCCTTGTTCCCTACTCCGTGGAGGAAGTTCGGAAGACTCTTTTGATATTGGTGATTTAAAAGCCCCGGGACCAGACAAATTGCATGCTATCTTTTATAAGAGATTTTGGTCTATGTTACACTACTAGGGAAAAGCTTATACACAGACGCTTACTAGTAGCATGGGTTTATACCCCTCGCTACTGCTACTTACTAGTAGCCTGGGTTTTTACCCCTCGCTAGTACTAGGTTGATAGTAGTAGCGCGGGTTTTTAACCCTCGCTACTACTAAGTGGTCTCTGCCGTGCCCCCCCCCCCGGGGACATGCCATAGTAGTAGCGAGGATTATAAACCTGCGCTACTACTTTGTGAATAGCTGTACTGCAAGTCAGATGCCCATGCTACTAGTATATTTCCACACCACCCACCCCCGATCCACCCCACCAACCGTCCACTCCACCCACCAGTCCACCACTGTTTGTCTTAAAAAAGGAAAAACACCCAACCCTCGATCCAGATCCCCTCCACTGCCGGCCTCCCTTCCACCTCCTCTCTTCTCCTGATTCACCCCTCGTCTCCCTCCCATCCCATGCCGCCGCCGCCCACCACCCCGGCGACCTCCCCACCGGTGATCCCCAGCCTCTCCCTCTCCTTCTCCCTGCATCCGTCGCCCGCCTCCTCTCCTCCGCCGCGCCCCGCTCGTCATCCCTCCATGCCCACACGCGCGCCCTCCGCCCCCTCGCCCCCCTGCCCTCCGACGACAAGGACCCGGACGACCAGGACGACGCGCCCCTCAGGGGCAGCTGCAACGAGAAGAAGCAGGAGGCCCGCCTCGCCGTGAAGTGGGGCATGGAGCTCGCCAAGTTCTCCCCTCCCCGATCAAGCGCATCGCCAGGTGCCCCCATTTGCAGCCTCCACTTCTGCTTACTTTTGGTCGGATTTTGAGGCGAGGGCGCTTGGCTTTAAACCTTATTTTTCCAGGGCCGCGTCGCTGGAGCGCGAGGTGGTGGACGCTCTCATGCGGGTGAAGGTACATCCATGGTTCTGGTAATGAGGAGCTCGTGATGAATCGTGAAATCATGACATTTCTGTGTGCTCATTGTTCTGTAGAAATTCGGACCCGAAGTGCGCGAAGGAAGGAGGAGGCAGTACAATTACATCAGTATGTATGTTCATTTTTGCGCCCCTTGCATTTCCTGGACCATGGAGGTTGGGTCTTAGTACTACTCGAATTTTAGAATGAATGAATGCCAGATTTGAGGGATTCCATCAACTTGTAGTATCTTTAGTCTTGTGGCAGTGTGGCTGACTAGTTGTTTCCAATTTCATGTTGACCTGTGGGAGCAGTCTAACTCTTAGACGTTGAAATGCTTTCCTTTAAACAATTAATAGTTTTCAATCTTTGGTTTGGTAAATTGGTAATGTAGCCATGTAGATACTACTAAGTGCTAGGTAATGTAGTCATATGGATGCTGCTAAGTGCTAACTAGAGAGGGAGGGAGAAGTCTCGCCGAATGCACAACTTTCTAGTGGTTATTTATGGGCCAATGTTGTTGAGCTTTGTCAAGCCAGTAATGCTTTAGACAAATGCAGAAACAGCAGGAAAGATTAATATGCTATGGAGTTTTACATCTGCATGGTGGGATGAATCGTTGTATCTAGCAATTGTTTGAATTTGACCAATTCAGTTTGGTGCGGTTACTAGAAAAATGTCGGAATTCTCTCTGACTTACAGTAAATTCTTTGCTCTGTTCTTCCTCTGTTCATGATTTTGCAATGCTGTGTAGTTTTAGATCTTTTTGGTGGGATGAATCCTCTGTATTTTATTTACTGCTCATTTGAATCTGACAAATTCACTTGGTCTGGTTACTAGAAGCTCTTAAAAGCCAAGAAGTATCCCCGACCTGTATTTTACGTCTAGTGAAGTGTTGGGGAACGTAGTAATTTCAAAAAAATTCCTACGCACACACAGGATCATGGTGATGCATAGAAACGAGAGGGGAGAGTGTGTCCACGTACCCTCGTAGACCGAAAGCGGAAGTGTTAGCACAACACGGTTGATGTAGTCGTACGTCTTCACGATCAGACCGATCCAAGTACCGAACGCACGGCAACTCCGAGTTCAGCACACGTTCAACTCGATGACGTCTCATGAACTACGATCCAGTAGAGCTTCGAGGGAGAGTTCCGTCAGCACGACGGCTTGATGACGGTGATGATGATGCTACCGACGCAGGGCTTCGCCTAAGCACCGCTACGATATGATCGAGGTGGATTATGTGGAGGGGGCACCGCACATGGCTAAGAGATCAAGAGATTAATTGTTGTGTCTAGAGGTGCCCCCCTTCCCCGTATATAAAGGAGGGAAGGAGAGGCCGGTCCTAGAGGGGGCGCGCCAAGTGTGGGGAGTCCTACTAGGACTCCCAAGTCCTAGTAGGATTCCCCTTTCCTTTCCGGAGAAGGAGAGAAGAAAAGAGGGGGAGAGAGAGAAGGAAAAGGGGGCTGCACCCCTTGTCCAATTCGGACCAGAGGGGGGGTGCGCGCCTCCTTCCTTTTGGCCTATCTCCACTATTCCCGTATGGCCCAATAAGGCCCAATACTTCTCCCGGTGAATTCCCGTAACTCCCGGGTACTCCGAAAATACCCGAATCACTCGGAACCTTTCCGATGTCCAAATATAGTCGTCCAATATATCGATCTTTACGTCTCGATCATTTCGAGACTCCTCGTCATGTCCCCGATCTCATCCGGGACTCCAAACTACCTTCGGTACATCAAATCACATAAACTCATAATACAATCGTCACCGAAACTTTAAGTGTACGGACCCTACGGGTTCGAGAACTATGTAGACATGACCGAGACACGTCTCCTGCCAATAACCAATAGCGGAACCTGGATGCTCATATTGGCTCACATATTCTACGAAGATCTTTATCGGTCAAACCGCATAACAACATACGTTGTTCCCTTTGTCATCGGTATGTTACATGCCCGAGATTCGATCGTTGGTATCTCAATACCTAGTTTAATCTCGTTACCGCCAAGTCTCTTTACTCGTTCCGTAATACATCATCCTGTAACTAACTCATTAGTTACAATGCTTGCAAGGCTTATAGTGATGTGCATTACCCAGTGGGCCCAGAGATACCTCTCTTACAATCGGAGTGACAAATCCTAATCTCGAAATACGCCAACCCAACAAGTACCTTCGGATACACCTGTAGAGCACCTTTATAATCACCCAGTTACGTTGTGACGTTTGGTAGCACACAAAGTGTTCCTCCGGTAAACGGGAGTTGCATAATCTCATAGTCATAGGAATATGTATAAGTCATGAAGAAAGCAATAGCAACATATACTAAACGATCAAGTGCTAAGCTAATGGAATGGGTCAAGTCAATCACATCATTCCCCTAATGATGTGATCCCGTTAATCAAATGACAACTCATGTCCATGGCTAGGAAACTCAACCATCTTCGATAAACAAGCTAGTCAAGTAGAGGCATACTAGTGACACTATGTTTGTCTATGTATTCACACATGTATTATGTTTCCAGTTAATACAACTCTAGCATGAATAATAAACATTTATCATGAAATAAGGAAATAAATAATAACTTTATTATTGCCTCTAGGGCATATTTCCTTCACTCTCCCACTTGCACTAGAGTCAATAATCGAGATTACATCGCCATGTGATTTAACATCAATAGTTCACATCACCATGTGATTAACACCCATAGTTCACATCGTCATGTGACCAATACCCAAAGGGTTTACTAGAGTCAATAATCTAGTTCACATCGCTACGTTATTAACACCTAAAGAGTACTAAGGTGTGATCATGTTTTACTTGTGAGAGAAGTTTAGTCAACGGGTCTGCCATATTCAGATCCTTGTGTATTTTTCCAAATTTCTATGTCAACAATGCTCTGCAAGGAGCTACTCTAGATAATTGCTCCCACTTTCAATATGTATCTAGATCGAGACTTAGAGTCATCCAGATAGGTGTCAAAGCTTGCATCGACTTAACTCTTTACAACGAACCTTTTGTCACCTCCATAATCGAGAAACATATCCTTATTCCACTAACACTACTAGGGAAAACCTTATACACAGAATGTTACCAGTAGCGCTTGTTAAAATGAGGCGCTACTGCTACTTAGCAGTAGCGCGTCTGCTAGAACGGTGCTACTGTTACCCGCTTAGCAGTAGCGCGGCAGGAACAGAACGCGCTACTACTATAATTGCCACACTGTTCCCGACGTGCTAGGTATAGTAGTAGCGCCCTTCTACGAACAGCGCTACTACTATGGATTTTAGCAGCAACGCGTTTTTCCTCCCCACGCTACTGTTAAAGCTATTTTCACCTAACCCCCCGTGCGGCCTAATTCCCTCTCATCTGCTTCCTCCCCCAATTCTCCTCTACTATTCCTCGTCGCCTCCGCCTCACCGCTGTCTCCCCCGACCCCGCCTCGCCTTCGTCTCCCCTGACCCCGCCTCGCCACCGTCTCCCTCGACCCGCCGCGCCGCCATCTCCCCCGACCCTGCCTCGCCGCCGTCTCCCCCGACCCCGCCTCGCCGCGCCTCGGTGTCGCCCACTACAAGAAATATGTTAACTTGTGACCACCACTATTGGTCACTGAATGGTCACAAATTTCCATTTGTGACCTTTTTGTGACCAAAAACATAAGGTCAAAAGCTGGCCGTCATAAACTGACTATAGTGACCTTTCTTCTTGAATGGTCATAGACGTTTATGACCAAAATACGTCTACTGTGACGTTTTGGTCACTAGCAACCTCCCCAGGCCACGTAGGCATCTAGCGTGGCAATCTGACGTGGCACAAGATTCAGCCCGGTCCAATTCGGTGTTTATATGGGCCGAGCCCATTAATTCAGCCTTTCTATATATTTTTTCCTGTCAATTTTTGGTCAAACTTCATGGGCCAAGCCCAACAATTAGGCCTTTTTATTTCATGGGTCATGGCCTTTTTGTGCAACAGTTTTAGTTTTTTTATAAAATGGGTCCACTAGTCAAACAGGTCCCACTTGTCAGGTTCTGATAAGTGGGTCCTAGCTATTAGGCCCAGATTCTTCATATTTGAATTTGACAATAAGAAAATAACCAGTAGTTAAATTGGCAAGGAAAAAACACACAAGATACTTCAAATAACAATAGCCAGATTCAATACAACCTCTACAAATGACACGTCCTACAAGCTGTAGCATATACAAGCTTATTTACAAGCTCTACAAATGACACGTCCTACAAGCTGTAGCATTTCCAAGTTCTACATGTTACACATAATACAAGCTTAGTTGATACAAGCTCTACAACTATGGGAATCAGTTACAAGCTCTACAAGTATTTTCTTCTTCTACATGTATCTCCTTCAATAGCGATCAAATGTCGGCTCACTGGAGAGTCAGGACTGGGCCTTCCACGGACGCCCTGTTACATGAATCAGCTGATAAAAATTAGAAAAACTAGAGACAATATATTATGAACATTCCATTCAAAAAAGGAGTAAAGGACATTCTTTGTTTCATCACGTTATAAAGGAGCAGCACAAACCACAACTTTACTCGACACACACACACATACACACATGAATATTAAGCTCAGTTCCAGCAACTATATCATGGTTTAACAGCTGGCCTCAGCATCATCAAACCACCATGCTTATGATCATAATCTAAGCATATCATCAAACAAAACCTACACAGATAAAGATCACGGCACATCAAGCCACAGGCGCACCAACGGTGGCATGAGATTCAACGCAACAGCAATGAAGCTACCACAACAGCATGAAAAACCTAAGCATACTAGAGAAAATAGATAGTTGGTGCTGGAGGGACTGGTGAATTACCTCAATGGCGTACTTGATGGGTGATGATGGTCCTTCTCAAGTAGTTGTCGTCCACGGTTAAGAGGTTTCAAACATCTGTCTACAACAATCAGCAAACCAAAAATCAGAACGAATACTTCAATCTCATAAGAAGTTTAAAAAAGACTATAGCAGGACAGAAATATGTGGACTACTTCTAAAATGGTACATATAGCACATGCCCAAACAAATATGTGATTTCAAGGTTGAAAGCTTTAACATAGAACGCTGAATAATTCGTTGCCCAAAACATGCTATATATATACCAAGTGATGAGAAACCATATGTAGAATTTATAAACGTAAGGAGCAGAATTTCTAAAAGAAGTACACCATTACATAGTGCTACAGCAAATGTGAAATGCTTGATGATGTACATGAATTCACATTTAGAAGGAAAGAAATGTACTGTAAAACGTTCCATATCTGAAACATATTCACTCAACTAAAAGAAGGTCGAGTTTTACTTGCAAATGAAAACATGCTAGAACCTTTCTGTCAATTTATGAGAAGTAGAACCACTATGCCACTTGGTTGTTCTTTAAATAAAAAAATGAGTTGTAACGCAGGCTAACAGAAATGCTATGAGCATCATTTGGGCAGACCATCTAGGATGGTGTACAAATCAGAATGAAAGCATGATTATATATTTCAGGATGATGTACAAATCAAGATGAAAGCATAGAGCTGACAAGTTTGATGAGCTTCGATATGAAGAGACGAACAGAGATACTAGGTAATTCGGTGGGTTTGGGCTTGACAACAGGAAGCAGGAACACATCAATTGACGAAAACAAGATGCTGAATTATATTTGGTAGTATATATACTATGGTATACTATGTTCGTGTCAAGGGCAGCTTTCGTACCAGTGCCTAAAAACGTTGTAAACAAGTACAAATACTCTGTTATTACAAGCACAAACGGACTTGGACTGGGCAACGACGATATCAGGGGAAAAGAGTCGAGTTCTTGATTAGTTAAGAAAAGCTCTACTTTCAAGAAACTTTCACATCAGAAAACTAAAGGAAACATGATTACTTCTCAATACTATGGAGTCACACTTTCAAAAAACTTGTCTATGTATATACAAACTTGAGAGATTAGCCGTGCAAAGGTTCAGTGGATCCAAATAAACATGCAGAAAGGCTATCCTTGCCTTTCTTGTACTAGGTAACCTTGTGGAGGGTGTGCTTCTTGCACTCCTTGTTCTTGCAGTAGGTCTTCTTGGTCTTCGGAACGTTCACCTACAAAAATTGTCATACCATATACTTAGCCAACAGGAATAAACAACCAGGAATTTTACAACACACGACAAACAAAAAGAACTCCATAGCTAAACTCATAACCCATGCTTGTTAGTTTAAGATGTGGAGAAGGACGTGTTAGATTCCAAGGGGCATGGAAAATTCCCAGTGAATCACCAGGGTCCAAAATGGCAGAGGGCAGAATTTCCAATTTTCAATTATACAAATAATGAAAAGAGAACTCAAGCCAAAGATGTTATGTTGAACTAGAAAAGCACCCAGCTGGCCAAAAAGAGAGTAACATTACATACTCCAAAACAGAACACATCAAGTTAGCTCGCAATGGTGGAACAACAGCCCTACTCCATAGAGAGCTAGGATGTAGGAGGGATACATCATCATGTCACTCGTTGCTTATGGCCTAAGGTTTCAGGAACGCCTAGTACATAAGCTGATTAACTGCAGCTAAATGACAGCATACTGTGCAAACAAACTGTCAGACTATGATCTAACCTTGCAAGCATATAACTAGAATAAATGTGTATACTTGGGACACTGCAAGCAGACGTGGAAACAAGGAAATTACTCTGGAAGTTGCATACGCGATACGGTGTACAAGTACTTGCATACTCTGCTTGGTATACGTGTACCTGGAGAGGCGGTGCTGTCGAGGGAGTAGTTGGCGAGGGGGACAATGAAAGACTTGATCCTCCCCATGCAGTACCTCGTCTTGCTCGCCATCTTGGACGTGCTCTGCAGAAAACGCCGCGCCATTGCTAATCAATCAATCTGCAGATTAACCAATGCATGCGCATGTATGAAGATGTATTGGTACTTGCATGAGGAGGTAGCTCTTGTCGTCCCAGGCGTTCTTGATGACCTGGAGGTCAACGATGGGCGGCGCATGTCCTAGAACTCGTATGCCTCCGGCTGCCCAGATTGAACTCCTTCAACTACAAAAACACATATGGAATTAGAACGACGCCAGTAAGAGTAGGGAAGAACAACATTCGATAATGCTTCATAGTAACTAATTTAGCTGGACTTTGTACTACTCTGGTTTCATTCTGATATAATGGAACCAGGGATGATTAGAAAAGAAAAGGCATCGACCATAATGTTACACAGTAGTCAATTTATGGTCTGAACATCAGATGTCGTCCGTGCTCTGAACCAAAATGTAAGCAACCTTAAGAGATTATTGTACTGATACACTAGAATTTCATCCATTTATAAACAATTGCAGAGATTAGGACTACAATTTGCAGTGAATCGGAGATTGGGACTACAATTTCATCCCTAGCAAATAAATGTTTCCTAATTATTATTCATTTGCCATTCTGTCAAGCACAGTATATATTTCCAACAGAGACTACACACAAGAGTGTCTAATTATTCAGTTATCTGAATAGTGACTATTGATTTCATTCAGGCAAGCAACAGAAAATGTTGTGACAACTAAAATCAATCTACAAATTTACAGCAAAAGGTTCAAACATTTCTTCGAGGAAATGAATACAACCTCGGAATTCAGTTGGGAAGGAAATATGCATCACACACGGTGATATATTCCTTAACACGGTTCTCCTCTCAGAACATGTATATATGAATCAAAAAGGTGTTTTGATTGACTCATGTGCCTGCTAACATGTAGACTGCTTGCCTACAGAGACGAGATGGGGTTGAGAGAGGAGGAGGGAGATGGAGATGGCTTACCACCTACACACATCGGGGAGGAGGAAAAAGCTGAAGCAGCAGCTTCTCCTTAGCCGGGCCCCTTCACGCAAGCAGAGCAGATCGGAGGGAGCAAACTGACTGCATAGACGGCCGCATGCACGAATCAGATGCAGAGATGAAGAAGGCCAGAAGAAGATAAGGGATTCATCGCATACCCTTGCGGACGTTCCTGTTCTTGCTCTTGGAGGAGAAGAGGATCCTGCGGATCCTGAGCTCGGTCGACATGCCCACCCACGGGCTAGGGTTTCGGGCTCGAGGAGGGAGGAAGGGATGGATGCATGGATGTGGAGGTGGAAGGAGGAGGGCGCGGTGGCGGTGGCGGTGGGAGGAGGAGGATTCCTCTGCCGCAGCGTGGTCGTGGAGAAGGAGGAGGAAGGTCCATGACGGCGCCGATGCTGGAACGCCGGAGCGGATCTGGTCGTGGCCTGAGAAGGAGAAGGCCGAGTCGATCTGGGGCCTAGTAGGGAGACAAGAGGACGGGAGGGGAGGCGAGGGGGCACCGGCGGAGAGGGAGAGGGAGAGTGGGAGGAGGTTGCCGGTGGGTTGTGGTTGGTTGGGGAGACAAAGGCGGCGGCGGTGGGTTTAGTTTCAGGGGAGACTGACGGGGTCGAGCTCCGCCGTAGGGAGGTGGCCGACGCGTGCAAGAATGGAGATGGAGGTGGCCGACGGGCTCTGACTTGGATTGGATCTGGGAGGGAGAAGGCGGCGGCGACGATTGGGAGAAGGGGACTAGGGTTTCGTGGGTGAGAGGGATACTGGGTGAGAGCGACGAGGGGGGTGTGGGCTGTCGTTGGATCGAGGCGCATCCGACGGTGCTTAAGGCATGATCCGTGTGAGCTGATTTTAGACCAATCAGAACAGAGTATCCTCTTTGATGATGTTAAGACCATTTAAATTGGTCGTAATCGATTGAAAATAAGATTTAGAATCATGTCTGCCATTTGACGACCTAAGAAATTTATAAAAATATAGAAATAAAAAACCATCGCATTGTGTCACCAAGAGTGACCTACTTTTCAGTAAAAATAACAAACTTTGAATATTGTTAATATCATTAAAAAAAGTGTTCTAAGATATGAGCTTTTTTGTAAGAGACTCATTTTTCGAGTGTCCAAAATGATATTTTTATAAATAACCTAGCAAATATTTGTTGCAAATTTGGAGCACATCAATTTTATAATTCACAATCATAGCACATGTGGAGCACATCAAATACTTTTTTAAGCTTATGTAGTTGTGTTTTTCTATTTGTTTCTCTTGTGTTTTTTGCACAAGGGTGCATTTTGGAATGGCATAGTTCGTTTAAATGATCTCATATTGTGCACAAGGGTGCATATTCAAACAATGTTGCCTAAGGAAGTTTTCATTTTCTTTGGACGAAAAATTCATTTTTCATTTTTTTCGAGTGCCCAAAATGAGTTTTTTGTGAAGAACCTACCATATATTTGTTGCAAAATTGTACCAAATCAATTTTCTAAAATACTAGGACATATTTAATGCACAATTGACCAAATGGTTGGGTGTAAAAAGTTTTTATCCACCTCTGGTGAAAAATACAAATTCCCGCTGATTTAGTTGGAAGCGGGTCAAATTTGAACTGTAGCTACCTCGTAGTTTGCTCTTTATTTTTTCCAAAAATCATTTATAGGTACATAAGTATCTATTTAATCAGAGAAACACCAAAAAATTCCAAGATTCAACCGCTACCTAGGAACGGTCAAGCCCGTCGTTCTGACCACATTTTGAAATGAGCATAAAAAATTCAAAAAAAATCAAAAAGTTGGAAAACCTTCGCATTGTCTCATTATATGTGATTAAGTTTCCGGGAAAAATAATAAACTTGTAATACGATAATTATTTTAAAAAAGTGTTCCCAGAAATGAGTTATCATGTGTGAAGGTCAATGGCTTTCAAACCAAATGATCAATCTTATGGCCACATTCATGGCATAGTTTGTTCAAATGATCTCATATTGTGCACAAGCGTGCATATTGGAATGGCAAACAATGGTGCCTAAGGAAGTTTTAATTTTCGTTGGACGAAAAAACCATTTTCCATTTTTCGAGTGCCCAAAAGGAGGTTTTTTTGTGAAGGAACTACCAAATAATTGTTGCAAAATTGGACCAAATCATTTTTATAAAATACTAGGCCATATTTAATGCACAATTGACAAAATGGTTGGGTGTAAAATATTTTGATCCACCTCTCATGAAAAAGACAAATTTCCGCGGGTCAAATTTGAACTGTAGCTCCCTCGTAGTTTGCTCTTTATTTTTTCCAAAAATCATTTATAGGGACATAAGTATCTATTTAATCAGAGAAACACCAAAAAAATTCCAAGATTCCATCGCTACCTAGGAACGGTTAAGCCCGCCGTTTTGACCACATTTTGAAACGGGCATAAAAATTCAAAAAAAATAAAAAAAATTGGAAAACCTTCGCATTGTCTCATTATATGTGATTAAGTTTCCGGGAAAAATAATAAACTTGTAATACGGTAATTATTTTAAAAAAGTGTTCTCAGAAATGAGCTATCATGTGTGAAGGTCAATGGCTTTCAAGCCAAATGATCAATCTTATGGCCACATTCATGGCATAGTTTGTTCAAATGATCTCATATTGTGCACAATGGTGCATATTGGAATGGCAAACAATGTTGCCTAAGGAAGTTTTCATTTTCGTTGGACGAAAAAACCATTTTCCATTTTTCGAGTGCCCAAAAGGAGGTTTTTTTGTGAAGGAACTACCAAATAATTGTTGCAAAATTGGACCAAATAATTTTTATAAAATACTAGGGCATATTTAATGCACAATTGACAAAATGGTTGGGTGTAAATTTTTTTGATCCACCTCTCGTGAAAAAGACAAATTTCCGCCGATTCAGTTGGAAGCAGGTCAAATTTGAACTGTAGCTACCTCGTAGGTTGCTCTTTATTTTTTCCAAAAATCATTTATAGGTACATAAGTATCTATTTAATCAGAGAAACACCAAAAAAATTCCAAGATTCCACTGCTACCTAGGAACGGTCAAGCCCGCCGTTTTGACCACATTTTGAAACGGGCATAAAAAATTCAAAAAAAAATAAAAAAAATTGGAAAACCTTCGCATTGTCTCATTATATGTGATTAAGTTTCCGGGAAAAATAATAAACTTATAATACGATAATTATTTTAAAAAAGTGTTCTCAGAAATGAGCTATCATGTGTGAAGGTCAATGGCTTTCAAGCCAAATGATCAATCTTATGGCCACTTTAATGGCATAGTTTGTTCAAATGATCTCATATTGTGCACAATGGTGCATATTGGAATGGCAAACAATGTTGCCTAAGGAAGTTTTCATTTTCGTTGGACGAAAAAACCATTTTCCATTTTTCGAGTGCCCAAAAGGAGGTTTTTTGTGAAGGAACTACCAAATAATTGTTGCAAAATTGGACCAAATCATTTTTATAAAATACTAGGCCATATTTAATGCACAATTGACAAAATGGTTGGGTGTAATTTTTTTTTGATGCACCTCTCATGAAAAAGACAAATTTCCGCCGATTTAGTTGGAAGCGGGTCAAATTTGAACTGTAGCTACCTCGTAGTTTGCTCTTTATTTTTTCCGAAAATCATTTATAGGTACATAAGTATCTATTTACTCAGAGAAACACCAAAAAAATTCCAAGATTCAACCGCTACCTAGGAACGGTCAAGCCCGCCGTTTTGACCACATTTTGAAACGGGCATAAAAAATTAAAAAAAATCAAAAAATTGGAAAACCTTCGCATTGTCTCATTATATGTGATTAAGTTTCCGGGAAAAATAATAAACTTGTAATACGATAATTATTTTAAAAAAGTGTTCTCAGAAATGAGCTATCATGTGTGAAGGTCAAGCCAAATGATCAATCTTATGGCCACATCATGGCATAGTTTGTTCAAATAATCTCATATTATGCACAAGGGTGCATATTGGAATGTAAAACAATGTTGCCTAAAGAAGTTTTCATTTTCGTTGGGCGAAAACACCATTTTCCATTTTTCGAGTGCCCAAAAGGAGGTTTTTTTGTGAAGGAACTACCAAATAATTGTTGCAAAATTGGACCAAATCATTTTTATAAAATACTAGGCCATGTTTAATGCACAATTGACAAAATGGTTGGGTGTAAAATTTTTTGATCCACCTCTCGTGAAAAAGACAAATTTCCACCGATTCAGCAGGAAGCGGGTCAAATTTGAACTGCAGCTGCCTCATAGTTTGCTATTTATTTTTTCCAAAAATTATTTCTAGTTACATAAGGACCTATTTAATCATAAATACATGGTTTGGTGGCAATACATGGAGGTTTGGGCAGTGGCCGAGGGCCCCAACTCTAGAGCGCGTAAACTCGCGTGACCATGGCGTTGCCATGCGTTCTGGGCGGCCTAGGCATGTCTAGTGGGTTGGGCACTCCCCAGGTTGGTGCTAGGAAGAAAATTACAACATAAGATTCTCACGAGGAGACCGATCGATGCTCAAACATGAATTAACAACCAAGTGTTTGATTAGCGGTACGGGAAATGTACATGGCTAATGGGCATGAGTTTTGGCTGAGGATGATCAGTTACTAAGAAGACCGTCTTCACAAATTTTCAGCTCAAAAGGAGGAGCCTAGGTGGCACTTGCTTTGCGAACTACCACACTGGACATAACTACGAATGTTGAAGCTCGGCTCAAAATAATGAACGGATTGAGTTGGCATTAGGTGGAGGATGGTTATTTTGGCATAGGAAACCACTATAGAAAATGGATACTATTTGGAAATGCCAAAGTGGTACTTCCTTCACAATTCTCTTCTATGGACAGAAACTTGGGAAAAGTAGTGAGAGAGATTGGATGAATGAAATGAGCTAAAAATTGGTGTAAGTAAGTTACATAGGTATGGTCATGCGCTGGTAAATTTTCAGATCATTTGGGTAAGCCTAGCTAGTACTTACTTCACAAAGCTTCTCTCGAGGTAGAAACTTTGAAAATTTCCTGAGAAAGATTTACTAGGAAAATTGAGCTGAATATTATCATGTGGCAATGATTTGGGTATGGAAGAGTGCCCGAAAAGTTTGAGGGTAATAGGAGGGGTCTAGATAACACTTGCTTTGCAACGTGCCAATTTGGCCATAAAATATAAATTGAACCTAGGCTCACATAGATGTTTTGACTGAGCTGCAATTTGGATGAGGGTGATAATTTGGGCATATGAAGGAAATGTATAAATTTCATGTCATTTCGATATATAAAAAAGGTACTTCCTTCACAATGCTTCTAGGTGGACAAAAACTTTGGAAATTTGCCGAGGAAGATTTGCTAGGCAAGTGGAGCTGAATTTTTTCATGCGGTAATGATTTGGATAGGAAAGAGTGCCCAAAATTTCCGAGGGAAATCAAGAATATATAAATAGCACTTCCTTCATAAAGTGCTGTCGTGAACAGAATAGGAAAATGAATATTGTTGAATTAGTTTTGAACTAGGCAAGGAAGGATTTTTACATATTTGATGAAGATATGACCCAAAGAATTTATGAGATTTTTTTGGGGATTTTGGGAATGACAGAAATATAGGTTGCTTCACAACCTAGGGCAAAAACTGCCACATGGACATGACACATAGGCAAAACTGATGAGGTGGCGCCTAGTCATAGCAACCCACCACAATTTACAAGGTTATGACCATCTATATTGGTCATGATCAGCTAGAAATAAGGTAGCAGACCAGTGTTATCTGCTTTATGACCATTTCGTGTAAGGAAATTACGACCTTTGTGACCAAAATGGTCATTATAGTTTAGGTTTTGGAGCCCCCGAACAACTTTTGACCAATTGGTCTGAAATGGTCATAGATCTATGACCAATTCTTCCAGGGTCACTAACAGAAGGTCACAAGTTGACATATTTCTTGTAGTGGCCATCTCCCCTAACCCCATCTCTCTCCCCGCCCTCTATAAGCACTCTCCCCTTCTGATCCCTCTTCTCTGGTCAGTATGAACCCTAGCTATTTAGTGCTAGTTAGTATGAACCCTAGGCTATTTTTAGTGCTAGTTAGTTAATTACTTATATGGTAATTAGGGCAGTAGTTCCTAGGTACTAATTAGTTAGTAAGAACTAGGTACTAATTAGGTATTAGTTTATTTTTATTTATAGTAAGTTTATTTTTAGTAAGAACTAATTGAATTAATAGAACTCGTTAGTAAGAACTTGTTGCTATTTTTTTAGTTAAAGCAATTGTTCCCGCATCGACGTCGACGATGCATATCCCGCATCCTCGTCATCGAGTCGGCGGAGGACGACACCTGCTTGACTAGATGGGCCATGTCCGGGACTGGGCTCCGCCGGGGTGGTATTGAGAGGCGCTACCTACCGGGAGGCGCAGGTTGGTGAGGAGCTAGCCTGTCATTGACCCGAACCTTCTTTGGTGGCGGTTGCGTGGGCCAGTGACGGTCTAGAGGCTCGAGGACCCCGTGGAGGTGGTGCGTCACCGTGTCAGTGAGGAGGACGCGCACGTCCGTCACTACTTGTTTGCGTTGGAGCACAGGTTCTCCAATACCTGGCAGGTTCTCCAGCGATCTCACTGGAGCTATGATCCCGTGATGGTTCCTTCTCTGTGGGTGTCCACCGCCCGCGCCGATACCCGTCGTGTGCTAGGGTTTTAGTTGTATTAGTGATGTTATATGTATGACACTATTCGGGATGTATTAGTGATAATATTCGACGATGTACGGACGCATGAGATGATTTACTTTTGCTTATTGAATGCATGCTAATTTGAGTCCTATAAGATATTTTGAAATGTATATCTTGTGTTGCTCAAATAGGATATGTGCTTGCCCAAGTGGCCGGTCATGTTTGCAGGTTACACCTCCGAGTGGCCTATGTTTTGCCGGAGTGTTGATTCATTTCCGTTCCGATAAATTTCAGGCGCTCGATATGTCCTATTTTAGCAAAGGTCATGCCGGATTTTTCCGTGAATTTTGGCATGACTTGTGCCAGAATATGTAGGAAATGTCGAGTGCCCCGGATTTGTGTGTTGAGTATCCTGGTAGTTGTCTTCGATCGATTTTCAATTGATGTTTTAACTATGAACATAGGAAATGTCTGACGACGAAAAGGATTTCGGTATTTGTAAATACTGCGAAGATGAGCGCGGCCTGTGCGACGGAATCTTCCTAGATGATGATAGGCGCTTCAGCATCAAGCTGGACGAGAACTTCGAAGTGGATACAGTAAGTCACAACGACAACTCTTTTTTTCGTAATTAAGCATGACATTTGCTTCGTTTGCTTCAACTTATAATTTATGCATGACAAGTCTTTTTTTACTATTCTACTAGCGTATCCCCTGCCATGCAAGAGTTTTTGTATTGGATAAGATAGGTTTCAGTCGTACTATGGAGGAAAAGAAATTTTACTTGAAGACCGAGCATGGTTATATTTTCAACCTAAAATTATACAATTCAGACGACTACACCTATTTTGGATGCAAAACATGGCGATCACTATGCAAGACTTATGCATTTAAGCCTGATATGGTTATCACCTTTGATATTCGTCCAGAAGATGATATTGAAGGTAATACCGACATCTGGGTCGATGTGCAGACGCCTCCAGTTATACCATTATGTAAGTTTCTCAACCATATTTATGTCTTTGATATTGTTTATTCAAAAATAGTTGACAACTAATTTGTATTGTCAGCTTATTTTGGTGCAATCAAACATGTCCAGCGCTTGGTAGACAGGACCTACTACTGTCCCGGGGCTGAACTAAACTGTGAGGAGCTAAGTCATTATGTTTCATGGCTTGAGGATCTTGATACTGTCAAGACAAATTTTCTTCCTGCATTTAGAAATGTTAGTACTGAAAGCGTGCGACCAATAGTGTTCATAATGAACTACGGTCACATCTATTTAGGAAGGATGGTAAGATTTTTACTATTTGTCCTCAGTGCATCTTTTCCATACATTATTTTTGAAGCTAAACTTCATTGCTAAGTATGTTACCATACGATGTTCTTCAATAGGGACTCCCGATGATTGTTGTGCCTTATGGGATCGAGACTAAAGGTACCATGAGTATTATTAGCTTACAGCCAAGATATCCTACAGATTACTTTAGTGCATTCAAGATTAGCAACGGATGCTTAATAGTGCAAGATTGGACCAAATATGTGATGGGGGAGTGCAGAGAAGTACTAGGGGGCAGCAAACAGATGCGCTACCCATGATTAGGAGACAGGTTCATCTGCATGCTCCAACTTGATCAAGGAGGAGAGCTACACATGTTTTATGTTATTTTACCTAAGAGAGAGCAGCAGGAGTGATTAGCCAGCTAGAAATGAGTTTGAGGATGATATGTGCTACACTATTACTATGATGATAAAATAGCTAGTGTTGGTGGTAATGACAATGATGATTACTATTAGCTAGTGTTAGTGGTGATTAAATAAATACTGTTGGTGGTAATGACTATGATGATGATTAAATAGCTTGTGCTGGCGGATTAGATTCAAGTGGAGGCAACATGTGGTGCACATCGAAAGTACTACTAGTCCAAACTAGATCAAGTTTGGATTAGTAGTATACTTTTGACATGCACCACATATTGCCTCCACTTTAACCTAATCCACCTTCATTTGACACACTGTTATGGACATAATGATGTAAACCTCATACCTGGTATTGTACCAATATTTGTACGATGGCGAATAAATACACTAAAAATAAAAAAAGAATACTAGTAGCGATGGAGAGAAAACACGCTGCCAGTAGTTACATTAGCAGTAGCGTGGGAGTGAACAAACACTGCAGCTATTTTTCCTAGCAGTAGCGTGTGCGGGCACGCGTTACTGCTAAGCAATAGATGTAGCGCCTTATTAGTAGCGCACCTACCCGCGATACTAGTGAGCACAAAACAGCGCTACTGCTAGGGTTTTCCCTAGTAGTATGAGGATAATTTTGACCGCTGTCCAGTGATCTACTCCTAGATCACTATTGTACTCCCCTGCCAAAATCAGTGTAGGGTATACAATAGATCTGGTACACAGCATGGCATAGTTTATAGAACCTATGGCTGAGGCATAGGGAATGACTTTCATTCTCTTTTTATCTTCTGTCGTGGTCGGCCTTTGAGTCTTACTCAACTTCACACCTTGTAACACAAGCAAGAACTCTTTCTTTGACTGTTTCCATTTTGAACTACTTCAAAATCTTGTCAAGTTATGTACTCATTGAAAAAAACTTATCAAGCGTCTTGATCTATCTCTATAGATCTTGATGCTCAATATGTAAGCAGCTTCACCGAGGTCTTTCTTTGAAAAACTCCTTTCAAACACTCCTTTATGCTTTGCAAAATAATTCTACATTATTTCCGATCAACAATATGTCATTCACATATACTTATCAGAAATGTTGTAATGCTCCCACTCACTTTCTTGTAAATACAGGATTCACCACAAGTATCTATAAAACTATATGCTTTAATCAACTTATCAAAGCGTATATTCCAACTCCGAGATGCTTGCACCAGTCCATAGATGGATCGTTGGAGCTTGCATATTTTGTTAGCACCTTTAGGATTGACAAAACCTTCAGGTTGCATCATATACAACTCTTCTTCCAGAAATCCATTCAGGAATGCAGTCTTTACATCCATTTTCCAAATTTCATAAAATGCCGCAATTGCTAACATGATTCGGACAGACTTAAGCATAGATACGAGTGAGAAACTCTCATCGTAGTCAACACCTTGAACTTGTCGAAAACCTTTTGCGACAATTCTAGCTTTGTAGATAGTAACACTACTATCAGCGCCCGTCTTCCTCTTGAAGATACATTTAATCTCAATGGCTCGCCAACCATTGGGCAAGTCAATCAAAGTCCATACTTTGTTCTCATACATGCATCCCATCTCAGATTTCATGGCCTCAAGCCATTTTGCGGAATCTGGGCTCATCATCGCTTCCTCATAGTTCGTAGGTTCGTAATGGTCAAGTAACATGACCTCCAGAACAGGATTATCGTACCACTCTGGTGCGGATCTTACTCTGGTTGACCTATAAGGTTCGGTAGTAACTTGATCTAAAGTTTCATGATCATCATCATTAGCTTCCTTACTAATTGGTGTAGGTGTCACGGGAACTGGTTTCTGTGATGAACTACTTTCCAATAAGGGAGCAGGTACAGTTACCTCATCAAGTTCTACTTTCCTCCCACTCACTTCTTTCGAGAGAAACTCCTTCTCTAGAAAGGATCTATTCTTAGCAACGAATATCTTGCCTTCTGATCTGTGATAGAAGGTGTACCCAACAGTCTCCTTTGGCTATCCTATGAAGATACATTTCTCCGATTTGGGTTTGAGCTTATCAGGACGAAACTTTTTCACATAAGCATCGCAACCCCAAACTTTAAGAAACGACATCTTTGGTTTCTTGCCAAACCACAGTTCCTATGGTGTCGTCTCAACGGATTTAGATGGTGCCCTATTTAACGTGCATGCAGCCGTCTCTAATGCATAACCACAAAAACGATAGTGGTAAATTGGTAGGAAACATCATAGATTGCACTATATATCCAATAAAGTACGGTTATGACGTTCGGACACACCATTACGCTATGGTGTTCCGGGTGGCATGAGTTTGTGAAACTATTCCACATTGTTTTAATTGAAGACCAAACTCATAACTCAAATATTCTCCTCCACGATCAGATCATAAAAACTTTATTTTCTTGTTATTACGATGATTTTCCACTTCACTCTGAAATTATATGAACTTTTCAAATGTTTTAGACTTATGTTTCATCAAGTAGATATACCCATATCTGCTCAAATCATCTGTGAAGGTCAGAAAATAACGATATCCGCCGCGAGCCTCAATATTCACTGGACCATATACATCAGTATGTATGATTTCCAACAAATCTGTTGCTCGCTCCATTGTTCTGGAGAACGGCGTTTTAGTCATCTTGCCCAAGAGGCATGGTTCGCAAGCATCAAGTGATTCAAAAATCCCATCAGCATGGAGTTTCTTCATGCGCTTTACACCAATATGACCTAAACGGTAGTGCCACAAATAAGTTGCACTATCATTATTAACTTTGTATCTTTTGGCTTTAATATTATGAATATGTGTATCACTATGATCGAGATCCAATGAACCATTTTCATTGGGTGTGTAACCATATAAGGTTTTATTCATGTAAACAGAACAACAATTATTCTCTAACTTAAATGAATAACCGTATTGCAATAAACATGATCAAATCATATTCATGCTCAACGCAAACACCAAATAGCACTTATTTAGGTTCCACACTAATCCCGAAAGTATAGGGAGTGTGCGATGATGATCATGTCAATCTTGGAACCACTTCCAACACACATCGTCACTTCACCCTTAACTAGTCTCTGTTCATTCTGCAACTCCCGTTTCGAGTTACTAATCTTTAGCAACTGAACTAGTGTCAAATACTGAGGGGTTGCTATAAACACTAGTAAAGTACACATCAATAACATGTATATTAAATATACCTTTGTGTACTTTGCCACCCTTCTTATCCGCCAAATACTTGGGATAGTTCCGCTTCCAGTGACCAGTTCCTTTGCAGTAGAAGCACTTAGTTTCAGGCTTAGGTCCAGACTTGGGCTTCTTCACTTGAGTAGCAACTTGCTTGCCGTTCTTCTTGAAGTTCCCCTTCTTCCCTTTGCCCTTTTTCTTGAAACTAGTGGTCTTGTCAACCATCAACACTTGATGCTTTTCTTGATTTCTACCTTCGTCAATTTCAGCATCACGAAGAGCTTGGGAATCGTTTCTATTATCCCTTGCATATTATAGTTCATCACGAAGTTCTAGTAACTTTGTGATAGTGACTAGAGAGCTCTGTCAATCACTATCTTATCTGGAAGATTAACTCCCACTTGATTCAAGTGATTGTAGTACTTAGACATTCTGAGCACATGCTCACTAGCTGAGCAATTCTCCTCCATCTTGTAGGCAAAGTACTGTCAGAGGTCTCATACCTCTCGACACAGGCATGAGTATGAAATACCAATTTCAACTCTTGGAACATCTTATATACTCCGTGGTGTTCAAAAAAATTTTGAAGTCTCGGTTCTAAGCCGTAAAGCATGGTGCACTAAACTATCAAGTAGTTATTATACCGAGCTTAGTCAAACATTCATAACATCTGCATCTGCTCTTGCAATAGGTCTGTCACCTAGCGGTGCATCAAGGACATAATTCTTCTGTGGAGAAATGAGGATAATCCTCAGATCACGGATCCAATCCGCATCATTTCTACTAACATCTTTCAACTTAGTTTTCTCTAGGAACATATCAAAAATAAAACAGGGGAGCTAAACGCGAGCTATTGATCTACAACATAGATATGATAATACTACCAGGACTAAGTTCATGATAAATTAAAGTTCAATTAATCATATTACTTAAGAACTCCCACTTAGATAGACATCCCTCTAATCATCTAAGTGATCACGTGATCCATATCAACTAAACCATAACCGATCATCACGTGAGATGGAGTAGTTTTCAATGGTGAACACCACTATGTTGATCATATATACTATATGATTCACGCTCGACCTTTCGGTCTCAGTGTTTCGAGGCCATATCTGCATATGCTAGGCTCGTCAAGTTTAACCCGAGTATTCTGCGTGTGCAAAACTGGCTTGCACCCGTTGTAGATGAACGTAGAGCTTATCACACCCCATCATCACGTGGTGTCTCGGCACGACGAACTTTGGCAACGGTGCATACACAGGGAGAACACTTTTATCTTGAAATTTAGTGAGAGATTATCTTATAATGCTACCATCAATCAAAGCAAAATAAGATGCATAAAAGATAAACATCACATGCAATCAATATAAGTGATATGATATGGCCATCATCATCTTGTGCTTGTGATCTCCATCTCCGAAGCATTATCATGATCACGATCATCACCGGCGCGACACCTTGATCTCCATCGTAGCATCGTTGTCGTCTAGCCAACTATTGCTTCTACAACTATCGCTACCGCTTAGTAATAAAGTAAAGCAATTACAGGGCGATTGCATTGCATACAATAAAGCGACAACCATATGGCTCCTGCCAGTTGCCGATAACTCGGTTACAAAACATGATCATCTCATACAATAAAATATAGCATCATGCCTTGACCATATCACATCACAACATGCCCTGCAAAAACAAGTTAGACGTCCTCTACTTTGTTGTTGCAAGTTTTATGTGGCTGCTACGGGCTGAGCAAAACCGTTCTTACCTACGCATCAAAACCACAACGATAGTTCGTCAAGTTAGTGTTGTTTTAACCTTCAGAAGGACCGGGCGTAGCCACACTCGGTTCAACTAAAGTTGGAGAAACTGACACCCGCCAGCCACCTGTGTGCAAAGCACGTCGGTAGAACCAGTCTTGCGTAAGCGTACGTGTAATGTCGGTCCGGGCCGCTTCATCCAACAATACCGCCTAACCAACTTGTGACATGCTGGTAAGCAGTATGACTTGTATCGCCCACAACTCACTTGTGTTCTACTCGTGCATATAACATCTACGCATAAAACCAGGCTCGGATGCCACTGTTGGGGAACGTAGTAATTTCAAAAAAAATCCTACGCACACACAAGATCATGGTGATGCATAGCAACGAGAGGGAAGAGTGTGTCCACGTACCCTCATAGACTGAAAGCGGAAGCGTTAGCACAACGCGGTTGATGTAGTCATACGTCTTCACGATCCGACCGATCCAAGTACCGAACGCATGGCACCTCCGAGTTCAGCACACGTTCAGCTCGATGGCGTCCCACGAACTCCGATCCAGCAGAGCTTCGAGGGAGAGTTCCATCAGCACGACGGCGTGATGACGGTGATTATGATGCTACCGATGCAGGGCTTCGCCTAAGCACTGCTACGATATGATCGAGGTGGATTATGGTGGAGGGGGCACCGCACACGGCTAAGAGACCAAGAGATCAATTTTTGTGTATAGAGGTGCCCCCCTGCCCCCGTATATAAAGGAGGGAGGGAGAGGCCGGCCCTAGAGGGGGCGCGCCAAGTGTGGGGAGTCCTACTTGGACTCCCAAGTCCTAGTAGGATTCCCCTTTCCTTTCCGAAGTAGGAGAGAAGGAAAGAGGGGGAGAGGAAGAAGGAAAAGGGGACTGCACCCCTTGTCCAATTCGAACCAGAGGGGGGCGCGCCCCTCCTTCCTTTTGGCCTCTCTCCTCTATTCCCGTATGGCCCAATAAGGCCCAATACTTCTCCCGGTGAATTCCCGTAACTCCCCGGTACTTTGAAAATACCCGAATCACTCGGATCCTTTCCAATGTCCGAATATAGTCGTCCAATATATCGATCTTTACGTCTCGACCATTTCGAGACTCCTCGTCATGTCCCCGATCTCATCCGGGACTCCGAACTACCTTTGGTACATCAAATCACATAAACTCATAATACAATCGTCACCAAAACTTTAAGCGTGCGGACCCTACGGGTTCGAGAAGTATGTAGACATGACCGAGACACGTCTTCGGCCAATAAACAATAGCGGAACCTAGATGTTCATATTGGCTCCCACATATTCTACGAAGATCTTTATCGGTCAAACCGCATAACAACATACGTTGTTCCCTTTGTCATCGGTATGTTACTTGCCCGAGATTCGATCATCGGTATCTCAATACCTAGTTCAATCTCGTTACTGGCAAGTCTCTTTACTCGTTCCATAATACATCATCCCGTAACTAACTCATTAGTTACAATGCTTGCATAGCTTATAGTGATGTGCATTAACGAGTGGGCCCAGAGATACCTCTCTAACAATCAGAGTGACAAATCTTAATCTCGAAATACGCCAACCCAACAAGTACCTTCGGAGACACCTGTAGAGCACTTTTATAACCACCCAGTTACGTTGTGACGTTTGGTAGCACACAAAGTGTTCCTCCGGTAAACGGGAGTTGCATAATCTCATAGTCATAGGAACATGTATAAGTCATGAAGAAAGCAATAGCAACATACTAAACGATCAAGTGCTAAGCTAACGGAATGGGTCGAGTCAATCACATCATTCCCCTAATGATGTGATCCCGTTAATCAAATGACAACTCATGTCCATGGCTAGGAAACTCAACCATCTTCGATTAGCGAGCTAGTCAAGTAGAGGCATACTAGTGACACTCTGTTTCTCTATGTATTCACACATGTATTATGTTTCCGGTTAATACAATTCTAGCATGAATAATAAACATTTATCATGAAATAAGGAAATAAATAATAACTTTATTATTGCCTATAGGGCATATTTCCTTCATGTAGTACTCCATATGAGGTTAGGTTCAGACATTTGTGCAAGTCAATTTCCACCAAACCAAATTTCCAGCTTATGCGGGAATAAATGATCAGCTAAAGAAGCATATTCCTTTGTTCGGCAACATCACAGGTTCAGCAACATCAGGTTGCATGCTATGCTGCACAGCTCAAAGAGACGACACAAATTCTCGCAGAGAGAAGAAAAAGAGACTGCACAGCACAACAAGGTCTTTGGTCTCTCAATTTTTATACATGTACATCCCCTCTTATGATGCTAGCTGAAGCATCTTGTTGAGTTATTTTGAAATCTTTTATGCATTTTTTTGTTGAGTGCCTTTATTTTAAACTATGAGATATGCCTATGTTTAATTTGGAAATCTAAATGCAATCTTATGTTGTTCCACCGAGGTTGATTTTCAAAATGTGTATATCTAATATTTCTTACTATAGCTTTAAGCTTCACTATCATCTAACTTTGTCTAGTTAATTTTTGTTATCTGTCTTTGAACCTATAAAATGGGTGATATGTACACTTGTCGTTAACTACATGTGTTTCCTGAACATGTCTAAAGTTTTTATAAGAAATACAGTTCTGAGCTCGGGTAATCGTAGGATGACTAGACACATACTACATATGATTTGAGATGTATATGTATACAGTTTCACCCTTTGCTAAAAAATGTCCTATGCAATGTAGACTTTGTGAAGCCACATGAGCTAGGGGTTGCACCACAGGAGCATAGCGTATACAAGTATTGAACATTGAGGATCGCATTGCAGCTCATCAGTATGCCTTCCTTGCAATCTTTGAAGCCAATTAAATTCAGAAGTGTTATTTTTTCTGTACAAGTTTGTATGTGTCAAGTACTTGCTAATTGATGTTTTGAGGGGTGCTCATATCCCGGCAACATGGAAAGTTTGCACATTTGTTCTAGCTGTCTCTATGGGTTAGCGGCTTAGCATACATGTTGTAATAAGGTTTCACATTTGCTTCTCTGACAAGTAAGATCTGTTTTTATTCATAGGTAGAAGATAGCGACAGAGTGCTGCAGGATAATGAGATGTTGAAGCGGCAGCCTGAATCCATGACACCGAAGTGCAATTGTGGAAGATTATCTCTATCTTTTCTTTTCATTTTTCTTATTATTGAGTGAGAACAGAATGAGCAACTTTGTGATAGTACATACAAAAACTGTAGTAAAAAGAAACTTATGTTTGCAATTGTTAATGACATAGATACTTGCATGTTCTTTGAAGTGGTCATTTGTGAGTAGCAATGCATAATGAGGTTTTTTGGCTGATTTATTTCCTTTGGTTTCCGGTTAACCATGAAATAGGAGCCCAGCAATGCTCACTATTGTGTTTACTGGGAACTGTATGCATAAAATGAAATTGGTGGATTTTATTTTTTTAATTATAAATTAGTTAGTAGTGGCGTGGGAAAAAACTACCTGCTACTAGTTTTTAGGATACTAGTAGCGTTGGTAGTATGGACACGCTACTACTATTTCGTTAGTAGTGGCGCGGGTACGAAATAGCAGTAGCGTGGGTGGCACACGCTACTACTAACAAAGTTAGTAGTAGCACGGGTTAAACCCACATTACTACTAACTATTAGCTGTAGCGCGATACTAGTAGAGCGGGTACTCGCGCTGCTAATAGCCATTTTACCCGCGCTGCTAGTAACCTTTTTCCTAGTAGTGTTAGGGAATGATCTTGTTAAGGAGGGTTTGTAGGCGGTGAACACTTGTACTATTCTGCCAGGGTGGAATGATACACCAACTGTTATGATGCGGAATTAATGCACCAAACACTACAGGAATCAGCTATTTTGCCGTCTGCCACGGCGGACGGCAAAGGCATGAACGGCGGATGGCAAAGGCCTTTGCCGTCAGCCGCGGACGGCAAAAGGCTCCGGCAAAGTAGGCTACGGTAAACAGCTACTTTGTCGTCTGCTTCATGGCGGCTGACGGCAAAGGCCCTTTGCCGTCTGTGGCAGACGGCAAAGAGAGCGGATGGCAATAATTGCGCTGTCAGTCCGTTAAGTGGCTAACGGCAGGCCTTTGCCGTCCGCCGCTGACGGCAAAATTTCTAGTGTCTTTGCCGTCCGCCGTATGATGTCATCTACACGTCACTACATGGTAGGTTCTTTGCCGTCTGCCACTGATGGCAAAGTCTTTGCCGTCTGCCACTGTAGGCAAACTGACCAAATGGGTCAGCTCCCAGGAAGCACAACTGGATGCCACGTGTCTTCTTTGCCGTCCGCAGCAGACGGCAAAGAGCCTGTTGCCGTTGGTGGCAGACGGCAAAGAGCCTGCTTATTGGCTCTTTTATCTGTTTTTTATTAAATCCAACAATTTTCATCACAAATATATATGACATATATAGATATATTTCAAAAGGCCATTACAGAGCAAACATATAAGATATCCAACACATAACTTCATCATCCAACCATATATATTACATGCATAGTTCCATCATACATAACAAGTTCAACATAGAGGCATCCAACCATATATATTACAATAGTTTCATCCAACGATACATGCATAGTTCAACGATACAAAAGAAACAGAGAAAGGGATAAGGAGCACTCCATCTATGCAAGCTTTCGTCAAGTGAATGAAATCTGCAAAATGAAAAATAAGAAAGTTAGAACAAGAAGAGTAGAACAAGAAGAAGAGTAGAACAAGAAGAAGACTAGAACAAGAAGAGTAGAACAAGAAGAAGACTAGAACAAGAAGAGTATGTCATTTATGAGCTAACTTACGTGAAATGGATCATATATGAGCTAACTAAGTTGAAATGGGTCGTTTATGAGCTAGCTAAGGTGAAATGGATCATTTATGAGCTAACTTAGTTGAAATGGGTCGTTTATGAGCTAACTAAGGTCAAATGGATCGTTTTTGAGGTAACTAAGGTGAAATGGATCTTTTTTAGCTAACTTAGGTGAAATGGATCATTTATGAGCTAACTTAGTTGAAATGGATCGTTTTTGAGCTAACTTAGGTGAAATGGATCATTTATGAGCTAATTTAGTTGAAATGGATCTTTTTGAGCTAACTTAGGTGAAATGGATCATTTAAGAGCTAATTTAGGTGAAATGGATCGTTTTTTAGCTAACTTGGTGAAATGGATCGTTTATGAGCTAAATTAGTTGAAATGGATCGTTTATGAGATAACCTAGGTAAGATGGGTCATTTTGGAGTTAACCTAGGTGAAATGGGTCATTTTAAAGATAACGTAGGTAAAATGGATCATTTAGGAGCTAATCTAGGTAAAATGGGTCATTTTTGAGCTAACTTGGATGAACTGGATCATTTATAAGCTAACCTAGGTAAAATGGGTCATTTTAGAGCTAACTTAGGTAAAATGGATCGTCTATGAGCTAACTAAGCTAATTATGCAATTTTTGACATAAGTAAGCTAAGTACAGATCGTTTTAGAGCTAACTTAGGTAAAATGGATGGTTTTGGAGGTCAGTAAGCTTATTAAGTCATTTTGGAGGAGAAGAAGCTAAGTCTAGGTCATTATGGTAAGCATTGGAGGAAATAAAGCTAAGTCTAGGTCTTTATGCATGTGTTAAGCAAAACACTAGATAAACTTACCAAGATCCAGGAGGTGTAGGAGCGGGGTGGCTCGTGTCGGTAGCTGGAGAAGGATCGTGCGATGCTTGTCTGGAGTTACGCTGCACCAAAGATCATTTCCAATGTCTTGTTAGCATGATGACACTCAAATGTTAAGACTAGCAAGTAATGTCCATTCAAATAAAACTCACCGTGGTCCCAGGAGCAATCACTGGCATCGGCGGAGCGGTCTGACCTGTCTTCTCGCACACAGACTGCACATTTGGTTTTGACGACTCAGTCATACTAGTTAGTAATGAGACAAACACTACATGAATGTTTTGGCTAATCTGCAGAAGAAACTTACCACAAGGAGCTCGTACATGGCCCTTGCCTGCATGTCATTCCGTGCCCTCTCCTCCTCCATCATCTTTGTCGTCCTCTCCTCCAACTCCCGCTGCCTCTCCGCCGCCTCCGCCAGAAGTTTCTCCGTTCTATCTCTCTCACTCTGTATAGCAGCCTGCAACACCACTCACATGACCATTTGTAATCATTGATGGAAGCGCACACAATGTAATGGAGAAAGATAACTGAGTACGTATCACTAACCTTGATGGCGAGTTGCACTGGCCGTTCACGAGGCCTTATCTCAGGAGCGGAGCTCGACTGGCGCGCCTTGATCTCCGGGAGAGTGCTAGGACAACGGATAAGTCCATCTCCAATGGCTATGGAGCCATGGGACCTCCCGCCACCAGATATCATCACCAGCTCTGGATCAATGGGACCCTGGCTCGGGTTAAAGTCCTCCCCTTTCCTCGCCTTCCCCTCATCTCTATATCTCACGAGCTTGTTGTGGGAGGAGATGTTGGTGAAGTTGTTTGCATCATCGAGGTCAGACTGAGAGAAAGCCTTGACTTTCTTGAAAGAGGCAGTGTGGGCCATGGCATACAGGTCGTACACCTCTGGCACCTTATCCGCCTTATTGTAGCGTGCCTGAAAGAGAGAAACAATGAAAATTAGTAATTAAAGGGCTCAAGCTAGCATGATGAATGAATTGCATGAATCATGAAGCAAACCACATACCCAGTTGCGCCCGAACTGATATAAGTTGGAGCTGCCTTGATGGTGTGGCACACCTTCCATTTGGGCACGTTTGTCCTTGGCCTCGTTGTGGAGGGCTAGCCATTGTTTTGAGCACCACTCATCGACCAACACCTCCCAACAATCCATCCGATCCGCACACCATCTCGGAGGCGCCTAAGTTAGCAAATAGAAACTTGAGCGCTACGGCTAAGAATTACTAAATGAAGGAACTTAAGTAGAGAAGGCCTTAAGAATTACCTTCATGTACTGCTCCTTACTCAGGAACTTATCGCGGCACGCCGGCTTGGTCTTCTTGATACCACGCAAGGCGTAGTAGTCTCGAACAGCCTGCACCCGAGCCTCGTGCCGTAAGTTCTGGAGTAGGCGCTTGCAGACGTTCTCGATAACATGTGCCGCGTCCTCCTCGTATCCCTCCTCACACCTGTAGAATGTCTGCAATCAAATGAGACAATATTGATTAGTACAATTAATAACTAGCTAGTTGAAGATTTTTAAATGTGTAAAGGAGAAATTACCCAGAACTTTCTGATCACCATGTCTGCCCTCGTGTCGCACACGACACCGTCGATAATCTCATCCGGCGGGGCCGGGGCAGCCACGTAGTGCTCCCAGCTCAATCCAAGCTCTGGAAGCCGACCCTCACCAGGCAACGTGACAAACCCCGGGAAGTTTTGCCGGCAAAGAACTCCAAGGACGGAGTTGGGCCGGCGGACACTATGATGGTGGTCCCAACCCCTGCAGCATGACAAGGCCAACGCATTAGTTATTTGAAGAAACGTGAATGCAGAAGGTACAAAAATATTAAATGCACTTACGTACCTCTCCCCATCAGGGAAAATCAACCACCTCTGCTCGCGGGTCACCGGCACGGACGGGAGCCGTGTAGCACCACGCTGGTAGACGTTGCCCCCCTCCTCCCCCTCCTCATCAGTCGGCTCCCCGCCATCATCAGCATGGCCACTCGGCTCCCCGCCATGCTCAGGCTGACCCGGCCAGGTACCCCATCCAGACGTGTGCTCCTCCGGGGTCTCGTGGGCCCAAGTCTCGTGGGCCGAAGGCCCGTCGACCCGAGGCTCGTGGGCCGAAGACTCGTGGACCGGAGGCTCGTGGACCGGAGTCCGTGCAGCCTCCTCCTCAGACGAGTCCACCCTAGCAGTCACGTGCTCGGGTGAAACAGCTGGGGGCGGTGGCGAGGAAGGCGCCGTACGAGTCACCCTACCTCCTCTCCCGCGACCACGTGCTCCAACTCCTCTCTTCTTCTTACCTCGTCCCCTGCTGGGCACCGCGGTCGACGAAGAAGGGCCCGGCGGTGTCGCCATACTGTCCAGCAACGCTCGGCGGAGAGGTGCGTGTGGAATGGAAGACCTCGCACCACGCGCCGACGAAGAAGGGGCCTCGGCGCGCTCCCGACCAGCGCCCACCATCTTTCAACACCTGCCATGACAAAGAATAAACGAAATTAGTACAACATAAAAAAAGTACCGACATGAATAATAATATGTATATCACTTAAGTGTATCATCATCAAGTACAACATAAAAAAATTGAATACCTGACACTACTAATAATCTCGATCAGTATCATCAATAAATGCATAATCATCATCATCACTATAATCAATGATGGGCTCATAGGGTTCATTGGCATCAACATGTGCAAGGCCACCTTGACGTAATCGGTCAAGCATTGACAGGTCATCCGCAGCAGTAACCTCTTCTTGTTCCGGCTCTTCTTGTTCCTCCTCTGGGGTGATGTCGGATTCATTGTCGCTGTCTACTTCAATGTTTTGGGGTGAAGTATAGCGGTTCTTGAAACGCTTTTTGGAAAGACGTGTCTCTTGGAAGAATTCTCCTTCATATGTGTCTGGGTTAATGTGAGGTTCATAATCCTCTTCCTTTGGGGGAGAAAGTCTAGCACGTGGCGGCACTTCATAAACGACATCCCAACCTTTCAGATTTGGATTAGTTTGGCAGGCCCACGGTAGATAGAATACTTGGGTCGCCTGTTGAGCCATAATATAGACATCAGGAACATCTAAATGAGTGCTTTGGTTGATTTCAACTAGCCCTATATGTTCATGAGTCCTTCTAGTCTCCTTCGGCTGAAACCAATAACATTTGAAGACTACGACATTCGGTGGGTTTTCACCATAGAACAGAAGTTCATAAATTGCTTCAACTCTCCCATAATACTCGGTACCTCCTTCGCCGATAGCAGATACACAACAATTTGTAGACTTTCGGTCGGCCATAGATAGCTCTTTGCCATAGGTACGAAAGCGATACCCGTTGATGTCGTACTTGTCAAATGAACGGACCTTATAGTCAAAACCATTAGCGACTTGTCTCAATTCGGCGTCCATAGACTCTGAATTAGCCTACAAGTTTAATATGAAAGGATTGTTGCATTATGCACAAATTAGCGAATGAAATGAAATTGTCTAATAGAAATTACCGTTTGTTTGAACCAAGAGATGAAACCGGGATAGCCACCTCCTTGCTTTGCGAGAAGCTCATACTCTTCGACGGAATCCTTTTGGATCTCCGCTCCATACGAGAATATGGCGACGTATCGACTGTATGACATATCCAGGAATAAGAGTAGTTCAAAGGAAATAGAAGTTGCGAAACAATGTACCGAGAACTTACTCGATGTACGGCCGCACTTCTATCAGGTTGTTGAAGATATACAACGAAATGGTCCGCCATTCTTCGTTATCCAAAGATACTGGATGTGAAACACTAGCTGGTGCGAGATTCCCTTTGAATAGGCTGAGGTTGGATCCACCCTTTTTAGGCTCGTCAGCATTGTACCGAGGCTTCGGATTATGCAAATGACGATTTTTGGCTTCGTAGTGCGCTGTTACGAAGTTTGCCGCCTCCTCTGTGATGAATGCCTCAGCCATCGATGCTTCAATTCTACGTTTATTTTTACATTTTTCTCGAAGCGTCTTCTGCATCCTCTCAGTTGGGTAGCACCAACGATTTTGCACGGGCCCCCCCAATCTTGCCTCGGTCGGGAGATGCAAAATCAAATGCTGCATTGGATTAAAGAAGCCCGGTGGAAAGATCTTCTCTAACTTGCAGATCAACTCCGGCGCCAACTCTTCCATTTCTTCTAGCACGCCAGGCGATAGTTCTTTCGCACAAAGAACACGGAAGAAATAGCTGAGTTCTGCCAGTACTAGCCATTCATCCTCAGGGATGAAGCCACGCAACATCACCGGCATTACCCGCTCAATCCATATGTGCCAATCATGACTCTTGAGACCAAATATCTTCAGTTTATCAAGATTCGCTCCCCTCTTTAGATTCGCTGCATACCCATCGGGGAACATCAACTGCTGTTGCACCCACAAGAGAATTTCCCTCATAGCTGGCCTTCCAAGATTGAACCATGCCTTTGGCTTCGTCCAGTTCTGCTTTCCTTTCGGTTCTTTCATGTTTTGTAACGGCCTATCACATAGCGCCTCCAGATCGACTCTAGCCTTAGTATTATCCTTTGACTTCCCATCTATGCCGAACAATGTACCAAAAAGTGCCTCGGCGATATTCTTCTCAGTGTGCATCACGTCGATGTTGTGTGGGCAAAGGAGGTCTTTGAAGTAAGGCAGATCCCATAAGCATGTTTTGTGAGTCCACGCGTGCTTAGTATTATACCCCTTGAAGTACCCTGGACGTTGTGGATCTGGCTCGAGAGCGTTTAACTGATCCAGGGTCTGTTGGCCTGTCAATGCAGGTGGTGCAGAGTTTTTGACAACTCTACCCCTGATGAAGTTCTTCTTGTCTTTCCTGAACTTATGGCGAGGATCCAGGAACTGTCTATGCATGTCGAAGCAAGAAAACTTGCGACCGGCCTGAAGCCAACGAAACTCAAGAGCTCCCTTGCATGTGGGGCACGGGAACCTTCCATGCACACACCAGCCAACGAATAGCGCATACGCCGGCAAGTCATGCGTCGAGTACATGTACCAGACACGCATTATGAAGTTCCGTTTGCTAAAGGCGTCGTATGTCTTGAACCCATTATCCCAGGCTTCTTGCAATTCGTCCTTAAGCGGCTGCATGTACACATTCATATTTTTGCCCGGATAGTTGGGTCCTGGAATTATCAACGTCAGGAAAATGTTCTTTCTTTGCATAATCTGTCCGGGGGGGAGATTGAGTGGAAAGACAAATACGGGCCAACAACTGTATTGGGCTGCCGTCATACCAAACACACTGAACCCATCCGTGCTGATGCCGACTCGAGGATGCCTCGGATCTGCCGCTTTGTCAGCATGTAATTCATCAAACTTTTTCCACGCAACACCATCCGATGTGTGTACCATCATCAGATTCCCATCTGCATCTAGTTCGGTTCTTTTGCCTGTTTTGTGCCATGTCATCTGTCTGGCCGTCTCTTCGACCATGAAAAGACGTTGAAGTCTTGGTACGATTGGCATATACCGAAGAACACTAACGGGGATTTTGGTCTGTGTCTTCTCACCCATACCGTTGTCTACCACAATATACCTGGAAGACTTGCAAATGGGACAATAGTTCAAGTCCGCATAGTCAAGCCTAAATAAGGCACATCCTTTCTCACAGGCATGTATCTTCTCATAGGGCATCTTCAGTGCACGGAGGATTTTGTCCGACTGGTACAGGTTTGCAGGCATTACATGGCCTTTGGGTAGAAAGCGTCCAAATACTGTCATAATTGCGTCATAGCATTCTCTGCCCAAGTTGAACTGAGCCTTCAGAGCCATTACTTGTGAGATGGCATCCAACTGACAAAGCTCAGTGTGCTCGTGGAGCGGACGTTTCGAAGACTCCAACATTTCATTGAAGGCCTTTGCAGATTCCTCCATCTCCTCGTCCGAATCCCGAGCATCATCATAGCCTTGCACCATGTTTTCCATCCCGGTACCATGCTCGTCGGTGCGACGACGATCCACCTCAGCTCGGTCACGTTGGGCAGACTCACCATGAAATGTCCACACCGTATAATCGGGCGTAAAACCACTCTTCTGCAGGTGTTTGCCCATTTCAGCCTCTGTCTTCTTTTCCCAATTGCCGCACCGGAAACAGGGGCACCAGGTTTTCTTTTGGCCATTTGCAAATGCGGCTTGCACAAACCCCTTAGTTTTTGTGAACCATTCAGCGCTCCATTTGTTCTGACCAGTGTGACCGGTATACATCCAAGCACGGTCACTCATCTTGACTTTCAGAGCTACTGGACACACAACAATTATATATGTAATTCACCATGTATATATTCATCAGTTGATCTACTTTGTCAATTTTATTACGTCCATGCAACCTACACTCTAATAGGTAATGATAGGTCCTAATCCCACCCGTGTATGTGTAGATTGGGTTCATTTTCCCATGCTATGCTCCGGATCCGACGCAAAATTTCGGCAGCACCTCCCCGCTGTTCTCCTGATACACGTCTCTGCAATAAACAGAGAGGATGTGTACCCGGAGAACAACAGGGGAGGCACTGACGAAATATATGCGTCGGATCCGGAGCAAAGCATATGGGAAAACGAACCCAATCTACACATACTCGGGCTGTCCATGGATAGCGTTGGACAATTCGAAAGAATCAAGGTTATAAATATGCAAATGCATGCATATTTATAACTATGACGCTTTCGAACGGGAGACACATATTGGTTACGCATACTGATGATTCAAGACACATATATAGCTAGCTATCAAGTTTCATCGGAATAGATCAAATAATTAATGGGGGAGGAGGACTTGTCATTTGTGCTCACCCACGAACGAAGGGGCAGAGCTCGTCAAACGCACGGCGAGGTCGTCGAACACCAAACCTCGCAGCGATGAAACAACTGCACATTTAAAACTACATGATCAACACAATTATATATGATGTTTTTCATAACAAAATCGAAAAATATATGACCTAACTAATAATTCACAAATATATGACCCCGTCGGCCTCTGGAAGGCCAAAGAACACCTTTTCGGGAGGTGTCGGTGGTCGGGGTGTCCTGTCGGTGTCAGGGTGCCGTGTCGGGGTCGGGATGCTGTTTCGGGGTCGGGGGGTTGGGGTGTCGTGTCGATGTCGGGGTAGTGCCGTGTCGGTGTCGGGGTGTTGTTTCGGGGTCGGGGTGTGGTGTCGGGGTCAGGGTGTCGGGTCAGGCTCGGGGTCGGGGTGTCGGGTCAGGCTCAGGGGGTCGGGGTGTCGGGGTCGGGGTCGGGGTCGGGGTGTCGGGGTCGGGGTCGGGGTCGGGGTGCCGTGTCGGTGTCGGCGTCGGGGTGTCGGGTCAGGCCCGGGTCGGGGTCTCGGGGTCGGGGTGTCGGGTCAGGCTCGGGGTCGGGGTCTCGGGGTCGGGGTGCCGGGTCGGGGTGCCGTGTCGGTGTCGGGGTAAGGGTGGGTGTGGTGTTAGGGTGTCAGTGTCGGGGTGTCGTGTCGGTGTCGGTGTCGGGGTCGAGGTCTCGGGGTCGGGGTGTCGGGTCGGGGTGCCGGGTCGGGGTCGGGGTGCCGTGTCGGTGTCGGGGTCGGGGTGTCGGGTCAGGCTCGGGGTCGGGGTGTCGGGGTCGGGGTCGGGGTCGGGGTGTCGGGGTCGGACCGGGGTCGGGGTGTCGGGGTCGGGGTCTAGGGGTCGGGGTGTCGTGTCGAGGTGCCGGGTCGGGGTCGGGGTGCCGTGTCGGGTCGGGGTGCCGTGTCGGGTCGGGTTTTTCCCTCTTTTTTCCTTTTCTTCTTCTTCCTATTCTTCCTTTTCTTCCTTTTTTTCCTTATTCTTCTTCTTCTTCCTCCTCCTTTCCTTTTTCCTCTTCTTCTTCTCCTCCTCTCCTCTTTTTTCTTCTTCTTCTTCCTCTTCTTCTTTTTTCTTCTCCTCCTCCTCTTCTTCTTCTTCCTTTCCTTTTTCCTCTTGTTCTTCTCCTCCTCTCCTCTTTTTCTCTTCTTCTTCTTCTTTCCTCAAACTAAACTAAACCTAAAACTAAACCTAAAACTAAAACTAAAACTAAAACCAAAACTAAATCTAAACTAAACATAAACCTAAAACTAATAAAACAGAAAAAAAGGAAAAAACTAAATCTAAACCTAAAACTAAACTAAAACTAAACCTAAAACTAAAACTAAAACTAAATCTAAACTAAAACTAAAAAGGAAAAAAACAGAAAAAAAGGAGGGGGGCTCACCTGGGGCAGGGGCGGTGAAGGAGGGGGCGGGGCGGTGGAGGAGGCCCCCGGTGGAGGAGCTGGCCGGGGCCGGGGCGGCGGGGGGCCGGGGCGCGGGGGGGCCGGGGCGCTGGGGCGGCGGGGGGCCGGGGCGCCGGGGCGGCGGGGGCCGGGGCGGGGGGGGGGGGGCGACGGGGCGGTGGGGCGGGGGGGGGGGGGCGGTGCGCGGCGGGCGGCGGCGGCGGCGGTGGGGTGGGAAGTGGTGGCGGGGCGCGTCGGGGGCGAGGAGAGAACAGAGTAACGGGCGGGGGGGGTACGGGCCGTTAGGTAGTGTCCTCTTTGCCGTCCGCCTCTCTTTGCCGTCCGCCCTTTTGCCTCTTTGCCGTCTGCTGGCAGACGGCAAAGAGGTGGGCCGTTAAGTTTTTTTCCAAACGGGCGGGGGGTGGGGGCCACCTCTCTTTGCCGTCTGCCAGCGGACGGCAAAGATTCTTTGCCGTTCGCTGGCAGACGGCAAAGAGCTCGCGGACGGCAAAGAGCTTCTTTGCCGTCTGCTATTTCTTTGCCGTCTGCTTTTGGGTAGCTGATGGCAAAGAGCTTCTTTGCCGTCCGCTAGCTGATGGCAAAGAGCTGGCAGATGGCAAATGAGCTGATTCCAGTAGTGAAAAAAGGTGACTCATTTTAGAACGATTAGTTTGTGCGATGTGGTGTGGCTGGTAAGGTTATATCAAAAATGGTGGTTGCCTGTTCGAAGGTTCTCTTTTGCCTTAGATTATTTGCCTGACTCGGAGTGCTTTTGTTCCTGAGAGAATGATTACATATAATATTTTAGTGGTGTACTAGTGCTTTCACACAATTAAAAACAAGAGGGAAGGTAAATAAGGTTTGCGTGCTATCAAGCTTGACATGCATAAAGAATATGACCGAGTGGAGTGGATTCTTCTGAAGGAAATTATGCTGAAGCTTGGTTTTCACGAAAATTGGGTAAATTTCATTATTCATTGTGTTTCAAGTGTTGAAAACCTGGTTCATTTTAATTCAGAAAAAAATGAGAATTTAAAGCCCACAAGAGGTTTGAGACAGGGAGACCCTTTATCTCCCTATCTTTTCTTGTTGTGTACGTAGGGTCTAACTGCTCTTCTTGTGCATGCGGGGGAGAATGAAAATATTATTGCAATTAAGATTTGCATGGATGCTCCATCTATTATAGATCTCCTCTTTGTGGATTACTCTTTGATCCACATGAGAGCTAATTCCTGCAATGTTGAAGCCTTGTAGTCTATTTTGGATTCTTATTGTGCAGCCTCATGGCAAATGGTGAGTGTTGATAAATCAAGTATCTTTCTATACCTTATTACTATAAAAGGGAGGTGCATTTCTCTGGATTTTTGTCCCTTCACCATATAGAATTATTTTGTCCTATACCTATCTGATGTGGTACTAAACACAGGAAAATAAATGTTATCCGTGTCGGATTCGAACTCAGGATCTCCCCTACCAAAACGAAGGCTCCAATCGACTGATCTAAGCATAGAATTGTGTTAGAAGAGAGGGTTCGTCGGCCAATTAATAGTACCACCTCAATTTTTTACACCTAGTCCCATCAATTTATATACACTTGCAAATTGCATGAAATATCAACAAGCCTTCTCAAGATCCAAGAAACAGAGAGAACAAAACAAAGACTTGATAAAGGAGGGAACATGCATAGCTCAAGAAAATTATATAATGTCCCGGATGATTTATGTACGTGTCTAAAGATCCGGAAGAAATTAACTCCCAAAGATTGTGTGGTGGCTACGAGGAATATGAAAGGAGGATGTTGCACCATCAAAAGCATTAATTTTTGTAATCGAAGGCATGATTGTGGGACACGATGATACACATGAGAAACAAGGAGAGACAAGGCCACCTAAACCTCTATACGTGCTATGTTGGTGGGCTAATTGAACATGCATTTCATCCATGATGATTAGATCCTAATTAAATGGATTGGTGGGATAATTAAACTAGATAAATGAGACATGTGGGTGCATAATCAAAGAAGAAGAACGCACATCCTTTTTTTAGTAGGTATACAAAACATTTTTGTTTTTTTTGTGCGGCAGAAAACATTTTGTGCATTCCGTTAAAAACTCTGCCAATACGTTTCGTGCATTTCGTTAATAGTCTACCCATGCGTTGCTATTGGGCATGTGCATTACTTTCTATTGCGTCTGGGTGCATTTGCTACCTCTTGCGGGCCAGAAAAAATAGTATGCTTCTCTAGGGATCAAACTCACATCCTCCTCCTGTTATATCCATACCTTCTAATAAAAGAAGGTGATATTCTTGGTTTGTCACACGCTTTTTTAGAAAGCCCCCTTTACTTTCTAAGAATTACCCGTAGTCCATCATTAATCTACTCCAAAAAGAGAAAATGAACGATTCGTCATTAATCTGTTCACTCAAGTATCATTAATATTCATGGAGTCTGTTATATCTTGAGAATTTTTAGTGATTCTAATGTGCTCTTTCCATTCATCAACATATATGTTATATCTTGTCTCTGCATATTGATCTAGATGGAGAATTACACTTTATACTTTATAATTTTTTAGGAGACTCAAATATTGAGGTGCATGTATGAGCTCCCATGACAAGAAATTTTGAGCTATTTGTTTATTGTTTGTCCTATGTTTGGAGTCAAAACTTGATCACTTTCTATTCCTTATCAATGTGATGGTTAAGATTATATGAGTTCATTCTGGATTAGTCTTCATAACATTTTCTCTCTCGACGAGCTAACACATTAAATTCTCAATCCAGTCAGTGTGAGTTTTGATGTGTATGTGATTTTGTATATGAATCATGTATACTTGAAGTGACTCGAAAGTATGGAAATTATGTGAGACGAGTTCATAAATTTCTATAGTTTAGATATGAGCTTTGTTGATATCATTTGTTGGGTACATTGTACTCCCCCTGTAAAGAAATATAAGAGCGTTTAGATCACTAAAGTAGTGGTCTAAACGCTCTTATGTTTCTTTATGGAGGGAGTAGCAACTAAAGTATATTGAGTTGTATTTATGTTAGTCGAGAAGTGCCTTGCCGTCGGCTCACATTTTGTGCCTTTTTATCAACATGGATGGTCATCATTTTTCTTGTTCCTACATGTCTTGGATGGATTAGATTGTTGTAACATTGAGTTCAGCAAAATTATAATATGTCTGGAGTTCAAAAAAAGAATAGTCACAATAATGTTCTTCCTCTATTCAATGGTTGCAGATTCAGTTATGTGTAGTGTCCTTGTAGATATGGCAATGCATGATGGCAATAATGTACAATATAAGGTAGGAAGAGCTATTATGGTTCATCCATGATTGAAAGGGGGGCTTATTCCTTACTCTATGTGCAACCAGAGTAAGATCATCTATGGGTAACCTGAGCCAATTGTCAGAATCAAGCCCGCATTTCTGAATACTCTGCAATTTTGTATCTACCAAATATTCCAGTATAGTGATATCAATGTTGTTGGGGACATCAATTGCACTTCTAGCCAAGTCATTCCTCATTGAAGACGGAGACACCTCTGGGCTCATGTGGTACAATATAATTCTAGCATCTCTGTGAAAAAGTGAGATATACATTTGGTAACTTTTTGTAAGTCCGCAATGGTATGAAAGGGATAGACTCACATCTCGATACCTTTATGCCTGGATGAGGAAGTGAGGAGGATGGAGAATTGCACATTTCATAATTTATTGTGAATCTGAGTCCTCAACTTTATACAAGTGGCATACTACATTTTCATTGATTTTTTGTTTCTTTAGATATATCAGCACACATCTCTTATCTGCTACTTTATACTATGAGAAATATATTATGATATTATATGATATCTACATTTTTTGGAGCTTATTTGTCGGTGTTATTATTGTTTCCTTTCATTCTTGTTTCAGTGCTTCACAGTTTTTATCGAAGTAATAAATTTACATGGGTGTTCTATGATTTCTACATTTTTCGATGAAAGTATAGTCTTGCAAACTGTAAATGGTGAAATAGTGTGCGGTAGGATGCATTTAATATATTGCCCAATAGAGGCATATGTATAAAACACGAACATTAGGCATTTCATCATGGTAAGATGCCTGAGTGCTGGATGTTGGCAATAAATTTTATGTTGGTATGTTTTAGGGAAGTTAGCAAAAGTACATCTTGTCACTATTTAAACTCGCAGAGTGCATTGATTTACTCCAAACCATTGCATATCTTGAACTGCAAGTAACAACATGTGGCTCGAAATGGTAAGCATTGTATATGTACAATAGTACTGAGACGTGTATTGCATCTGCACATTGACTAGTTTTTATAGAAGAAGGAAACATGTTTCTATTTATGGATTAAGGTTAATATTATTTGGGTGGGGCCACGATTTAGACATTAAGTTGGGAGCAAGATCAGGTATTGCACACTTCAGGAGCATAGATTGGAACACATAAACCACAACGCATAATACCGTTGATGTTCTTATGATTAGCAACAGATAGGGTTCCAAAACATATATGGGTAGTTTTGATGGTATTTGCCTTTAAAGCATTTCCATAGATAGAGATAGTGTCATAGATTTAGCCTTGATGTGGTATGGGTGATCCAGCTCGGCCCTGTCCAACCAATGAGGGCTTGCATTTTGTGGAGCAAACAACATGATTGGGAAGACGTATAAGAAGAGGATATCTACACGGAAAAGATGAAGACTCCATTTATAGAGAGAAGAGAAGATAAGGCGATCCCAAACCCTAGCCTCACCCTCCCTAAGATGAGGGAGGTTACTTTAAGAACGCTAACCACATATATTCCTAGTGACAAGGTTCATTTTTAATATATATAATTCCAAATTTAAATTGTCACTGCTCGAGTAAAGGGGGGGGGGGGGATCACTACACCTGAGTTGCACGAACGCACGTAGCGACGACTATAAGCAAGCTATTCGTGAGAACATGGGGGCGATGACACGTAGATGGACTACTGGTGAGCGATGGGAAAAGGCAGAGGCGGGACATGTCAAGGCAAGTGCTATTGGTGCTCCAGACAAACGCTTGTGTTGTGGTGGTGCGATCATGCATGATCACCATGGCAAGGATATAGACGTTCATAGGCTTGTTCTGGAGATGGGTTGCATCATACAGTCCCTGACATATTTGAAGAGGGACGGGTTCACACATGGTTTTCTCATTGAAGAGGTGAAGACTATGCTACGGCCTCTAGATGATCACAAGGTGGGATACGCGAGATAGTACTGCTCCGACGAGGGAGGGGCGACGACGGGGGCACGCCTTTGGCTTGTTTATAGTCGTCGCTAGGTGGTTTACAGATCTGGATGTAATTTTTATTATTTCTGATGTTTGTTGTACTGCCGTGATTAAAGATGAATAGATCGAAAGTTTTGTCGCAAAAAGGGCAGCATACATTCTTGATAGAGAAGACTGCATGAACAAAAGTTATAAAGCTTTTTTTTAGAAAATGTCATCATGGCTCGTTTTATTGATTTGGTGAAAAGGTCACGTCGTTCGCAAGAGTATTAACCAGAAAGTCTGGGGGTTCATCGACCCAATTAGAAGAACTATTATATCATAATCTGCAGCAGGTTCCCATAAAAAAATAGTACTAGTTGCAATAATAATCGCTCATTTCATTTACTTTTTTATTTAGCAGAACATTTCATTTGTTTGGGTCGGAGTCGTTTTTAGTTCAGCTGGTCCACGGATTTTCTGCTCCACGCGGCGTGTGTGATCAAGCCCGGCCCGGCCCGGCCCATGAGGGGGCCGGTTTTGTGGAGGAGACAGCGCGACTAGAGAGAGGATGGAAAGACGAAGCCTCCATCTTATAGCTGGCCAAACGGGCCGGGCCAAACAGGCCAGCCCGCGAGCACGCCGGCACGGCCTGCTATGGGCCAGGCACGGCACGGGCTAAACGGGCCGTGCCCAGCACGCGGCACGCCTTGCGCCGTGCCTGGGCCTGGAGCCTGGGCACGTGGGCCGGCACGGCTTGGCCCGTTTAATTTGTTTAATATAATTTTCAGATTTTTTTTATATATTTATACCTAAAATATAGCCCAATAGGTCAAAAAACAGCCCAACAAGCTAAATATGTGCAGCCCAGCGTGCTAAACGAGCCATCGGGCCGGCCCGTTTACTAATCAGGCCGTGCCTGGGCCAAGGAGCGGCGTCCGTGGGCCGGCACGGCACGGCCCGGCTATTAAACGTGCCATGGCGGGCCGTGCCGAGCCAGGCACGGTTAGCACAGGCCAGGCCGTGCCGTGCCGGGCCGGCCCGTTTGTCTAGGTATGCCTCCATCTCCGGGGAGAAGAGGAGAAGAGAAGAGAAGCCAATCCCAAACCCTAGCCTCGATCCTCGATCGGCTTCGCCCGCCCCGGCTGACCATGGCGCTATGCAGCCTGGCCGCGAAGACGCGGATCCCCGCCGCCGCCGCTTCCGCTGCCCGGCTCCCGTTGCCCCCTCACGTTTCGCCGGCGTTCGGCACTTCGGCCTTCCTTTCTCCTCCTCCAGTAAGGTATGCTCCTTCTAGTGCTAGAGCTTCCGCCTGTGTGTGATCATGTATGCCTGCCACTGCCAAGCGACGAAACAGACCGATAATTTCTTTGATTTCCTCGGCTCCGGATCTAGACCCTTCGCCGTGACCAAAAGTTTCGCCCTTCGCATATTCAAGCCTTGCTGCTGTGTTGTTACTTTATTCTGAGACCAAAAGGCACGCCCTTGGTCTTGGTGCAAGGCCGCATACCTGCATTGCTAGCTAATGAATTTCGAATACAAATTAATCCTTTTTTTGGGGTGAATCTATGGTTTTGAATATGATTTGGCAATACCAAATCATTCAGCTATATTTATCATCAACTGCATACTTATTCCTAAATCCTAATATATTTATTGGGTAATGTGTGTTGATTATTTTGTTGTATAAACTTATCAACTTAAGACAAGATTAATAGTACGTATAGACCCGGCTGGAGGGATTATGTCTGTGCTTGAGCTCCCCTGTCCATGAGCCTATTTGCAAGAAGAAAGGGATGCTGTCAACTGTAGGAGGCTCGTCAGTAATCTCCCATTGCAGTTGATACTTGCTACATGCTTCTTACCTTCTATGCACTTGTTCATCTGCATTCGTGGTCTTGCCTTTTTCAGACGCATGGTTTTCATGGTCTCCATCCTTTCACTGTTACAAATTATGCATAGATGCACATGCAAGTTGTTTAGTGACTATCCTTGTTAGCAGCATTTTAAAGAGATGTGGCTATACATAATTCTAACTTGGCAACAATTTGTATTGTCATGAAATTTTCCCCCTTTTCCCTCTGCACGAGATTGACGGGATGTTACAGCACATTTTAACATGAAAACCATTTGTATTGTCATGAAAATGTTGATCGTTTTTACCTTGCATGAGGCTGGTGCTCAGAATTTGTGAACTACCAGCATGACTTTCTCATATTTTAGTTACTAGCAAAAGAGCCCGTGCGTTGCAACGGGTATAAAGGAAATTTAAAAGTTCACATGATATTGGGGAGTTTATCTGTCATGGCAAAAAACTGAGCTATATATTCATGTCCGTTAAATTCTTCTTCATCTTAATGTGAATTCATATTTAATGCTTGCCCACTTAAAAGATAAGATGTCCGGTTAGACAATAAAGGGTTTACAATGTTTGATGCTCTTTTGTTCACACTCTGTCGTCAATAGTAGGAGCACATCGACTGCGCCAATGCAGCCACTTCTCTTGACACTATCATCGTGGTCTCAAGGAGGACCAGTATTGGGGCATGCAGAGCTGGGGAAGAGATGGTACGACATAGAGTAGCCACATGAAGGTGGGGTATGGAAGGACCGAGGACATGGTCATGCTAGGCATGACCACATGCTTCCCTCTCTCTCCATAGCCGACGTGCTGGACGAACAGAACGATGTCCCTCCTTCACACAGTTCGAGCAAGATGCACTGTCATCATACTCTTTCAACTGCCCATCCATCCCTCTCTCCTCTGTATCTCACACCAACGACACTGGTAACATATAGAGTGGAGGAATTTATTGATGGTCAGCTAGTCCACAAGAGAGCCCAAATATGGTTTTCTTAAAAAATATTTCTTTTTATTATTTTAGTCACACGTATTTTTAATTACTATAACTGCTGTATTAAACCATGGTCGTACAAACAAAATAGCGGCCAGGTGCTCGGTTCATCTAACTTTTTTGAAATTGTACTCGGTGCTAGGCTGCTAGCACAACACGTAGAGGGACATCTAGCGGCTTCTACTCAGTGCCGCCACAACATTTCGTTCGATGAAAAAAAAGCAGTAGCCAGCCCACCGAGCAGTGTCCCTTATCTTATCCACAAGCTCGTCATCGCTCCGCCTCCATTGTTCCTCCTCCTGCAAACTCACGCACCACAGCGCCGCAGCTCCCCCTCCTCTCTCTCCAGGCAACGACGGCCACAAATATTCCAGCCGCACCAACGAATCCGTTCCTCTCGAGTTCCTCCTCGTCCTCCTACATCAACCCAAGCCGCCACGGCCGCTGTGTATGCGTTGACAGTGGGTCGCGAGGGCGTGCGTCCGACGCATCTGGCCCCGCTTCCGGCGATGAACGCCTCCTTCGCGCCTCCCTCCTGCTGCGCGTGTCCTTCTCCGGCGAGCCTCCGGTCTTCCGCTCGCCTGCCTGCGGCCATGGCTGTGGTCCCGTCGCCCGCCATGCCCTTCTTCCCCGAGCTCCCTTGCCGTCTGGATCTCTCTGCCCAGCCATCGGGCCTCCAACTCTGTCGCCTGCACATTTGGCTCCTCTCCTCTTCCCCCACTGTGGCACGGGCCAAAGCTGCTGCCTCCCGTCGTCAGCGGCTCCTCATCCCCGCGGTGCCGGGAATCCCACAGCGATTCCTCGCGGCCATGGCTCCTCTGCAGGCGAGCTGGCCCCGGCCGTGCGCTCGAGGCCGTCGTCGCTCCAGCATCGACCGCTCTGATGTGGTCGTGCAGTCCCGACCAACCCCGTCCACCAGTTGACCACGCCCCTTTTTTCTTTATGTCGCCGACCTTACGTGGATGGTCCATCTCCTCACTCTATCTTCCTCCGCCATTCGCTGCCACCAGACGACCACCATCGCCGTCGGTCCTTCCCTCCGCCATCCTCCTAGCCGGGCATGGGCCTGGATCCACCCCGAAGAGTTGTGCGTTGGGGAGCGGGGTGGGTGGCGGCGCCTGCGGATGAGATGCGATGTGGGGGATGGGATGATGTGGGCAAGAGGGAACTGCGGGCGGCGGCGCGGTCCGATTCGGGCCCAATATTAGAGGGGTTTCTTTGTAAAATTGCAACTTTATCCACACTTTAAGTAGAACTGCGGGTCAATTTCTCAGAAACAGGGGGACTTTTTTGCAAAACAGCCGGCGACGGACGACAGAAACCCACGGCGCTTTATTATTAGGTAGAGAGGTAGAGATTCATGGATTTGCACAAGAGACACATAGGTGTTTGTTCCGACTTAAAAGCGTTAATCAGAGGATTGACTACTTGATTTTGGGATGATGGCAAATTATACGTCATGTATGCTGTAAGTTTTGTAAGCTCTGAAATTAGGGTACTAGCAGTCAGGAATGCTCGGCAAATATGTGTATTTATCATGTGTAATGATTTCAAGAGCTTATGGTGCTGCAAATACTCTTGTCTCCTGATATTTTCGTTCCCCTGTATCCTTACAGGACATGTAAGGATAACAAGGCTAAATCTTGCACCAGATATTACCTTCTCAGCTTCTCTTACTTTGTTGTTAAAATTGTAGAGCGCTAGAGATTGGTACCTGCTTCAGCGAGAACATTATGACAGTGTGACAAGAGAGTTAAAAAACTACAGGTATAAGCTTCAACAACTTTCATTTTGATATTACTGCTCAAAAGGTTGAATATGATATGTAATGCCTCAGTTCCTTTTTCTTTTTGGCAGCCGTGAGGTTGTGTGGACTGAAAGGCTAGCTAAGCTGCTTAATGTGGTATACGTGCTGGGTACGCCTTTTATCGTTGGCCCTTTGGTCTTAAAAGGGATTGCCATTCGGAGAATGTGAGGGGGTAGCAGCCATCCACTACTTCGTCTATTACTGCTGATGCATGTGAACTCGTAGTTCAGCACTCTCTTTGTGTTAACTGCCTGACTTGCAAGAGCAGATAACCATATGGGAATAATGGCTTGTTGCGTCTGTGTCTTGACCTGCATTGCGTCGCTGATAACCTCGTGATTATGGCTTTATGTAGATTTGTGCAAGCGTACTTGTTTGCTGTAATGGTTTGTCGCACTTGTTTGCCGTTAACTTATGTCTATCCCTATGGAGCTACTGTTTCTGAGTGGTGTTGGGTTTCTCCAGGTGCCCTTTGTTCAGGGCCCTGGTTTATGTACACTGGACTGCTATGTGCAGCGCCAACTTTGCTATGTGCAGAGCTAAGCTATTAGCGAAATCATATGGCTTAAGATTATAAGCATTCCGACATAAGCAGGAACTGCCTGGCCTGAAATTGTGCAACTCACCTGTTACTCAAGTTTGAGAATGTGCACTTCAAGGTTCCAGTTTTCTTAAAAGCTACCAAAGTACTCCCTCCGTCCCATAATATAAAAACGCTTTTTAAGCTAAAACAATTTGAAAAACATTCTTATATTATGGGACGGAGGAAGTATATCTTTTCCTTTTTAGTGCATTTTCTCCCCCCCCCCCCACCCATTGACTTCCTTGGAAGTCTTACCTAAAAAAACATGACGTTCCCTCTCCCACCTTATGCCTCCACGCTTCGTCCATCCCTCTCATACGACCTGCACTCCACCGGTTTTCTTTTCTGAAGTCTTGGATGTGACTAATTGCATGACATACCGATATCTGGCGAGCCAGGTGTGCTGTGTTTTCTCACACATGCCGCCGTTGGACAAGGTGATCATTGGACGCGAGCAAGCTTCACAAGCACTTCCTAAAGGTTGTTGGCTGTTCACAAGTACTTCCTTTTAAGCCGAATTGACTCTTTAACAAGATTCATTATCTGTTTTGAGCGGAACAAGATTGACCATATCCTTTTTTTTTGAAAAATCACTGGGGGGGGGGGGGGGAGCTCCCCACCTTAATATATTTCTCAAATTTGTAACCCATCGTCAGACTGATTACAAAGGGGAATTACATAAGCACGTGTAGTCGTGATAAGAGGTAGGAACGCCAGGAGGAGGCGGCCTGCTTGTGCACCGGTTTCTTCATCCGTTGCATCCATAGCATGAGATCATCCACGATTCGCCTGATGGTGAGGATACTGTGGTGATTTTGTTGCTTGAAGGTCATAGCGTTTCTGGAATCCCAAATCTTCCATAGGATGATGAGGAGGACGGAGTGCCAGATTAACGCATCTACCTGTGTAGGTAGGCGGCAGTCCCAGAGTCCATCAATGGTACTCGAAGGAGAGAGGCCGATCCGTTGCCAAATACGTTGTGAAAGCGGACAGTCTAGGAATATGTGTGAGCTGGGTTCACCATCATATCCGCAGCGCGGGCATACTGAGTCGGTGACGATATGCTTGCGTTGAAGGTTGCTTTTTGAGTTGAGTCGATCCCGAAACAGGAGCCATGCAAAGATCTTCACGCGATTTGGAACGCGTGAAGACCAGATGGCAACGGTATGCACGTCGTCGTCGTCATCGTGGGAGCCCATGGTTAGCGCATATGCTACCCTCGTGGAGAAGCACATGCCACCGTTGAGGTAGCGCTCGTCCGGTCCTGTCGACAACCGAAAATCCTGCAAGAGAGACAACAAAGCGCACAACTCGGTAGCAGCATCAGATGTTAGGCGGTTCCGTAGGATTGTTTCCAAACCGTGATTCAGGACAGCAGCCACACGAGCTAGTGGTATAGTGGTGTGTAAATATAGGCAGGGGAATAAAGTAGCAAGGGGTTGGTTGTGTATCCAAGTATCAAGCCAGAAGTACGTATTAGTGCCAGAGTTTGTGAGTACAAAAGAGATGGCATGGAGTGCTAGCAGCTGTTGATTTATTGTTCGGCAAATAAAGGAGTGGCTATTTTGTGGAGCAATGAGGGCATCTGGGTGTTGTAAGGCGATCCAGTCTAACCAAGGTGTTGTGTCTGGTAAGAGAGCTTTTACAGCAAATTTCATAAGTAGGCATTTGTTTTGCTGATGAAGATTTTTTAGGCCTAGACCACCACAGTTCTTTGGTTTACACACATTTTTCCAGGCAACTAAGCATTGAGCACCAGTGCAAGTTTCCTCCGCAGCCCAAAAGAAGGCTCGTCGAATAGAGTCTAGGATTTTTAGAACACTCTTGGGAATGGGGAAGACTGACATGAAGTAGACTAGGAGGGAGTCGAGGAAAGCCGATAATAGGATGAGCCTATCCCCTTTGGAGAGGATTTTTGCCCGCCAACCCGTCAAGAATTTACGGCAACGTTCGATGATCGGTAGGAAGGCATTTGTAGGTAGTCATGTGGGTGTTAGGGGAAGGCCTAGGTAGATCTGCGGAAAGCTTGAGGTTGGGCATTGCAAGGTGGAGGTAATGGAGTCTCCCATGGCAATGCTGACGTGCATGGGTACGAATGTTGTTTTTGTGAAGTTGATAGTGAGGCCAGTGGCCATGGCGAAATCGTGAAGGATGTTTTTTAACTGCTGAGCAGCGGGATTGGATGCCTTGGCGATGATGAGGGTGTCGTCAGCATATTGTAAGACGGTTGGCGGGAGATGTGAGAACAGGGGGTGACTGAGGTGAGCTAGGTCGCAGTCTTGCTGGATCATTTGTTGTAGGAGATCAGCAACGATGATGAAGAGGTAGGGCGAGATAGGGTCACCCTGCCTGAGCCCATTTTTGCAATTTATCCAGTTTCCGGGGATCCCATTCAACATCACGGCAGTTTTCCCGGTTGCTAGGAGGTCATGAACCCATGATGACAATTTTGGCCGGAAGCCGCGGCAGTGTAAGATGGAAGCAAGAGAGTCCCAAAAGAGGGAGTCAAAGGCTTTGCTAAAGTCCAATTTAATGACCATGGTTGGGGCTTTTCTGGTATGGCATGCGCCTATGAGGTCCACAGCGAAGATAAAGTTTTCAGCTATGCTACGCCCTGGGATGAAACCAGTTTGGTTGCCATGGACAAGCAGTGGTATTATTGGTTTTAGTCTGTTGGTAAGCACTTTTGCAACGGCTTTGATGGGACAATTTTGGAGGGAGATCGGGCGGTTTGGTTGCCACTAAAACCAAGATTGACCATATCGTTCGAAGTGAAAAAGATTTACACTATGATCTAGCCATTACTTGATTTGAAGTTTTCAAGTGCTAGATGTAGGAGGAGGCAGTAGTGGCTGCAATCTTGGTGCTAAATGACACATACTGTCCTCACCTGATTTCTAAATAGAAAAAACCCGAAGACCAAATACTCATTTAAACACTGTTTGATTCAGTGCTTCATGAGCATTTTATCTATCATTTTTTAAAAAGTTTGAGTTATCAGGTCTAAAATGGTTCCTCCCCTTTTGTGGTTGCAGTTTTACTGATCTGGACACACCACTTTTATTTGCAGTGCTAAAGAAAAAAAAGCGTCTATTGCTTGACCCAATAATATACTATTGATAACAGATATATTTTTTGGACATACCACTTTTCTGGACTTATTTTGAAAAGTTTATGTAGCTCTTCGATCCAGGTTGATAACTTACTTATCCATCCATCGATCCTAATACTTACAAGAGTCATGGGAGGTGAAAATGTCCCGTTTGTGCTCACGTTATCAATATCACCGTCACGATGTCCCTTTTTTTGAGTGAAACACAACAGTATTAGTTTTATTGGTTCAATGCTAAATGACAAAGAGCATAGAGATTCATGTAGCTTTCCAGTTACTTGAAGAAAATTGTGGAGCAAATGAGCTTCATTGCCAAGGATAACCACGTCTGTTTCCTCAACTACTGCAACCGCCCAACTTTGGCTAGTTCATGCTCATCAACCTTCTAGGAAACTTCAATATGTTATAGTATCTACATTGTTTGTTATCGTCACTATTCCATGAGGGGGATGAACAACCGGAAGTGACTCATATGGCCCGGAGTGATCTGGCTCTTGGAGCATACCATGGCTTTTGTAGGGAATGATCGTATCTTGGCTTTCCTGATGTCAAATGTCTCGAGGTACCTGAGATTATCAATCTCCTTGGGGAGCTCATTAAGTTCTGTGCTCCTTAGTCTGAGCCACTTGGGATGAAACATATTATCTTGATGTTCTGCTTCTTCTTCAATTTGTTGTGGCCTTGTAGGTCCAACATTTTGGCCAATCGTAATTGAGAATATGTTACCGTGATAAGGAGCCTTGATACTAGCATGGTGCTTCTGAAGTCACCACTCTCAAGCTGCATGTGTTGGAAACTTGGAACATGTGGTTTGTTGATTTTTGGGGAGTTGTTGGAGTTGAATTCCGTTGTGAATGGAAAGGCAGTGTGCAAATTCAAGTTGCAGCATGTGTCATCTTATCAATGAAGGATAAAACATGAGGATGTACCTTGCAAAACTTGAGTTTGCCTTCACGACAAATTTTATTGGGAAGAATAAGGCCTCGAGCAACAAGCACACTGGATCCATGCTCGGCATGACCCAATCAAGTGATCTCATGTCTTTCGATGATCCTGTTTTCAGCAAACCATCAAATGAATAAGCTTGTTTTGCTAAAAGATTGAATCTTAGGGGAAGATGCATAAGTACAAATGTTGACATTGAGTGCATGCGAGGTCATACCCGAATCGGGTAGAGCAAAGGTGTGCTCGCACTAAGAAGAAAGAATACCACATCGCGAGTCTAGGGCATCAGTGGAGAGGAAATAGTGTATGTTAGGGGGGGGGGGGGGGGGGGGGGAGGGGGAGAGAAAGGAGTTGGATTTTCGACAGAGAGAGGGGGAGCTTGGTTTCTTACATCACAACAAAATGGGGTTTGAAGGAGGATAGATCGGCTAGGATCATGTGGCATTTGTCTGGTTGTCCAGCCCAGGAACGTTCCACGTACACACGGAGAAAGAATGGGCCAAAATCATCTGAGAAACAGACCGACACTAGAGAGGGCGGTTGTTAACATAAACCTCCACTGCTATGTATCACTTATAGTGAGCAGTATAATACTAATCGCTAATAGCGATCCCAAGTGCGCCTGCCAATCAACGCTTCGGAGCCTGTTACCTGAGCAAGTTTTCGGAAAGTTCTCGGGAGCTTCCCAACCAATTTGGGAAGCTTCTGGGCCGGGTTTTCTTCTTCTTTTCTAATGTGTTCTTTTGTTGTATTTTCTATTTTTCCTTTTTTTTGTTTTTCCATCATTCTTTTATGGTTTTATTATATATATTTTTAAAATTCATAAAAATGAATTCATGAACATATTTTGAATTTGGCACACATTTGACACATTTTCAAATTCATCAACATTTTTGGAATTGGTGAACCTTTTTAAATTTATGAGTATCTTTTGGATTCAAAAACATTTTTACAAATCCGCAAACAATTCTTGATTTCATGAAAAAAATTTAAATTAATGAAAATAATTTAAATTATTATTTAAAAAATTGGTGAGCATCATTTAAAATCACGATCAGTTTCTAAATTCGTGAACATTTTTTCAAATTTAAGATCATTTTTAAATTCATGGAAAAAACTTCAGGTCATGGTTTGTTTAAAATTCTGACCATTTTTTCACATCTCAGGACATTTTTTAAATTCATGGAAAAAACTAAAAATCATGATTGTTTAAAAAAATTCGGATCATGCCAAATCCTCATCGATCCTGGTGCGAAATGTCCCACCTCACCAATTATGAAATTAACTGTGAGGTCAATGTGAAAGTTTGGCCCTATCGAGCATGAACAATGGATGTCCATCCTAATCGGCCAGGAGATCTCTATTTTTAATGGACGAGTTGTTTGAATAGTCCCATCACTTTCGTCTGGTTTATTTTCGTCTCACCTCCCATCACCCCTCCCACGTTATTTTTTTTCTTAGCACTTAAAACCGAATCGCGTCTGACATTCCTTTCATTTATTCATGCTTGCTTTGGCAGGTGTCGATGCAATTCAATCATGTAAATATCGTGTCTGACACACCTTCCATTTATTCGTGCTTGCTTTGGCAGGTGTCGATTCAATTCAATCATGTAAATATTTCGTAATTAAGAATTCAGAAATAATCACCTTCCAAATAGATCACCTTCCTCTTCGATTTATTTCTCCCACCGATCCCCTTCCATACTTAGCTCCACTAGGAAAAAAACACAACCGTCGAAGCCATGCCCTCACATAATCACGTATCACAATGTGACAATTATTTATATTGTTTTTCTATTTAAATGTATTTTCTCTACTCCTAAAGGAGAGTTGGTAGGCCGGCACCCGCGGTTTTTTTTGCCTCACATCCCACCACTACCTCCCATTCGATTTTTCCCTCTCATTAGAAAACCAAACTCCACTAAAAACCGTAGGCCGCCACTTCTTTAATATTTACTCCCAGAAAAGAAAGACGCGTTGATTTGGGCCAAAAGAAATTACTCCATTTCATCTTGATTTGGCTATCTCTACTCCTAATAGACGAGTTGGTTGAATAGTCCCACCACTTTCGTCTGGTTTATTTTCGTCTGGTTTTTTTATCTCACCTCCCATCACCCCTCCCACGTTATGTTTTTTTTCTTCTTAGCACTTAAAACTGTATCGCGTCTGATACTCCTTCCATTTATTCGTGCTTGCTTTGGTAGGTGTCGATTCAATTCAATCATGTAAATATTGTGTCCGACACTCCTTCCATTTATTCGTGCTTGCTTTGGCAGGTGTCGATTCAATTTAATTATGTAAATATTTCGTAATTAAGAATTCAGAAATAATACTATGTACATGAGATCACTTTCCAAATAGATCATCTCCTTCTCCGATTTATTTCTCCCACCGATCCCCTTCCATACTTAGCTCCACTAGAAAAAAACACAACCGTCGAAGCCACGCCCTCACATAATCATGTATCACAATGTGAAAATTATTTATATTGTTTTCCTATTTAAATGTATTTTCTCTACTCCTAAAGGAGAGTTGGTAGGCCGGTACCCACGGTTTTTTTGGCCTCACATCCCATCACTACCTCCCATTCGATTTTTTTCCTCTCATTAGAAAACCAAACTCCACTAAAAACCGTAGGCCGCCACTTCTTTAATATTTACTCCCAGAAAAAAAAAGACGCGTTGATTTGGGCCAAAAGAAATTACTCCATTTCATCTTGATTTGGCTATAAAAAATAAAGAATCACTTTGATTAGGTTTCCAAAATCAAGGACACGGCTTGATTTGGCTATAAAAATAAAGAATACCTTGATTAGACTTCCAAAAACAAGAACGCCCCTTGATTTGCCTTCAAAAAAAGGGAGACACATGTGACCACGCGGCCCTCGAAAGAAAAAAAACCCACGCCGCCACTCCTCTCCCCGGCGAGACCATTTGTCTAGCATTATATACATCGCCGCTGCCGCCGCCGTCAATCTCCAAGGACGTCGCCGACCGCCGACGTCGTCGCGGATCAGCAGGACACCGCCGTCGCAGATCACCAAGGCGCCGCCGTCGCGGATCCCCAAGAGGCCGCGGATCCCTAGGACGTCACTGCTGCGGTATTTTCATGTTCGAGTTTGCTCTTTTAGAGGTACGTAGTCTGTGACATCAACATCCCGCCGCTGCCCACATCGACCGTCGTCGCCAACGCGCGCCGGCTACACCCCATGCTAGCATCCATTGAGGTCTGGGGGAAGGTCCGTTCGTAGCTACCGTGCCTTGGCTCTGCCTGCGTCGCCCTAGGGAGTGGAGGCACAATGAGCGGATTGTACAAGATAATACGTCGCCCTAGGTACGTCCCAAGCTAGCTTATTACGTCGGGTATGCACGTATATGATGACACATGTTGATCGATTTGATGGCTAAAAAGTAACATGTCACTGGAAGTTCTACAATTAGGTATGTTTACAACTGGGAAACTACTCTTCTTTGAGAATTATTTTAGTATATTACCCTCGGTCCTATATTGTTCACAAGATTTGAATTGATCACAACAACGATGACCTTGGTAACGTTCCTTTCCCTTAATTTTAGTCTGTGAAGCATATGTGGAAACATATACATAACCGCTTTGCACACACTTAAATAATCATGTATTATATATTGTTTGGATTTGGATTCCACAGTAAGTAATGTAGTATTTAGTCATGCATATTTCTACATGTTACTATTATGTGCAGGACGTCTATATTGTTGCATGAAGGAAACAAAATTTCCATATGGATGGCACTTATTTCTTCAAATCCCTATACTGAATGTGCCATACTTCAACCTCTCATTTACACAGCCATGTCATGTCCTTTGTTTAATTGCACTGGACTTTTGGTGCTATGTTGGACATGACAGGTTTTGTTGCTTAAACACATATATTAACAGGAATAAGCATCAGGTATGTAAACTGAATTCCAGTCTGAGTCATGCTAAATCGACAGTAGGCTTTGAAAATTATGAGGACAGTGTGCCTATAGTCTGTACCTAACTGAAGCCATGCATGTTAGGCTCATAGGAGGAATGGCTATAAGCTCTTTATCTTTCTTTTCCACAATGTCTGTTCTGTGTTTTCCATAGTTATTGATGATTTTTTTAAGGCCAGTGATTTGTTCCAGCACAACTTTACATGCAGGATCTTTGGTTTTGTCCTATATTGGTTACTTGTGAACTGCAAAACCGTTATATGTACGATATAATTTTGAATGGGGAATATAGTTCCTAACTATCTGAATATTTCTTTTTGTACAATTGATGAATCATTTCCTCAATTTTGTATAATTTTGAATGGGGGCCGGTCGCTTCGGACGGGGCGCCGGGCGCGGAGGGGGTGGAGGCGGCCGCAACATGGTGTGGACGCGAGACACCGAGGAAGGCGGCCAGATCTCCACCAACATGGATCAAGGGCGCATGCTGCCAGATCGAGCAAGGTGGGAGGCGGCGGCCATGGAAACGCAGAGCGATGGCCGTCGCGCCGAGAGGTGGGGTGACAGCAACAATCAAGGCAAGGCAGCTACGGGGGACAATCAACGCCCTCAACAAGATCTGCGTCCTCAACAAGATCTGCGCCCCCAACTCGACGCGCATCCTCAACAAGATCGACGTTGTCGGGGAAACTGATCCTCGAACACCTATGAGGCCGGCGGACCGGGCCCCTTTCGGTTCGGCGAGGGGCGGAGATCGCACGAAGAGCAGATCGAGGCGAAGCACACGAGCGATTTACCCAGCTTCGGAGCTCTCCGGAGAGATAACACTCCTACTGCTGCTTGTCTGGTTCTATTCTGTTCTTGCTCTAGAGAGAGAGCGTAGTGTCTTTCTGGGTTACGAATGAGTCGAACCCAACTGAACCGAACCCCCTCTACGTTGCGCATGGGCCTCCTTTTATACGCCAAAGGGGTCACCGACAGGTGGCAACGCAGAGAAGGGTACAAATGTTAAAAGTGAGGTGGTTGATACAGTTACTTGTACAGTGCACCCTACCTAACCCTGACGGCAGGGGACAAGGGCATTAAAGGCCCGTCTGAGTCGCCCAAACAGTGCAGAAAAGGACCGTTAGGGGCGCCACCGTTCGCCACGATGGCGATCTTGTCAGCTTCGCATGCCACTGCGCACCGCTGGCTGCACAGCCTCCCGCCACGCGCGCCTGGAGAGGCCCCCAGAGCGACACGTTGGTGGATGCGCTGGAGCGTGGGCACAGAGTGGCCGCCTGCCGCGGCAAGCGCCTTGCCGCTGTTGTTATCTTGTCGGGTCCGGAAGCTTGTCGCTCACCGGGCCTCGAGGTACCTTGGTTGGTCTTCCCGGCAAGCTCCTCTTGCCGGGGCCTTGTTGCCTTGCCGGAGCGCGTGGCGCGTCGCGGCAAGTTCCTTGGAGTGCCTGGTTGGCCTTCCCGGCAAGCTCCTCTTGCCGGGGCCTTGTCTCCTGAGCTTAAATACTTTGTTCTTGAATGGCTCCAAGGGAACCTTGGAGGATCTTGGCGTTCGCCCGGCAAGCCTTGCCGCGGGGTGCTGCAACTGCCCGTGCACAAGTTCGGGGTACTAGGGTACCCCTATTCTAGTACACCGACAGGAGCCCCCGGGCCTGGGCCAGACACGGTGCCGAGCGCTGTTGGGCCAGGCCCAAGACAGGGCACGGGCACACGCGGACTGGGCCACACCGAATCTCGCTCCGTATCCACCGCGCTCTCCCATAACGGCACGCGTTGAATGCGGCATCGTGGGAGAGATCGTGGGTGGTTGTTTATTCGGAAGGGCGAAACGTCCGCCCCGTCCCTCTTTATAAGCAGAGGAAACAGGGGCAGTTCGTTCCCCCTCGCTGGTTGCTGCTACTTCCATCTTCACGAACCTCCGCCGCTCCCCCCTTCTTCTCGAAGCCGAGAGAGCAGCGCTCCGCCCCCCATTGCCACCAGCATCACCACGCCGTCGACCTCCCTCACCACCTCCGCCATGGCCCCGAAAGCCGACAAGGGAAAGGGCGTGAAGTCGGCCGAGGCGCAGCGGCTCGCGGCGCTGCGGAAGGAGCGGGCGATCTTCTCCCCTCAGCTCGGCGTGCAGGAGCTGAGGGAGTACTTCTACCTCTTTTGGGCGACGGAGACGCGTGCGCATCCGCGCACGAGGGTACTCCCGGCCGCTGCTTCGGAGCTGGCTCCAAACGGGTACCCATTCTTCGCGCTATTCTTCTATTGCGGGCTCTGCCCGCCCTTCTCGGAGTTCTTCTGCGATATCATGAACACATACGGCTTCCGCCTCCTTGACTTCACCCCCAACGCCGTTCTGACCATGGCAGTTTTCGCACATTTGTGCGAAAACTTTGTCGGAGTCCACCCCAGTGTTGCCCTTTTCCGCCACTACTTCATACCTCGGGTAGAGAGAGGAGAGCCGCTTGCCGGAGGGATTGCCTGGATCTCGAGAGTCGGCAAGAAGGAGGCGTACTTGGAGGGTGAGCTCCGCAGCAAGTGGGATGAGTGGAGAGCGGAGTGGTGCTGGATTGTCGAGGAGAATCCGCAGCCCTTCACCGCCGTGCGCCAAACTCCAATAGTGCGCGGCAATGACTGGAGCAACGTGGCCCCGGAAGACGAGAGGCTGAAGATCGCCATTACTAGGATCCTTCGCCTCAGGCTTGCCGGGCTCACTGTAGGCGCTGTAGGCGCAGATTTCCTCCGCCGCCGCATCGCCCCCCTGCAGGAGAGGGGGAGGCCCGCCTGGGAATTCAAGAACTCGGCGGACATCATGAGGCTGCGGCCGGGCCTCAACTACAACTTCACCGTCTTGGAGCTGGATGCAATGCTCCTGGAGTTGTTCAAACGCGACCCCCAGCACCCATTCACGCTGCCGAGGGGCGTTGTCCCATTATGCAACAATTCTTCGCTTGACCGGATCCGCGCCATGATGCCGTTGTGTGATTCACACGGAATCGTTCCAACTTGGCAAGAGCCTGCGGATGACGTCGTGCAAGCGTTCTTCGACAACTTGGAAGAAGTGCCGGTCCACGCTGACGAGCAGAAGAGCCTCACCCGTGACACCACCGACGAGGAGCTGCAGCGCATCGCCACTAGGGCGGAAGAGGTTGCGGCCGCAGCTGCCGCGGGCGTGTTTGGGTTCACTGTGGAGGAGGCGGAGGCTGCAGAGGCGGCAAACCTTGCCGAGCGCGCGGAGTTCATTGGCGAGGAGGAGCCTGCCGGTTCCGAAGCCGAGCCGAGCGAGGCCGGCGAGGAGGAGCCCGAGCCTTCAGAAAACTTGCCGCAGGCGGAGCCCCCGGCCCCGCCAAGAAGGCGCCTTCGCAGGGCCGGGGACGCAGCGGGGCGGCAGCCGGGTCAACAGCCGCCGAGCCGTGCGACGCGCTCTACCGCGGCAAGCAATGTTGCCGCGGGAGCGCCTCACGCAACAGCGGCAACTGGAGCGGGATCTTCCCGGGCCACCGCCACCGCCCCCGCCAAGCGGGCAAGGGATCCTACTCCTCCGCCTCGCCGCACCGGAGGAGGGCCGGACTTCGATCTTTCCGCGCTCAGCTCCGACGAGGAGGAAGAAGAGTAAGTTTCTTTGGTGCTCTTGTAGTTCTTCAATCTTGCTGTTTATATCTTGTATCTGACTTGCTCCAATCTGGACTCCTTTCTTTTCAGGACGCTGGCCCAGAGAGCGGCGAAGAGGGCCAAGGCCGCGGTGATTGTCATCGAGGATGACCCCACCGTGTCAGCAGGAGGTGGGTCCGAGACCACCTTGACGGACCCGGCAATCACTCCTCAAAGCAGCCCCCAGCGCAGCCCCCAGCGTAAGTTCATAGTTTAGCCTTCTGCTGCCGGGCGCGCTTGAGTGCTTTTTCCTTTGTTGATATCTTGCTTGTTGATTTGTGTAGGAGCAGAGCAGCCACATCAGGAGCGCCCGGAAGCTGGTCCCGAAGTGCCATCTGCTTCGACTACGCCGCCAAGGGAGGGGTTCCCGGTAAGGGAGCGCTCTCCGGCAAGGGAGAACTCTCCGGCAAGGGACAGCACCGTCGATCCTGCGGCGACCGAGACCGCAACTGCAGATCTTGGCGCAGGTAATTCACTTGTCCAAAAACTTTCCCTTGGGTTCTTCTTCTTCTGATTTTCTTCTCTTGGATTTTTGATTGATTTTTCTCCCTTCTTCGTTCTTCAGACCCCTCTGCTACTGAGCCAATGGAGACAGAGGGCGCCGGCGAGGAAGGGGCCGGTGCTGATGAGACCGCCGGCGAGGAGGCCGCCAGGGCTGCCGCTGCAGAAGCCGGCGAGGGGTCGGGCGATCGCACTGACGACCCTGAGGCCGCAGGAGCGCCAGGCGCTGCGCCGACCGCCGATCCCTCTGCCGCTTCTGCGGAGCCGGGCTCCGAGGAGCCCCAGCCCGGCGCCTACTTGAAGGCCGGCGACAATATCTTCATCAAGCTACCCTGGGCGTCGAGCTCCAGGGCGCCGGTCGAGGGGGAAACTTTCGACGGGGAGGTGCTCGCCTCTGCTGGACTGTCGTTGGTCGACGCGCCCAGCAGCAGCAGCGGCGAGCCTGAGGAGGAGCAGCTGCTGCGGAAGCTGCTGTCACTCTACCGCGCCCGGCAAGCCAAGCTGGCTTCCCGGGAAGCGCTTGTCGCGAAGGCGGGAGTTGACATGGAGAAGCGCGCGGAGGAGCTCCGGGGCCACAATCAAGAAGCTCTCCGGTCCCTGGCGCAGGAGCGGGAGCGACTCGACGAGGAGCGCACGGCCTTCCTTCTCGAGAAGGCCGAAGCTGAGGAGGAGCAAAGGCTGGCCGCCGAGAAGCAGTCCGCGCGGGAAGGTGAACTAGTGCAGCGGAAGGCCAACCTCGACAGCTACGAGGAAGAGCTCGCCGAGCGCGAGCAAGCACTTGGCGGGGCGCTCAAGGAGGCAAAGGACGCTGCGGCAATTGCAGAGGCCGCCAAGAAAGAGCTGGAGGAGAAGGTGGCGCAGCTGGAGGCCAACATTGGGAAGAGCGGCGAGGAGCTTGCCGCGCTCAAGCGTGAGCGTGAGAAGGATGCTGCCGCCCACGGTGAGCTGCAAGGTCTTCTCGCTGAGAGGGGCAAGGAGCTCAGCGCCGCCAAGGATTCCAAAGCAGACCTGGAGCTGAAGCTGGCCACGCTGACGCAGACGCTGGAGGCCGCCAAGGAGCGGGAGAAGACCTTGTCGGAGAAGGTCAAGGCTGACGCGGCGCTGCTGGAGAGCATTGCAGTTACCCAGAACTCGTTCAGAGACACTGTGGAGCACTGGACCGAGGGTCTGGTGAACATTGCCGCAGTCATCAACGAGGAGCTGGCGCAGCTGGGGATGGAGGACTTTGGGTATCCTTCCGACGAGAGTCTTCAACCCAGCGCCAAGCTCAGCCTGTTCTTCAAGGGCGTGGCGACGGCACTCCAGCGGCTCCGGGAGAGGATCCCGAAGCAGCTGGCCGACGAGTCGCGCAAAATCTGCGCCGGGGTTCTCCAGAAGGTGCTGATGAAGGTGGCCTTCCGCAATCCAGGCCTCAGCTTCACCAACGTCCTCAGGTCCTTGCCGCCTGACGCCGATCTGGATGCACTCAAGGCCCTTGTCGCACCCATTGTGGACAAGGTGAGCGAGATCAAGAGGGTCGAGGGCGGACGCGTAGACTAGGCCGTCCATTTCTTCTTTTCCCTTGCCGCTGCTAATCATGTTATGAAAACATTCTGTTAGAGCTGCGACAAGTTATCTTGTAATATAACTTTATTTCTGTTATCAATTGCTATGTTATTTCCTCTACTAGATTCCTTCCTTTGTATGTTTTTACCCTACGCTTCTAGGGAACTTGTCGGCGCAGGCACCCGAGCCGCGAGCGCTGAGTGCGGAACTTCAGCAGCCTGCTGGCGGCGCTGCTTCCGACAAGAAACCTTGTCGCGACTAGATGCAGCACACTTAAGCTGTTGAGCGGACTCGAAACAAAGTAAGGGCGCAACTAGCCACGAGTTGGTTCCTCCGCGCACAGGTTTTCCATACAAAGCAGGGTCGTTCGAGGAAGATAACTCAAAAATTTAAAAACTGATTGCTCAAACTTTGGCAACTTAGCTTTTCTGTCGTTTGCTTCCCGGCAAGGCAAGACTTCGCTTGAACGACGCCTGGTCCATACCACAATCTTCTCCTTCCCCCCCGGCAAACATGTGTGCGAGGGAACCTTCTTTTCCTTTGTTGAAAAAGAAGAAAGAAGAGAAAATAACGATATGGAGCCCTTCGGCTCGTTACTGCTTACCGGATGTAGGTGCTGCACAAAGTGTCAGATAACGCATGCGAGAAAGAAACTAATGCATGAAATGGACAAGTTGTGCGGAGCACATGGGGTTCTTTTTATGCACGGGATCTGCGCCCGGCTTTGTACAAAGGATTACATGCAACAGCGGCAAGACTTGTACAAAAGGTGGTTGCCGGAACGGGGTTCCGGCAACCGCGCCCTACGGGAAAAACTTACGAAGATGTTCTATGTTCCAGGAGTTGCTCACCGGAATGCCATCTTCGGTCTCAAGGCGGACAGCGCCGGGCCTTGTGACTCGTCTCACCCGATAAGGGCCTTCCCACTTCGGCGTCAACTTGTTGGAATTCTTGGCGGACTGAACGCGCCGAAGAACAAGGTCGCCTTCCTCGAAGCTTCTGGCCTTAACTTTGCGGCTATGGTAGCGGCGCAAAGCTTGCTGGTATCGAGCAGCTCGTACAGCAGCCTGAAGACGATCTTCCTCAAGGAGCAGCGCGTCGTCTTGTCGCAGCTGTTCTTGCTCAAACTCATCATAAGCGAGCACTCGAGGCGATCCGTATACGAGTTCCGTGGGGAGAACTGCCTCTGCTCCGTAGACTAGAGCGAAAGGTGTCTGGCCAGTGGCTCGATTTGGCGTCGTTCTGATCGACCAAAGAACCACCGGCAGCTCCTCGATCCAGTTTCTTCCGCACTTGCGCAGCCTGTCGAAAGTTCTGGTCTTGAGCCCGCGCAGCACTTCAGCATTTGCCCTCTCTGCTTGACCGTTGCTTCTCGGATGAGCAACAGAAGCGAAGCAGACCTTGGCGCCAAGGTCTTGGACGTACTGCATGAAGGTGCGGCTCGTGAATTGCGTGCCGTTGTCGGTGATGATCCTGTTAGGGATCCCGAAACGGCAAACAATTGACCTGAAGAACTTGACTGCTGACTGTGCTGTCACCTTCCTCACTGGCTGCACTTCCGGCCACTTTGTGAACTTGTCGATTGCGACGTACAAGTACTCAAAGCCCCCGACAGCTCGGGGGAAAGGGCCGAGGATATCGAGCCCCCAGACCGAAAATGGCCAGGATAAAGGGATCGTCTGGAGAGTTTGAGCTGGCTGGTGTATCTGTTTGGAGTGGAACTGGCACGCTTCACACTTGGTTACTTGTGCAGTTGCATCCTGGAGGGCTGTCGGCCAAAAGAAGCCTTGCCGGAAAGCTTTGCCGGCAAGTGCCCTTGCGCCTATGTGGTGGCCACATATGCCTCCATGTATCTCTGCCAACAGCTTTTGTCCATCTTCCCGGCAAATACACTTCAATTTCACACCGTTGAGTCTTCTTCTGTACAGTATGCTATCGACAAACTGGTACATACTTGACTGCCGGGCTACTCTTTCCGCTTCTTCTTGCTCTTCGGGAAGTTCTCCTGTCTGAAGGAAATGGACAATCTGCTGTGCCCATGCTGGAGCTTGTGGCTCGACAACAAGGACTAAAGGCACATCTGCTGCTGCGGGAACATCCGCTTCTACGGCAAGGACTTGCGGCCCTGCCGGAGCTTGATGTTCCCCGGCAAGCTTGCCGGAGCAAAACTTGTCGGGAGCGTCTGCTTCAACGGAACAAACCATAAGGTTTGCCGGAGCAGACTGCCCCTCAGCATTCTTGGTGTTGATCTTGGGGACTTTCTTGGCGGCGGCTTCGGGGAGCTCTGCCGGAAAGTAGTCGCCAGAAACCAACTTCCTCTTCTTGCTTTGTCCAGTTGAGGGTGTTACGGATGGTTGAGTCAACTTGAGCACAAAGATCCCTGGTTCCACAGGTAACTTTAGTGCGGCGCACTTTGACAGGCCATCAGCAATGTCATTCTGAGCTCTCGGGATATGTTCCATCTGTAGGCCGTCAAAGTGCTCTTCTAGCTTCCTCACTTCATCAACATATGCTTCCATCAATGGACTCTGGTAGTTCTTGTTCACTTGGCGGACGACAAGCTGTGAGTCACCCCTGACAATGAGCTTCTTGATCCCAAGGTCTGCTGCGATTCTGAGACCGGCAAGCAATCCTTCATACTCTGCAGTATTGTTGGTTGCTTGCTCCTTGGGAAAGTGCATCTGGACTACGTACTTGAGGTGCTCTCCGGTGGGTGCGACAAGCAGCACGCCCGCACCAGCGCCTTGCAGCGAGAAGGCACCATCAAAGTACATCAGCCACTCTCTGCTTGCCTCTTTGACGGGGATGCTCGTCTCTGGAATTTCTTCATCTGGGGTTGGCGTCCACTCTGCTATGAACTCTGCCAATGCTCTGCTTTGGATAGTTGAAGTGCTCTCAAACTTGAGGCCAAAGCTTGACAGTTCCAGCGCCCACTCGACAATCCTGCCTGTTGCTTCTGGATTTTGCAGTATCCTCTTCAGCGGAAAGCGAGTGACGACTGTGATTTCATGTGCTTGGAAGTAATGGCGCAGCTTTCTCGAGGCCATGAGGAGGCCGAAAAGCAACTTCTGCACACCAGAGTACCTTGATCTAGCCCCCTGCAGAAGGGAACTGACAAAGTAAACTGGACGCTGCACCATTCTCTTCTGCATCTTATCATGCTCCTGCGCAGATCCATCTTTGTCGGGACCAGAGCTTGTCGGCGAAGCCCCCTGCTTGTCGCTGGATGCATCTGCCGTGGTTGCTGGCTCATCATCTGCCTCTCTCTCCGCCACTAACGCAGCACTAACCACTTGATTGGTTGCCGCTATATACAGCAGCAACTTCTCTTGCGGCTTAGGTGCGACAAGTGTTGGAGTGGAGGACAGGTATCTCTTCAAGTCCTGCAGCGCAGCCTCCGCCTCCGGAGTCCATTTCATTGGACCTGCCTTTTTCAAAATTTTGAAAAATGGCAGGGCGCGCTCAGCAGATCTAGAGATAAACCTGCTGAGAGCAGCCACGCAACCGGCAAGCCTTCGTACATCCTTGACGCGCTTTGGTGCTTCGATCTGCTCAATGGCCTTGATCTTGTCGGGATTGGCTTCAATTCCCCGCTGAGACACGAAGAACCCGAGAAGCTTGCCGGAAGGGACTCCAAACACGCACTTCTCGGGGTTAAGCTTGAGGTTGATCTTGCGCAGATTTGCAAATGTCTCGTCTAAATCTTGAATCAGGGTCGCCCTGTTCTTGCTCTTGACCACTATGTCATCCATGTAAGCTTCCACATTTCTGTGCATTTGCGGCTCAAAAGCGTGGTGGACTACCCTTGCGAATGTTGAACCAGCATTCTTCAAACCGAAAGGCATCCGTACGAAGCAGTACGTGCCACACGGGGTGATAAATGCGGTTTTCTCTTCATCCTCTTCTGCCATGAAGATCTGATGGTATCCTGAGTATGCATCAAGAAATGAAAGCAAATCACATCCGGCTGTGGAGTCAACAATCTGGTCAATGCGCGGCAAGGGAAATGGGTCTTTGGGACAAGCTTTATTAACATCAGTGAAGTCAATACAAAGTCTCCATTTCCCGTTAGCCTTGCGCACAACAACAGGATTGGCCAACCACGTGGGATGGAGCACTCCTCTGACAAGGCCTGCTGCTTCCAACTTCTTGATTTCTTCTGCGATGAATTCTTGGCGCTCCACTGCCTGCTTCCTGACTCTCTGCTTGACGGGCCGCGCATGAGGACAGACGGCAAGGTGGTGCTCAATTACTTTCCTGGGAACACCGGGGATATCAGACGGTTGCCATGCAAACACGTCGACATTCGCCCGCAGGAAAGCAACGAGCGCGCTTTCCTATTTGGGGTCAAGAGTGGCGCTGATGGTGAAGGTACCACCAGCGCCATCCTCCTTGGCGGACACCTTCTTGGTCTCAGGTGGAGCTGCCATTGCCTTCTTACACTTGCCGGTGGAGCTCGATGGTGCGTCCTCGACGGTAGCGCAGCACTCCGAAGAGGTGCGCTTGCCGGAGTGGGCATCAGAGCTCTTGCCGGACTTGGTCTTCTTCCCCCGGGAGCTTCAGCGGCAAGTGTCTTGCGTTCTGCTGCGGCTGCTGCTTCCCGGTAGATCTTGTCGGCACAGATAAGAGCATCCTTCTTGTCGCCAGGGACAGAGATGACACTTATCGGGCCTGGCATTTTCAGTACGTTGTACGCATAGTGAGAGGCTGCCATGAACTTGGCGAGTGCCGGACGGCCAAGGATTCCATTGTAAGGTAATGGAAAGTCAGCAACATCAAATGTGACCCTCTCAGTCCTGAAGTTCAGTTCGCTGCCAAATGTTACCGGCAACGTGATCTTTCCCTTCGGCTTGCTCCTTCCCGGGTTGATTCCTTGAAATGTACCGGTCTCTTCGAGCTCGCTGTCAGGGATCTGGAGTTTCTGGAGCACCGCGGAGGAGATCAGGTTCAAGCCGGCCCCGCCGTCAACTAGCATCTTAGTGACCTTGAGGTTGCGGATTGTTGGTGAAACCAACATCGGCAAGCACCCGACCGCAGTTATGCGATCCGGGTGGTCCTCAATATCAAAGATGATAGGCGTGCCGGACCATTTCAGAGGCTTGCGTGACTCGATGGGTGGTTCTGCTGCATTAACTTCCCGCACCCACTGCTTGAGCTGACGGTGCGAGGTATGCAGAGAAGCACCACCGTCAACGCACAGGACCTCTGTGGCTTTCTGGAACTCCTGCTCATCAGTCTCCTCGTCATCCATGTCTTCATCGTCGTTGTCATCTTCATCCTTGTCGCGGCCGCGGGGAGGTCTGTCTCCTTGCCGCTGCTTGGCCTTGCCGCGGCGTCCTCCTCGGCCGGGACGTTTCTTGCCGGATCCCCCAGCACCTTCCTGGGCCTTCTCCTTGTCGCGCCGCTCGTATTCAGCTTTCTGTTGCTCAACAAGCTGCTCGACTTTCTTACAGTTCTGGAGATCATGGCCCTTGGTGCGGTGGATCTTGCAATACTGCTTGTTGGTGCCGTCCTGCTTGTCGGCGACCGCCACCTCCGCGGCAACCTCCTTGCCGGAGTCACCAGCTTTGGCTTCCTTGGCGCCACCACCGTTGCCGGACTGCTCAACAACTAGCACCTCTTTGCCTTTCCTCCTTCTGTTGTTCCGCCGCCGGTTTTTCCTTGACGGGGTAGCATCTTCACTGTCAGATCCTCCCGCTCCTACATTCTCTCCGGGGAGTCTCCTCCCTTCCTCAGCACGTGCACACTTGTCGGCCAGTGCATATAACTCACTGACGTCCCTGATCTTGCACATCGCCATTTCCTCCCGCATCCTGCGGTTCCGCACGTTCTGATGGAACGCGCTGATCACCGCGGCAGGGTGGACGTCTGGGATGTTGTGCTGCACACTGCTGAATCTCTGAATGTACTTGCGCAGGGGCTCTCCTTCCTTCTGGGCGAGCAGATGAAGATCACTCTCCTGGCCATGAGGCTTGTGTCCGCCTGTGAAGGCGCCGACGAATTGATGGCACAGATCAGCCCAAGAGGATATTGAGTTGTCCGGCAAGTGCATGAGCCAAGATCTGACGTTGGGCTTGAGCACCAGCGGGAAGTAGTTGGCAAGGATCTTGTCATCCCGTCCCCCGGCAGCCTGCACCGCGATGGTGTAGATGCTGAGGAACTCTGACGGATGCGTCTTGCCGTCGTACTTCTCCGGTACGTCTGGCTTGAAGTTTTTCGTGCTGGGCCACTGGACTTGCCGCAGCTCACGAGTGAACGCAGGGCAACCTACCGCATACGGCAGATCGCCTGGTTCCCCTGGCGCATGCATGTCATCAGAGGGCCCAGCGCGCTTGTCGGATTGACGTCGCGCTTCTCTTCGGCGCTCGATGCGAGTTCGAGCGTCTTCTTGTTGCCGATCATGAAGGACTTGGCGCTGATCGCGACGAGCTCGTGGATCCGACGATGCAGTGGAGTCGCTGTCGAGGTGGATCCGGCGAGTCGGCGATCTTGGCCTTCGGGGCGGTGATTGCATGGTAGTTGCACCTCCACCCGTTTCGTCGCCACCGGCTCGCGCCTGGCACCCTGCCGCGGCGGTGACGCGCTCGGCCGCTGTGGAGTGTCGCCGTTGGCGTAGCCGATGAGACTCTGAATCGTGGCCCTCCATTCGTCGATCTTGTCCGACGTCGGAGGGTAATCTAGGAGAAGTTGAGCTCGCGCCAAAGCTTCTGCTGGAGTGGTGGGTGGCAGTGGCGGACGGCGCGAGGAGCGGGACGTGCTCGAACTTCTAACTATGTTGGAAGGAGCAGTATCCCGTCCAGGCGACCGTGCCCCGCTCGTGCCAGCACGCTGGCATGCATGCTGGTCTTGAGCGCCCCGAGATCCACCAGCTTGGTCTTGGCCTATCATGCGTATGGCACTGCTAGTGCCATGACGCTGTTGGTCTTGCGCCTCCTGAGAGTGGCGTGGAACATGTACAGTCGCCGAGGTTTGTGCAGCCTTGTTCTTGGACCTGGCGGCATCATGAGCTTCCTCGTCGACGTCCATTCTTCCGCCGGCGTCCATTCCACCACCCGTTTGCTCCAACGGTGGCGGAAGTGACGTGGATGGAGCGGCTGCCGCCGAAGTCTTCTTCTTCGGTGGCATGTTGATGAAGGGAATGAAGATCTAGCTCGTGTGAACGCCGGATCAGGTTCACACAATCTCGACGCCCCCTACCTGGCGCGCCAAAGATGTCGGGGAAACTGATCCTCGAACACCTATGGGGCCGGCGGACCGGGCCCCTTTCGGTTCGGCGGGGGGCGGAGATCGCACGAAGAGCAGATCGAGGCGAAGCACACGAGCGATTTACCCAGCTTCGGAGCTCTCCGGAGAGATAACACTCCTACTGCTGCTTGTCTGGTTCTATTCTGTTCTTGCTCTAGAGAGAGAGAGCGTAGTGTCTTTCTGGGTTACGAATGAGTCGAACCCAACTGAACCGAACCCCCTCTACGTTGCGCATGGGCCTCCTTTTATACGCCAAAGGGGTCACCGACAGGTGCCAACGCAGAGAAGGGTACAAATGTAAAAAGTGAGGTGGTTGGTACAGTTATTTGTACAGTGCACCCTACCTAACCCTGACGGCAGGGGACAAGGGCATTAAATGCCCGTCTGAGTCGCCCAAACAGTGCAGAAAAGGACCGTTAGGGGCGCCACCGTTCGCCACGATGGCGATCTTGTCAGCTTCGCATGCCACTGCGCACCGCTGGCTGCACAGCCTCCCGCCACGCGCGCCTGGAGAGGCCCCCAGAGCGACACGTTGGTGGATGTGCTGGAGCGTGGGCACAGAGTGGCCGCCTGCCGCGGCAAGCGCCTTGCCGCTGCTGTTATCTTGTTGGGTCCAGAGGCTTGTCGCTCACCGGGCCTCGAGGTACCTTGGTTGGTCTTCCCGGCAAGCTCCTCTTGCCGGGGCCTTGTTGCCTTGCCAGAGCGCGTAGGCGCGTCGCGGCAAGTTCCTTGGAGTGCCTTGTTTGGCCTTCCCGGCAAGCTCCTCTTGCCGGGGCCTTGTCTCCTGAGCTTAAATACTTTGTTCTTGAATGGCTCCAATGGAACCATGGAGGATCTTGGCGTTCGCCCGGCAAGCCTTGCCGCGGGGTGCTGCAACTGCCCGTGCACAAGTTCGGGGTACTAGGGTACCCCTATTCTAGTACACCGACAGACGTCATCCAACTCCGGGAAGAAGGAATGCCACCCCACTAGTGGGTGGTGCTGAGGTTTGCGTCACTTGCAAAGATCCTGGACATGTCCCCATGTGCTGTCCTAGGGCATTTTGCGGTAGATGTGGTTTAAATGGTCATCTGGTGCCTATTTGCAATACTGTTCTTTCTTGGGAATGTGTAGCTCCTATGTGTGGCTTTCAAGCTAAGGGGAATGGTTTCTTCTATATACATGACGCTAGTACACCCAAGCAAAATACTGATAGGAACAAATATATTGTCATCTCTGTGATAGAAGGGCAAGCTAGTGGCAGGCAGTTGGAGGAGTTCTTTAATGCATACATTAACACAAATTCGAAGTGTTCCGCTAGGTCGATTGGGCTGAATACATTTGTGATGAGATTTCCTTCACCTAGGGATGTTGACAAGGCTTGTTTTGCTGAAACTATGAATATTAAGAGCTGTGGTGACGTGGTGAGTCTCAAAAAATAGTCTGAATCTGTGCGTGCTAAGGGTGTACTTAACATTGCTTGGGTCAATGTTAGCAACATTCCTTTGGATAAAAGATGTGAAAAAAATATTGCTTATGTTGGATCTGTGGTGGGTGTAACTCTTGACATCAACAAATCCACTGTCAATAGACCCGAGTCGGTCAGGATTAAGCTGGGTTGTAGAGATGCTGAGAACATCCCAGCTAAGGCAGAAGGGGTGTTGGGAGATCATTTTTATGATTTCTTCTACTCAGTGGATAAAATTCTGGTTAAAAATAATCCTAAAGAACCTGTGACAATTACCCAGGATGCAAACAAGGGGGTATCACCCAAGAGAGCTAGAATTACAGAAAATGTGCACAATGGTGACCAGGGGGGCTCTTCGTCGACTTTGGGGAACTTCTCTGCTCCACCCAATTCTGTTGGAAGGGGAGTGTGCATGCCGGCTTTAACAGAAAATCTGGAAGAGGGGAATGATGATGGAAAAAATCAAAAAGAAAATGTGGAGAATTTCTCTGAGGAGGAAAGTGAGGAGATTGATAATGAGCTTCTCATTGACTCTATTGCTGCAGAAAACAGAGAAAAACAATTGGAGGGAGGAATATCTCCAGAAACTATATCATATGATAATATTATGGTCAACGCTATGTAGATCATACCCAGTGTTCCACTTGTCAGAGAAAAAACATCTTATCTGGATGCTGTGTTGGGGCGACCTTATGTCACTGAGCTGGAACCTGATGATATCTCATGCCATCAAGTGCCATCGGTTTATTCTGTGCAATCTCCTGACACTTCTGAGGAAGAGAACATGGAGGTGATCCCTACTCCACCTATGGTGGAGGAAATGCAGGTCAGGATGAGCTAGAGAACTGCCGGGGATAACATGGAACATATGGGGGTCCGAGCTGAAAAATTGACCAAGAAGAGAAATCTTCAAGGTAATGAAACATTTCCTAATTCCAACTCATTTGAGATTTTGTCCAATTTAGAAATTGTTGATAGTGCTTCAATGATGGGGGTGGATATCCCTGACAACAACTTTACTGTTATTGATGTGATTAGAGAACTGGAAAAATCCAGAGCCAATATAGCTGAGAAATCTGAAAATATTGAGAAACAAAAAGATAATATGCTATTTATTACCAATGCTGCTGGGGACAAATCCCCACTAAATACTGACTGGATAAGGGATGGTGAGGTGGATGAAGAGGAGTTTACTGTTTTTAGATCTAGAAAGAAGGATAAGAGGAAGGTTAATGTGGTAATTTCCAAACCTGTGACTAGAAGTCAGAAAAACAAAGTGTCTTTTGATGCTGGTTCGACCATGCTTCCTGGTAAACCTAGCAACAAAAGACAATCCCCCAAATGTAAGAAAAAATGATTAGCCTCTTCTGGAACTGTAGGGGAGTGGAAAAGAGGGGTATGGCTACTTGCTTATCTGATCTAATTAGAGATTATTGTCTAGACTTTGTTGGTATTCAGGAAACAATGAAGAAGGATTTTTCCTCTAAATTCTTGAGGAAAATTGATCCAGGGAAGTATTTTGATTGGAGGTGGATCCCTTCAATAGGCAAATCTGGGGGAATTCTTTGTGGTACTAAGGATGATACTTTTGAGGTTAGATCCTGTGTGACAGGTAAATACATCATGAAGCTTGACTTTTGGGATAAGAGGAAAAAATGCTATACTGTATTATGGTTGTGTATGGTTCGGCTCATGAAGAGTATAAAATGGAATTTTTGACAGAGATGTCTAATATGTGTGGCACCACTACTTGCCCTTACATTGTGGGGGGAGACTTCAATATTCTTAGATATGCTAAGGAGAAAAATAAGAAAACCAGAATGAGTCATGCTACTGATCTCTTCAACTCTATCATTAATACATTCGGTCTAAGGGAAATTGACATGAATGGTGGTATATACACTTGGTCTAATAATCAACAAATGCCTACCCTTGCAAAATTGGACCGTATACTTATGTCCAGTTCTTGGGAAAGGCAATTTCCTTTGACCTTTGTCAGGAAACTAACTAGAGAGATTTTAGATCATAGTCCTTTGATCTTGAATACTGAAGATTTTATCCCTAATACAGGGCATAAGAGAGATTTCAGATTTGATCTTAATTGGCTCAAAAACCCTGAGTTTATACCCTTAGTTGCTAAGGTGTGGGTGAAACCTGTGAATGCAAAAGATCCCATTGATGTCTTAAATATCAAAATGAAGAGATTCAAAAAATATTTCAAAGGTTGGGGATCTAACTTGTTTGGGAAATCTAGAAAGAAAAGGAGAGAGCTTAGAGAGGAACTTGAACATCTAGAGAAACTAGAAGAGACTGATGTGCTTTCCCCTGAGTTATACTGTAAAAAGGTTGAGATTTTGGTAGAATTACATAATCTGCTAGTGGAAGAGGAGATTGCATGGATGCAAAAGTCCCATGAAAACTGGTTGCTGAAAGGGGATAGTAATACTGACTACTTTCACATAATAGTGAACGGTAGAAGGAGGAGGAATACTATTTTCTCACTTAGCTGTGGAGATGAGATGATAGAGGGAACAAAAAATCTGTTAAAACATGCAACTGAGTTCTATAAAGAACTTTTTGGACCTGCAGCTGGAAATCTATGCAAATTGAGGGATGATATGTGGGAGCCAAATGAGAAGTTGACAGATATTGACAACTTCATTCTTACTAGGCCCTTTTCTGAAACAGAAATAAAAAATGCTCTCTTCTCTATGAAACCAAATAAAGCTCCAGGTCCAAATAATATCCCCATTAAATTTTTCCAACATTGCTGGGAGATAGTAAAAAACGAGGTAATGCTCCTGTTTGAGTGGTTTCATGACAATAAGCTAGATGTGCAGCGCTTGAATTATGGAATCATCACGCTACTACCTAAAGTTGCTGGTGCTAATAAAATTCATCAGTTTCGCCCCATATGCGTGCTGAGATGCATTTATGAACTAATCACTAAGACGCTTACTATTAGACTAGAACCTTATGTGGATATCCTCTTTAGTAGACACCAAAATGCTTTTATTAAGAAAAGAGATATTATGGATGGAATCATGTCTTTACATGAAATTCTCCATCATACTTATAGTAAGAAAAAATCTGGGATCGTGTTGAAACTAGACTTCGAGAAAGCTTACGACAAAGTTAACTGGGATTTCCTGTTAAATTGTCATAAGATGAGGGAGTTTCATCCACAATGGATTGAATGGGTAAGGAAAATTCTGGTAGGATAGTCAGTGTGAAGTTGAATAATGAGGTGGGGCCCTATTTTCAATGTTCGAAAGGGGTGCGCCAGGGAGACCAATTCTCACCTTTCCTCTTTAATTTAGCCGCTGATTGCTTGACCAAAATGGTGATTAAAGCTTAGCAGAATGGCTTGTTCAAAGGGTTAGCGTCTGATTTGATCCCCAATGGGGTGGCTATCTTGCAGTATGCATATGACACGATCCTGTGGTTCGAAGATAATCTTAGAAATGCTCTTAATATTAAGCTGCTGTTATATCTCTTTGAAGTCATGTCTGGGCTGAAGATCAATTTTCTAAAGAGTGAAATCTTTTCGATACGTGCTGATGATACTACTATGCAAAAATATGCTGAGATATTTAATTGCCAGATAGGTAATTTTCCTATCAAATACCTAGGCATGCCTGTGAGCTATGATGGTTTGAAATGTAGTGATCGGGCCTTTGTAGATGACAAATTCATTGATCATTGTGAAAATTGGATTAGTGAAGCTCTCTCCATGGGGGGGAGGCTGATTAAAGTGAACGCGGTACTATCGCATATTCCTACCTTTTACATGTCTATGTTTCTGCTGAACAAGACTACCTTGGAAAAGTGGGACAAACCCTGAAGAAAATTTTTCTGGCATAGAAAAGGAAAAAAGAAAGGTTACCATATGGTTAAATGGAGCCGTATTTGTCGATCCAAAAAGAAAGGGGGTCTGGGTGTTAAAGACTTGAGGAAATAGAATATCAGTCTTCTAGTGAAATGGTGGTGGAAGCTTGAGAAAAAGAAAGGGATCTCGACAAGATATAGTTAAGGCTAAGTACTTAAAGAAAACTTCGGTTGCTGTGGTTAGACACAAGGCCAGTGACTCACCTTGCTGGAAATCACTCCTGAGAGTGAAAGACCTTTATATGCTGGGTAGAGGTATTAAGTTGAACAGGGGAGATGTGGCTAGGCTCTGGCTTGATAGCCTGGATGGTAGAATCCCCTTCAAAGACAGATTCCAACTGCTCTTTGAGACTTGTATTGATCAAAATTGTACTGTAGACAATTTTAAAAATCTCAACCAGATCTCCTCTTTTAGGAGGAGGATGTCTCATGAGATGATGAAACGATGGGGAGAAATGAATAAAGAGATGTTAACATTGAAACAAAGTGATTTGCCAGATGAGGTTTATTGGAAATTGGATAGTTCGTGCAAATATAATACAAAATCCATGTACACATGGCTAGAAAAGGATATAGCATGATCTAACTTTAAGTGGATCTGGGACGCTAAACTTCCTCTTAAAATTCAGATATTCCTGTGGCAGATGGCACAGAATGCCATCCTGACTAGGGACAACATGAAAAAAAGATTATGGCCTGGGGAGCCTTGCTGTTCTTTCTGTGACAAATTAGAAATAGCTCAACACCTGTTATTTTTGTGCCCTGTTTCCAGGGTGGTGTGGAGAACCGTAGGTTCCATGCTTGGAACCGATTGCTGCCCTAATTCCGTTTGGCAATATTATGCGTGGATGTATAGTTTCTTACCTGGGCTGGACAAAATTTACACCGTTGGCTTGGCTGCTATATGTTGGGCTATTTGGCTAGCCAGGAACCGAGCCACTTTCGAGCTCAAATGGATTAACTCTCCATTTGAAATTGTATTTACAGCTTGTGCCTTCTTGATGTACTGGGCAGGTCTCCAGAAACCAGAGATAGGAGAGATGGTGAAAAAAGGAGCGGAGATGCTGAAGGAGAACACAACACAGATGATGCTGCTTTGTGGTCCCACGATTCCAACCAGGGACGGACATGATGGGAACTGAGGGAGAAGTCGCTGTGGAACATGATCAGTAAGTGTCTGGCGGTCTTGGCGAAGAGTAGAGCTGATGATGCATCCTGGAGTGCGTGCTTGAGGAACCAGGGGTGGTATACTTTCGGTCCTTGCTATGGGTGTCTCTGGTAGTCTTTTCTTTTGGGTTTCTTTTGTTTTGGTTGCTGTGGCCTGGTGCCTGATGATGGAGTTTGTAAGACTTGTGATACTTCCTGTAGGTGTGCGTAGTGCGGTTTTGGGTGACACCCAGGTTTTCGCCCCATGATCTGTTGTTCCTGATGACAGGCGCAGATAGTGGGTTTCCTGGTGTTGCTCCGAACTCGCTTTTCCTCTTTCTCTCTTGCCGTGCTGGTTTCAGTTCCTGAGACAATGTATTTCCGTTATGAAAGTAATGGAAAGGGGAAAAGCCTGGTACAAAAAAATGAATCATTTCCTGTTTGTTCTGCAGAAATCTATACATAGCTTCAAGTCGAAGGGGCACAATCTTACTCACATAGGACAAAAAGGAGTTTTTTTGCCCACGTCCAGGTTGTGGTAATGTAGGCATTCACTAAGTTTATATTGCATGACAACCTTTTTGCTTCTAATTTTCAACAGCAGGATGAGTCTATAGTTGTAGTGTTCTCCTATCTAATGACGCTATCTATTCTACCCTACCTGCTATGTTTCACTAATTTGATTACATGAACAGGCATGCCAATTCTACATAACTTAAGATGTTTTGCTGATTTCATTACATAAACTTAATGAAACTTCCTCTAACGGGATATTGAAATTCCAAACTTCTGATAGACATGTTTATTGATAGATATTTTTTTAAGAATCACGATGTGATATTTACCTGTCATTTGTTTCAATTATCTTTGTTGCGGTTCAACAACCTTGAAGACGGCTACCTCTCCTTCCTCAAGACTAGCTATCGTACGACATCGCTGGAATAAGAGGATCGAAGTTGAAGAGTCGTCAGCTACTGCATCGAGCGAGGGTCCTGGAGAAGAAGTGACCAGTGCTCCCAATCCCAAAAATTCAGCGGCTCACCTTGTTCGAGATGGATGATATGGTCTTGATCCAGGATGGTGGCATGCAGGCAAGGTGGCTCTGGAGATTGAGGGGACAGCCTTGCTTTGCCCGGATTTCAAAGATGGGGAACATGGTGATGTCAGTAGGTATTGGAGGGAGCATACGAGAGGATAGGGGCCCTGTCGGTGATGGACGAGATGCTCTTGATCCGGAGAAAGACGTGTTTGCTGCTCTGTGTTTGTGCTTGATGTGTTTGCAGAGGTAGGTGAGTTTGCACCCTCACTACAATAGTGTATTGTTCCTGACCCTAGATTAAACTATTGTGGAAATTTTATGCAAGGGGGTAACAACATGGAATTGAACTGAAACTAGAGAATAAGTAATGAGTTAGTGTGAATGTGATACCATTCTAATTTTCGCAGTTTGCTCTTCAGTTCTTGTATAGCCTCTCTTATGTTGCTAGGTAACCATGGGGTTTCATCTCTCCCAAATATCAAATTGCAGCAGTTACACCTTTCTTAAGGTGGCTCCAACAAGCAAGAGGTCCACAGGCTCCTGCTAACCGTACTCCTCTGACTGCCCCGAATGATGGCAATGATCAACCACCTGGTAGCTATCCTTTACCACATACACTCCATAATCTATAGCTATACACTGTGTGTGGTGTATTCTGAACACCAGATTCACCCCTGTAAATATCTAAACATGACCATAATATTATAATCTTCCGTTTCACCAATATCGCTTCGGTAGAGGTTGGTACTTGGTTCTTTGAGGCTTACAAGGAAAAAGCTTCCTAGCACTTGCATCACCTTAAGTTGTATTTCACAAATTGGCCATCGGTAGCACTAATAACTAGGATGGGTGTGGAAGCTGTTTTGTTATGTTGACCCCCTACTTCTTGTTGTAATATGTTTGATACTTTTCTGCTTGTCAAACATTTACTCTATTACTAATATCCTTATTTTAACAAGGGGCACCAATAGTCAGTACATGTTTCATTTAGTAGGCAGTATGATCTAATTAATTCACTGTCAGCTTCTCAGGTGGAAATCTTACAGATCCTGCAAACCCTGACCAAGCTGTAGAGAAGCAAGAAGCAGGTGCAGAAACAGGTAATGAGAACCAACCAACAAGTGCCAGAAAGGAGAAGGAAACCCACACAGCTTGCTCGACGACATCTTGAGAGAGGTGTAACTGGTTGTTGTAGGGTTTGTCGCATTACGACGTCCTAAATGTATCTTTTCAAGGTGTCCCTCAACTTTATTTTTGGATAATGCTCCTATATGTTAGTTTTCTGGCGCAACAGATAAATGAATTACGTGCCACCTTTTACAGTATTTTCATCTAAATATGGTTGTTCTATCTGTAGCAAGTCCAGTTTAGAAATTTTTAAACACATCTCTGTGATCCTTTATGACATGAAACTTTGAAGCATTTGTATTTTCACTTGTGCTCGTATAGAAAAGGCTGTCATGGGAAAGGATATAATATGATTCTTTTATTTTTCTAATTGTTTTTTGACTTTGTGTATAGCCGCTAATAAGAAGTCCTTTGATCTCAGATGCGAGTTTTTGGACGAACCCAAATATCTTGCGTCACTGATATACATGCTGACTAGAATGCTCCTTTATTTTGTAAATAGTGCGTGACAAACTTTTTGTTAGAAACATAGATGGAGCATTAAAAGGAGAGAGGGGGGGGGGGGGTGTGCGGAAGGGAGGGAGGAAGAGAGAGAGAGAGAGATAGAGGGAAGGAGGATTGTGAGCTGGATTAAGGGCATCTCCAAGGCGAACCCGCAAACCGCCTACATTCGTCCGGATCACTTTGTCCGAACCACGGAAGCCATTCAACTCGGTCCTATATTGGTCCGCAGGGTGGTCCAGACGCGTTTTCTTTCGCAAACTGAAGACAAAAATGGGGGGCATTTGCGGAAGTCCGGACACCAGACATGTATGACTCTGATACCCCCGGCCAACCCAAAACCCTTTCCGGGCCACGCGCCACCATCCTCCCCATTTTCTCTTCTTCTTTCTCTCCCTCTTGCCTTCACTGCCGCTCCACCACCCTGGCCGCAACGCCACACCCTTGCTGGAACTCTACGTCTGTGTCGCGTCTAGCACTGTAGCAAGGCTCCACCTCACTTTTCCTCGGTCGCCGTTAAAGGTGAAAACAATGTTGGGACGTAATATTTGAACTACTGTTGCGCTATTTGAACGTCCGTACCCATTGTATGCGGCTATTTGAACGTCTGTACCCATTGACTGCGGCTATTTGATCGTGTAGACTTAAAAAAAATTGAGGAATGTCGGATGTATGCGGCTACGGTTGGATGTCGTCATCCCGCATCCGTGTCCGCAGACTGGTCCCCCTGTCTATGCACAGATGCGGGAGGAAATTTGTGGGCTACCGTTGGAGATGCCCTAACGGAGATGGTGAGCGAGCTTGTATTTTTATGGCGAAGAAAGTAGGTGGTGAAAGAAGAAGAAAAAAAGTGATTTGGTGATAAAAGTATATGATAGGCATAATTAGTATTGAGCAAATCGAATATGTATGGCCCGTTACAACACACGGGCAATTAACTATGTAAAAATCATAGAGCCTAGATCTAGCTCTAGCAGAATGTAGCCTGCACATCGAGTTTGGTCATGTGAAGCAAAATAGGTGAGCTGGTGACATGGCACATACGCCGCCTCTTCTCTTCGTCTCCAGAGACGCATGCGCCAAAGAACAAATCCAAGACATGCTACCTGCTTCTACTGATTTCTACATAGAGGGACTCGCTTAGATCATAGGCCAGTCGATTGCTGTCGAGCGTGCCGAGGTGATTCTACCATACTACCAGGGATTGCTCGTAATTTCAATTATCTTTTGTTTGTTAATGACTATCTTTTCTTTACATGTAAAATTTGACATGCATTATATTTATATATATGCAACTGGTACAAACATTCAAAAGCCCGTGGCAACGCACGGGCATTCTACTAGTGTTAATAGTTTCCGACCTTGTCGGCGATGAACGATGGATGTTTAGCTTATTCGGCGAGGACACATTAATAACTTCTAGCCTGATTGAACATTTTAATCATGGAAACACGTTTCTTCTCTGTTAGTTGAACACATATAGATCCTCTAGCATGTTCCTCCATTTGTTTCTTTTAAGAAAAAAGCTTGGTGGTGGAAAAGGTGAAGAATGAGTCAAAAGTCATACTGTCATGTTCGCTTCCATGCTCTAATATAAATTGTGAAGGTGACATACTGAAATTTGTTTGTAGTTGACCATACATTTCAGTTTTTCTTTGATGCTATCATTCAGATGGTCACAAACAATGTTACCATGCATGATGGGAAGAATGTTATTCATCAACCTTCGCCTCCTTTATTACATGATGCCTCTAAGCCTATTCGATGCTCGTTACAATGCTAGAAATGTCATTGATGTTTTGAGTCCTCATACCACTACATGCTAGATAAAAATATCCACTTGGTCTTTCTTGTATGAAGTAAAATTAACACAATGTGGCAAGGGATAATTCAAAACATGTTGCGTTTTGATTGATTTATTTACACTAGCCAGGTAGTCAAAAGTTCGCCAAATATTAGTTCATGCAAGAGGTTTCCTTCATTGCATTTCTAGTTTATAAATTTTCCAAAGAACGGTTTATAATGCGTCTACTCTATTTTTGTTTGTTCATGATATATTATTAAACAATAAAGTTGTACTAATTCACTTGAAAGGACATTATCACAAATAGATATTTTAATTTGTACATCATTGCTATATGTATATCTACAACCCAGTTTTTTTAGTCAGATATTTTTTGTTGTAGAGGTTAACTTGTTTTGCAAATTTGTAAGGATATTTGACATTGTAGTATTGTCATTGATAAAAATACAACTATTTATTTATAAAATTGTATGTTACTATTTTCAATGCACAAGTTTTGACTTCGATACATGCATTCCATATTAGGTGAATATAAATAAAAAATATATTCCTGTATGAGTTATTTTAGCTAAACTGTCTAGAAAATAGTTTGCATCAAACATGAAACATGGTATTTCAGTTACATATAAAAGAATCATGCTTCATGATGTTGCCTGCCCATTGGTTAAGCCATATGTGTTTAGTCACCAAGGAGGGAGGAGTTTATCATACTAATCATCATCGAACACATTATTCTTTGCTGTCTTGAGTAATTGGGCTTCTAACATCCCATGTTGCTTCCAACTCATCCCACGTTAGCCAAGAATAACTTAAGTACCTAGAACTAACAGTGGTTAGTAAAGCAAAGACTAAGCCGATGTCAGGAAAGGGGAAGGAACGACAAACCCGAAGTCAACTGAAAAAGAGACTAGATGCATTGCCTCGCTGCGCCTCGAGTTCACACTATGCAATCTGAACACAAAACAAAAAAAAATTATACGCAGTGCAATTGAAATGGAAGGAATACATCACAAGCTACACATGAAGAATTAATACGAGAACCACATGTGTACACACTATTTCAATTTAAGCGACATGTGCACACACTATTATATCAACGCTAGAAAGCAAATTAAACGACCCCAGTCCCGCTGCGTCTTGCACCGTGTCTCTTTATATACACAACGGCCGAGGGACCACACTATCGTTCAAGACAAGCTAGTAGCAATCTAGCAAGTATCTAAGCTGTGTAAGGAACAGAGGGCGAGAGAGAGAAGGGTGCAAAAGAGGATGAAGCCGCAGGCAGCCGGTTTCTGTGCACGTAACGGACGCAAGTTATTGTGCTTGACACATACAGCCATGGCTTTGGTGCTCGTCGTACTAGCACAAGCTGCCTCCCTGGGCACCGCCGCCGGTCCCAGAGAAATCATCGTCGGTGCTGGCATGTCCTGTAAGATCCTATATATAGCTATGCACTACTACACACATACATTGGACACGGGATAGTTGCAACACGTCACTACACGCAGGCATCATGCTCGGACATTCTATTTGGCCATTAATTATTATTTTGCGCTCTCTCTCTCTCTCTCTCTCTCTCTCTCTCTCTCTCTCTCTCTCTCTCTCTCTCTCTCTCAAACAACACATGATGCACGTTTGTACTACAATGTATATAATTCTTTTCAGATTTTTGGCTTCACTTTTAGTATCTAAAATGAGAATTTTTTAAATAAACTCTGTCATTTAGAGTATTTTTTATTTTGCAAAAAATGAAGTATTAATTATCATGTACAAAAAACCCCGAAAATTATACACACTGTGGTACTAAAATGTTGTTGACCTGCAAAAGGTCTATAATATATGTTATCTGAATGGGTTTGGACCACCGTAATACGGTAAAAAATGTTATCGAAGAGAAAGAAAAAAGTGAAATCATTGTGAGTGGGCTGTTTTGAGGCCACGTAAGTAATGCACAGATGCAAGTTATTTTTTTTGCGAAGAGCACAGATGCAAGTTATTGTGCATACAACATATATATACATTACTAACCGTCATATGTATATGCTTTAGGGATCTCGGCTGGGAAGAGGCGCCGGGATAACCGACCTGGTGATCCTGGAGGCGACGGACCGCATGGGCGGGCGCATCCACAAGACCAAGTTCGCTGGGGTGAACGTGAAGATGGAGGCCAACTGGGTTGAAGGGGTGAACGGGGACGAGATGAACCCCATCTGGACCATGGCAAATGACACCGGAGGCCTCAACCTCAGGACCTTCCGCTCTGACTTCAGTCACCTCGCCGGCAACACCTATAAGCAAGAGTATATGCTTGCGGTGGTCTCTACGATGAGAAACTCGTCGAGAAGATAATCGAGAGGGTGGATGAAGTGGCGGATAGAGGCAGCAAGCTCTCCGGTGCTTTGCACCGCAGTGGCCAGCCGGACATGTCTGTCATGGCCATGCAACGCCTCAACTACCAGTACGTATACAGTTCATCTTCTTTTAACCAGTCTGAACTTGCACCGTTGACATTTTGAAAATTTGGAGAAGGGAGCGTGGGATTGAAATTCTCACTTATACACCTAAAAGTCAGCTGATGTCTCAAGCTCACCCTTTCCACTTGCCCCTCCCTGTATGTACATGTTTCCACCAAGGTCTGAAAAAAAAACTTATCATATACCTTTCCCTTCCATTATATTTTAGTCCAGAAAGTGCATTCCATCAAATGACCACAATTATGTGACTTGAAGTAGTAAATAATGAAATCCATATGTTTTAGCAAATGGTAACCACCGCAGCCTCCAAGAGCCAAATTACATATACAAAAGAGTTATGGGCGCCAAGGAGGTTCGGGTCCTCCTCCTCTTCTTCCTCCTCCCGATCTTGATCGCACTCCTCCGGCACTCCGGCCCTGCTCGGCGTCAAGGCCGAGCCCGCGGCGGAGACGCCGCTCGGCCGGCGCACTCGCAGCGCCGGCATCGTCATCAACGAGGGCGGCCGGCGCGCCTACTCGTCGGCTCCTCCTCCGCGCTTCGTCAAGCCAAAGACGGAGCCGGGGCTCGCGCCGGTGAAGGAGCCGGCTGCGCCGGTGACGACGGAGCTCGACGACGACGACGCGGCCCTGGAATGGGCGCGCAGGGACTCCATAGCGATAGAGAAGGAGCGCCTGGACAAGGCGAAGGAGCGCCAGCGCGCCGCCCTGCTTCGCTTTGCGGAGCGTCGACGCGGCCGCGATGAAGGCGGAGTCGTCGTCATCTGCGACAGCGACGACGACGACGACGATGCGCCGCCACCAGTCCGCCATGGCGACGCCGGGCAAGGGTCCAGCAGGGGCACCCGCGTCAAGGAGGAGAAGGCCGACGACTACGATGGCGGCGACGGCGGCGACTTCAGCCCATTTTTCCTTTAGATTAGTTTATGTATATGTGCTATGCAATGAAAATCCACGAACTTTGCCGAAATGTGCTGAAATTTATCATGTTTGGCCGAATTTTATCGTGTTTAAGCCGAATTTCGCCGAACTTCTTTTATTTTAAAACGTGCCTGGGGGCGGTCCTGGGACCGGCGGTTGGGGACCAACTCGCCCCCAGGCCCAATTTTTGCGCCGGCTCACCCCCAGGCGGCGATTTTAGGCGCCCCCTGGGGAGCCAACGGCTGGAGACAGCCATTGGCGACGTTCAAAAACTTCGGCAACGACGTCTACTTTGTGGCCGACCATCGTGGAGTCCGTCGTGTACCACACTGCTGAACAGTACCTCAAGACAGACCGCAAATCCGGCGCCATCGTCGACCCGCGGCTCAAACTAAACACGGTGGTGCGGGAGATCACCTACTTACCAAACAGCGTCATGGTGAAGACTGAGGACAACAAGGAGGTGTACTAGGCTGACTATGTCATAGTTTCGGCTAGCCTCGGTGTTCTGCAGACTGACCTCGTACGGTTCAACCCGGTTACCCGGAGCTGCCTTGGTGGAAGATAATGTCCATCTATCAGTTCAACATGGCCGTGTACACCAAGATCTTCCTCAAGTTCCCTAGGAGGTTCTGGCCAGAGGCGCCTGGCAAGGAATTCTTCCTCTATGCTAGTGATAGGCGAGGGTACTATCCGGTATGGCAACAGTTCAAGAAGGAGTACCCAGGGTCAGACGTGTTGCTCGTGACAGTTAGCGACGACGAGTCGAGGAGGATCGAGCAACAATCAGACAACCAGACCATGGCGGAGGCGATGGAGGTGCTGAGGAAGATGTTCCCTGGGAAAGATGTGCGGGACGCCACCGAGATCCTCGTGCGGAGGTGGTGGTCCAACAGGTTCTTCAAAGGCACCTTCTCCAACTGGCCTAGCGTTAACCGTTACGAATACGACCTCATTCGGGTACAACTATATATACATCTTCCCTGCATTTCACTCGCCCTACACTTGTATTAACATGATTATTTGTATTTTCCTTTTTCCCAGGCTCCCGTTGGGAGGGTTTACTTCACTGGTGAGCACACGAGCGAAAAGTACAATGGCTATGTCCATGGAGCGTATCTTGCAGGTAAATTCAGAAGTTCTTCTCATGCTCTGCATTGTTAAGTGCGTTTTGTTTTTCCTTTTCAGTTTCTATGAACTCCTAAGATATTCACATGTGATGGGTTTTACCTAGGTATTGACTCTGCTGACATTTTGATCAACTGTGTCAAGAAAAATATGTGCACTTACAATGTCAAGGGAAAGCATGACTAATCCAAAGGTAACTATTCTAGCTAAACGGTTCTTTCCTACTACTGTTTTGAACCCCAAAAAATAAGCTCAAGTGTTGCCTGTCCTATATTTTTTTCCATCTTATTTTTCGTTTCCATTCCCTGATAATGGTATGACATTTTCTTTCATGTTGCAGGTTAACTACAAGGGATGAAGTACTAGAAGTTGCATGTTAACAAGTTGCTTTCCTCGTAGGCACACTTCATGTTAGGCAAGTCTGTTCAAGTTAGGTCGGTGTTTGTTACAGCTACACCTTAGGCAATATTCTCTATATGAAAACCAAGCCATGTAAGTCATCCACACAAAAAGTGTGGTGATAGATCTCTTTGGTAGGCCAAAGCGTGACTAATAATTGTGCATTTAAGGTTAGGAAAACTTGGCAAATATTGTGTGGTAAACTATGGCAAAGTTAGCTTAAAACTAAACGGGCCCAAACCGAGTCAAAGCGCTGCATTAATCTGGTTTCCATCACTATTGGTTACTTCTTGCATCCTAAAATGTAACTCATATTTGGATTGTCTTCAAGTCTAACTTTTTAAAGTTTGGCAGATTTGTAGAAAAAATATAACCTCTAAAATAGGACCTATATACACTTGTCAATATATTTTATTACATATCTATTGGTACGTACTGGTTTGGTGTTATAGATGCTGATATTTTTTTCCTGTACGCTTGGCCAAAATATCACTTAACATTTTGAGATGGACAGAGTATCTTTTTTCATCTTGGGCAACTCATATTTTGTTCTCTTAGTGAGATGATATCTTTTTGGCTCAGTTTTTAGTTGTTCTGATTTACTAATTTATAAAAGTTGTATCAGAAAGCATATTGCCCAATTTTAAAAATTGATTTAGTTCAGATAAGTAAGATAGGAAGGGAATTAAATTGGTAACACTGCAAGTATATGAAAAGGCGATGTGATGAACTATTTCATCGTTATCCATATGAAGCCTGTGAAATACTATTCATCGATGTGGATCAACTATAAAATTAGCCTATGGTATTACAGGCGTGGCAAGGCGTTCATACGCGTCTAAAGAGACCTACTAGTAGTCATCCAAATTTCAATGCTCGCAATTCAAACATTAACTTATATTGTTCATATAATAACAAAATATTCTAATATCTTTATTATTAAAGGAGAAATTGGTGACGATGATACTTCGTCCTCCTTCCCTTGTCAATGTTAGGACAAACCAAATAGCAGGTTGGAAGAAAATCCCGCATGACCCTTGTTAGAATTGTGTCGAATATTATTGTACAAGTTAGGTTACAGTTGGATTTGGTTTTGGACTGTGTGTAGATAGGGTAGGAGTTGTGTCTTAATAAGAAACTTGTATCTTAGGCCTTTCATATATAGTGGGGGTAGACACACGATGTCACCTATGCCAACATAGTAGCACAGGCACGCAGGGGGGCGGCGCGTGTGCCAGCGCCCGGGCGGCCGGGGTGCGGTATTGTAACGGTGTCATGGGGAGGAGCGCCCTTCGTCAGGCCCCGGAGATGTAGCCATGATGATGAACCTCGTTAACAAATCTCGATGTCGTGCTTGTATGATTGCTTGGACCTCGGTAGATCAATGGTGGTCTCGTATTTATTCTAACAAGTGGTATCATGAGTAAGGTTTCTAAGAGGCCGCGGAAGTTGATTTAGAGGAGAACAATGAAGACCGGTGGCTGTGGGGCACGACGTACGTGCGGCAGCGATCGGAGATCGTCGTGTATAAAGCATTCTAGAGATGAAGCGGATTCACGGATCGATTACAAATAAGTCGCAGTTGTCGTCAAGTTCGAAGCTCGGTTCGATGGCCAGCAGCTGGAGCGACTTGGAGTTGGATTATCGATCGTGAGGCAGCTGATACATGTGACGTGTTTTTTGGCAAACCTCTTCGAGGCCGAATCGATGGACGTGCAGGAGTCAGATCTGATCTGTGTGGCGGCGTGTTCAGCGTGTAGCACTAGGACTCCTCCGCAGCGGCGCGTACAAGGCGGCTTCCCAGGCGCTGGGGTCGTACCAGTCGAGAGGGCGTGAGGCGGTGCACCTGCTAGCGGCCCAAGAGCTGGGCGGCCCACATGCGGCAGGCTTTTCGAAGCGGAGGCCTAGCTCGGGACAGCTCGTGGTCCAGCTGGGATTTACGAAGGCCCGCTGGTGGTGCGCGCAGGCGTAGGGAGAGGATGGAGCAGCGATATGCATGCATACGGAGGCTCAGCCAAGAGCTGCAAAAGCAAGTAGACCAAGCTTGAAGTAGACACGTGATTTGTTGGAAAAAAAGGGTCGGTTTCGAGGATTTGCACAGCGTATTGGACATGAAAGTTGCTGGCTATGCATTGGTCGGACTGGATACCAGTGGTCGGATGGAGACGTGATACTCGGCATCGGTCGATGATGATCGGTGGTTCTCTGCAGTGGTGGTTGAGGCAGTGTGGCTAGCTAGCCGGGAGACTCGACCAAGACAACAGAGGCTCGGCGCGGTGATAGCGGCGAGGCGTGCGGTAAGCACGGGACACAGCAACAGGCCAAGGCACTGATGTTCAGACATGTGGTCAGACAAATTATGTAGGGGTGCTGAAGCAGTGTTGACGAGTACCAGATTCAAGGGTGACTGGGTCTATCGATGCCGGAAGATGGACAGGAGTTGACTATGGAGAATCTGAGGAAGTGGCGGAGAGTCTAAAATTGTCAAAAGCTAAGAGAGTACATCGCCGTATATTCTATGGTGTTCGGTGCACATGGCAAAGTGCAGATGACAAATATAGAAGAAGGCAGAGTGCTGTAGCTGTGGGATATGTCAAAGAGTAACCGGGAAAAAAAGATGAAACAACTGCGAATTTGACTCAGAATGACACAGGGCGACCGTGAAATTCTTTCAAGTTTCAGACAAGTAGTCAAGAAAGAGCGATAATGTTGAGTTTAGGTAACTCTTAGATATGGCGTCTAATATGTGAGTTGTTCACTTTCACGCAGACAGCGGTCGGTGTGTGATGTCATTGAACGGATTCTCCAGAGGTTGGAAGCACAAAATAGAGTAATGAGGAAGCACAAAGTTGCAGGTGGAGTCACATGGAGTCTGGGAATAGTAGCGGTGCTCATGGCATATCTCAAGTCCATTGTACATGGAGATTCAACGCATGGATGAACCCAAGATGGTGGAGAATATTCGGCAAGGTGGAGTTTGTTAAAGTTGTGTCGAATATTATTGTAAAAGTTAGGTTACAGTTGGATTTGGTTTTGAACTGTGTATAGATAGGGTAGGAGTTGTGTCCTAATAGGACACTTGTATCCTAGGCCTCTCATATATAGTGTGGCTAGACACATGATGTAACTGTTGGGTTTCGTAGTAATTTCAAAAAAATTCCTACGCTCACGCAAGATCATGGTGATGCACAGCAACGAGAGGGGAGAGTATGATCTACGTACCCTTGTAGATCGACAACGGAAGCGTTTGGTTGATGTAGTCGTACGTCTCCACGGCCCGACCGATCAAGCACCGAAACTACGGCATCTCCGAGTTCTAGCACACGTTCAGCTCGATGACGATCCCCGGACTCCGATCCAGCAAAGTGTCGGGGAAGAGTTCCTTCAGCACGACGGCGTGGTGACGATCTTGATGTACTACCGTCGCAGGGCTTCGCCTAAGCACCGCTACAATATTATCGAGGACTATGGTGAAAGGGGGCACCGCACACGGCTAAGAGCATGATCACGTGGATCAACTTGTGTCTCTAGGGGTGCCCCTGCCTCCGTATATAAAGGTTCAAGGGAGGGGGGCCGGCCGGCCAAGGTGTGGCGCGCCAGGAGGAGTCCTACTCCCTCTGGGAGTAGGACTCCCCCCCTTTCCTAGTTGGAATAGGATTCGTGGGGTGGGAAAAGAGAGAGAGAGAAGGAGGGGGGCGCCGGCCCCCTCTCTCCTTGTCCTATTCGGACTAGGGGTGAGGGGCGCGCGGCCCAGCCCTGGCTGCCTCTTCTCTTCTTCCACTAAGGCCCACTAAGGCCCATATACCTCCCGGGGGGTTCCGGTAACCTCCCGGTACTCCGGTAAAATCCCGATTTCACCCGGAACACTTCCGATATCCAAACATAGGCTTCCAATATATCAATCTTTATGTCTCGACCATTTCGAGACTCCTCGTCATGTCCGTGATCACATCCGGGACTCCGAACAACCTTCGGTACATCAAAATGCATAAACTCATAATATAACTGTCATCGTAACCTTAAGCGTGCGGACCCTACGGGTTCGAGAACAATGTAGACATGACCGAGACACGTCTCCGGTCAATAACCAATAGCGTGACCTAGATGCCCATATTGGTTCCTACATATTCTACGAAGATCTTTATCGGTCAGACCGCATAACAACATACGTTGTTCCCTTTGTCATCGGTATGTTACTTGCCCGAGATTCGATCGTCGGTATCTCAATACCTAGTTCAATCTCGTTATCGGCAAGTCTCTTTACTCGTTCCGTAATACATCATCTCGCAACTAACTCATTAGTTGCAATGCTTGCAAGGCTTATGTGATGTGCATTACCGAGAGGGCCCAGAGATACCTCTCCGACAATCGGAGTGACAAATCCTAATCTCGAAATACGCCAACCCAACATGTACCTTTGGAGACACCTGTAGAGCTCCTTTATAATCACCCAGTTACGTTGTGATGTTTGGTAGCACATAAAGTGTTCTTCCGGTAAACGGAAGTTGCATAATCTCATAGTCATAGGAACATGTATAAGTCCAGAAGAAAGCAATAGCAACATACTAAACGATCGGGTGCTAAGCTAATGGAATGGGTCATGTCAATCAGATCATTCACCTAATGATGTGATCCCGTTAATCAAATAACAACTCTTTGTCCATGGTTAGAAAACATAACCATCTTTGATTAACGAGCTAGTCAAGTAGAGGCATACTAGTGACACTCTGTTTGTCTATGTATTCACGCATGTATTATGTTTCCGGTTAATACAATTCTAGCATGAATAATAAACATTTATCATGATATAAGGAAATAAATAATAACTTTATTGTTGCCTCTAGGGCATATTTCCTTCAGTCTCCCACTTGCACTAGAGTCAATAATCTAGTTCACATCGCCATGTGATTCAACACCAAGAGTTCATATCACCATGTGATTAACACCCATAGTTCACATCGTCATGTGACCTATACCCAAAGGGTTTACTAGAGTCAATAATCTAGTTCACATCATTTATGTGATTAACACCCAAAGAGTACTAAGGTGTGATCATGTTTTGCTTGTGAGATAATTTTAGTCAACGAGTCTGTCACATACAGATCAATAAGTATTTTCTCGAATTCTATGTCTACAATGCTCTGCACGGAGCTACTCTAGCTAATTGCTCCGACTTTCAATATGTATCTAGATTGAGACTTAGATTCATCTAGATTAGTGTCAAAACTTGCATCAGCGTAACCCTTTACGATGAACATTTTTTCACTTCCATAAGCGAGAAACATATCCTTATTCCACTAAGGATAATTTTGACCGCTGTCCAGTGATCTACTCCTAGATCACTATTGTACTCCCCCTTGCCAAACTCAGTGGTAGGGTATACAATAGATCTGGTACACAACATGGCATACTTTATAGAACCTATGACCAAGGCATAGGGAATGACATTCATTCTCTTTCTATCTTCTGCCGTGGTCGGGCTTTGAGTCTTACTCAATTTCACACCTTGTAACATAGGCAAGAAACTCTTTCTTTGTCTGTTCTATTTTGAACTACTCCAAAATCTTGTCAAGGTATGTATTTATTGAAAAACCTTATCAAGCGTCTTGATCTATCTCTATAGATCTTGATGCTCAATATGTAAGCAACTTCACCGAGGTCTTTCTTTGAAAAACTCCTTTCAAACACTCCTTTATGCTTTGCAGAATAATTCTACATTATTTCCGATCAACAATATGTCATTCACATATACTTATCAGAAATGTTGTAGTGCTCCCACTCACTTTCTTGTAAATACGGGCTTCACCGCAAGTCCGTATAAAACTATATGCTTTGATTAACTTATCAAAGCGTATATTCCAACTCCGAGATGCTTACACCAGTCCATAGATGGATCGCTGGAGTTTGCATATTTTGTTAACACCTTTAGGATTGACAAAAACTTATGGTTGCATCATATACAACTCTTCTTTAAGAAATCCATTAAGGATTGCAGTTTTGTTATCCATTTGCCAGATTTCATAAAATGCGGCAATTGCTAACATGATTCGGACAGATTTAAGCATAGATACGAGTGAGAAACTCTCATCGTAGTCAACACCTTGAACTTGTTGAAAACCTTTTGTGACAATTCTAGCTTTGTAGATAGTAACACTACTATTAGCGTCCGTCTTCCTCTTGAAGATCCATTTATTCTCAATTGCTTGCCGATCATCGGGCAAGTCAACCAAAGTCCATACTTTATTCTCATACATGGATCCCATCTCAGATTTCATGGTCTCAAGCCATTTTGCAGAATCTGGGCTCATCGTCGCTTCCTCATAGTTCGCAAGTTCGTCATGGTCTAGAAACATGACTTCCAGAACAGGATTACAGTACCACTCTGGTGCGGATCTCACTATGGTTTACCTGCGAGATTCGGTAGTAACTTGATCTGAAGTTACATGATCATCATCATTAGCTTCCTCACTAATTGGTGTAGTAGTCACAGGAATAGATTTCTGTGATGAACTACTTTCCAATAAGGGAGAAGGTACAATTACCTTATCATGTTCTACTTTCCTCCCACTCACTTCTTTCGAGAGAAACTCCTTCTCTAGAAAGTTTCCGAATTTAGCAACAAAAGTCTTGCCTTCGGATCTGTGATAGAAGGTGTATCCAATAGTTTCCTTTGGATATCCTATGAATATTTACTTCTCCGATTTGGGTTCGAGCTTATCATGTTGAAACTTTTTCACATAAGCATCACAGTCCCAAACTTTAAAAAACGACAGCTTAGGTTTCTTGCCAAACCATAGTTCATATGGTGTCGTTTCAACGAATTTAGATGATGCCCTATTAACGTGAATGTAGCTGTCTCTAATGCATAACCCCAAAACAATAGTGGTAGATCGGTGAGAGACATCATAGATTGCACTATATCCAATAAAGTATGGTTATGACGTTCGGACACACCATTATGCTGTGGTGTTCCATGTGGCATGAGTTTGTGAAACTATTCCACTTTGTTTTAATTGAAGACCAAACTCGTAACTCAAATACTTGTTTCTACGATCAGATCGTAGAAACTTTATTTTCTTGTCACGATGATTTTCCACTTCACTCTGAATTTTTTTGAATTTTTCAAATGTTTCAGACTTATGTTTCATCAAGTAGATATTCCCATATCTGTTCTAATCATCTGTGAAGTTCAGAAAATAACGATACTTGCCGTGAGCCTTAACACTCATTGGACCGCATAAATCAGTATGTATTATTTCCAATAAGTCAGTTGCTCGCTCCGGAGAACGGAGTCTTAGTCATCTTGCCCATGAGGCATGGTTCGCAAGCATCAAGTGATTCCAAAATCCCATCAGCATGGAGTTTCTTCATGCGCTTTACACCAATATGACCTAAACGGCAGTGCTACAAATAAGTTGCACTATCATTATTAACTTTGCATCTTTTGGTTTCAATATTATGATTATGTGTATCACTATGATCGAGATCCAACGAACTATTTTTATTGGGTGTGTAACCATATAAGGTTTTATTCATGTAAACAGAACAACAATTTATTCTCTTACTTAAATGAATAACCGTATTACAATAAACATGATCAAATCATATTCATGCTTAACGCAAACACCAAATAACACTTATTCAGGTTCAACACTAATCCCGAAAGTATAGGGAGTGTGCGATGATGATCATATCAATCTTGGAACCACTTCCAACACACATCGTCACTTCACCCTTAACCAGTCTCTGTTTATTCTGCAACTCCCGTTTCGAGTTACTAATCTTAGCAACTGAACTAATATCAAATACTGAGGGGTTGCTATAAACACTAGTAAAGTACACATCAATAACATGTATATCAAATATACTTATGTTCACTTTGCCATCCTTCTTATCTGCCAATCACTTGGGGTAGTTCCGCTTCCAGCGACCAGTCCCTTTGCAGTAGAAACACTTAGTCTCAGGCTTAGGACCAGACTTGGACTTCTTCACTTGAGCAGCAACTTGCTTGCTGTTCTTCTTGAAGTTCCCCTTCTTCCCTCTGCCCTTTTCTTGAAACTAGTGGTCTTGTCTACCATCAACACTTGATGTTTTTCTCGATTTCTACCTTCGTCAATTTCCGCATTACGAAGAGCTTGGGAATCGTTTCCGTTATCCCTTGCATATCATAGTTCATCACGAAGTTCTACTAACTTGGTGATGATGACTAGAGAATTCTGTCAATCACTATCTTATCTGGAAGATTAACTCCCACTTGATTCAAGCGATTGTAGTACCCAGACAATCTGAGCACATGCTCACTAGTTGAGCGATTCTCCTCCATCTTTTGGCTATAGAACTTGTTGGAGACTTCATATCTCTCAACTCGGGTATTTGCTTGAAATATTAACTTCAACTCCTGGAACATCTCATATGCTCCATGACGTTCAAAACGTCTTTGAAGTCCCGGTTCTAAGCCATTAAGCATGGTGCACTAAACTATCAAGTAGTCATCATATTGAGCTAGCCAAACGTTCATAACGTCTGCATCTGCTCCTGCAATAGGTCCGTCACCTAGCGGTGCATCAAGGACATAATTCTTCTGTGCAGCAATGAGGATAAACCTCAGATCACGGATCCAATCCGCATCATTGCTACTAACATCTTTCAACACAATTTTCTCTAGGAACATATCAAAATAAACACAGAGAAGCAACAACGCGAGCTATTGATCTACAACATGATTTGCAAAATACTAGCAGGACTAAGTTCATGATAAATTTAAGTTCAATTAATCATATTACTTAAGAACTCCCACTTAGATAGACATCCCTCTAATCCTCTAAGTGATCACGTGATCCAAATCAACTAAACCATGTCTGATCATCACGTGAGATGGAGTAGTTTCATTGGTGAACATCACTATGTTGATCATATCTACTATATGATTCACGCTCGACCTTTCGGTCTCCGTGTTCCGAGGCCATATCTGTATATGCTTGGCTCGTCAAGTATAACCTGAGTATTCCGCGTGTGCAACTGTTTTGCACCCGTTGTATTTGAACGTAGAGCCTATCACACCCGATCATCACGTGGTGTCTCAGCACGAAGAACTTTCGCAACGGTGCATACTCAGGGAGAACACTTCTTGATAATTTAGTGAGAGATCATCTTATAATGCTACCGTCAATCAAAGCAAGATAAGATGCATAAAAGATAAACATCACATGCAATCAATATAAGTGATATGATATGGCCATCATCATCTTGTGCTTGTGATCTCCATCTCGAAGCACCGTCATGATCACCATCGTCACCGGCGCGACACCTTGATCTCCATCGTAGCATCGTTGTCGTCTCGCCAATCTTATGCTTCCACGACTATCGCTACCGCTTAGTGATAAAGTAAAGCATTACAGCGCGATTGCATTGCATACAATAATAAAGCGACAACCATATGGCTCCTGCCAGTTGCCGATAACTCGGTTACAAAACATGATCATCTCATACAATAAAATTTAGCATCATGTCTTGACCATATCACATCACAACATGCCCTGCAAAAACAAGTTAGACGTCCTCTACTTTGTTGTTGCATGTTTTACGTGGCTGCTACGGGCTTAAGCAAGAACCAATCTTACCTACGCATCAAAACCACAACGATAGTTTGTCAAGTTGGTGCTGTTTTAACCTTCGCAAGGACCGGGCGTAGCCACACTTGGTTCAACTAAAGTTGGAGAAACTGTCACCCGCAAGCCACCTATATGCAGAGCACGTCGGGAGAACCGGTCTCGCGTAAGCGTACGCGTAATGTCGGTCCGGGCCGCTTCATGCAACAATACCACCGAACCAAAGTATGACATGCTGGTAAGCAGTATGACTTATATCGCCCACAACTCACTTGTGTTCTACTCGTGCATATAACATCAACATATAAAACCTAGGCTCGGATGCCACTGTTGGGTTTCGTAGTAATTTCAAAAAAATTCCTACGCTCACGCAAGATCATGGTGATGCACAGCAATGAGAGGGGAGAGTATGATCTATGTACCCTTGTAGATCGACAACGGAAGCGTTTGGTTGATGTAGTCGTACGTCTCCACGGCCCGACCGATCAAGCACCGAAACTACGGCACCTCCGAGTTCTAGCACACGTTCAGCTCGATGACGATCCCTGGACTCCGATCCAGCAAAGTGTCGGGGAAGAGTTCCGTCAGCATGACGGCGTGGTGACGATCTTGATGTACTACCGTCGCAGGGCTTCGCCTAAGCACCGCTACAATATTATCGAGGACTATGGTGGAAGGGGGCATCGCATACGGCTAAGAGTATGATCACGTGGATCAACTTGTGTCTCTAGGGGTGCCCCTGCCTCCGTATATAAAGGTTCAAGGGAGGGGGGCCGGCCGGCCAAGGTGTGGCGCGCCAGGAGGAGTCCTACTCCCTCTGGGAGTAGGACTCCCCCCCTTTCCTAGTTGGAATAGGATTCTGGGGTGGGAAAAGAGAGAGAGAGATGGAGGGGGGCGCCGGCCCCCTCTCTCCTTGTCCTATTCGGACTAGGGGTGAGGGGCGCGCGGCCCAGCCCTGGCTGCCTCTTCTCTTCTTCCACTAAGGCCCACTAAGGCCCATATACCTCCCGGGGGGTTCCGGTAACCTCCCGGTACTCCGGTAAAATCCCGATTTCACCCGGAACACTTCCGATATCCAAACATAGGCTTCCAATATATCAATCTTTATGTCTCGACCATTCCGAGACTCCTCGTCATGTCCGTGATCACATCCGGGACTCCGAACAACCTTCGGTACATCAAAATGCATAAACTCATAATATAACTGTCATCGTAACCTTAAGCGTGCGGACCCTACGGGTTCGAGAACAATGTAGACATGACCGAGACACGTCTCCGGTCAATAACCAATAGCGGGACCTGGATGCCCATATTGGTTCCGACATATTCTACGAAGATCTTTATCGGTCAGACCGCATAACAACATACGTTGTTCCCTTTGTCATCGGTATGTTACTTGCCCGAGATTCGATCGTCGGTATCTCAATACCTAGTTCAATCTCGTTATCGGCAAGTCTCTTTACTCGTTCCGTAATACATCATCTCGCAACTAACTCATTAGTTGCAATGCTTGCAAGGCTTATGTGATGTGCATTACCGAGAGGGCCCAGAGATACCTCTCCGACAATCGGAGTGACAAATCCTAATCTCGAAATACGCCAACCCAACATGTACCTTTGGAGACACCTGTAGAGCTCCTATATAATCACCCAGTTACGTTGTGATGTTTGGTAGCACACAAAGTGTTCCTCCGGTGAACGGAAGTTGCATAATCTCATAGTCATAGGAACATGTATAAGTCATGAAGAAAGCAATAACAACATACTAAATGATCGGGTGCTAAGCTAATGGAATGGGTCATGTCAATTAGATCATTCACCTAATGACGTGATCCCGTTAATCAAATAACAACTCTTTATCCATGGTTAGGAAACATAACCATCTTTGATTAACGAGCTAGTCAAGTAGAGGCATACTAGTGACACTCTGTTTGTCTATGTATTCACATATGTATTATGTTTCCGGTTAATACAATTCTAGCATGAATAATAAACATTTATCATGATAAATAATAACTTTATTATTGCCTCTAGGGCATATTTCCTTCAGTAACCTATGCCAACATAGTAGCACAGGCACGCAGGGGGAGCCGACGCGTGTGTCGGTGCCCGGGCGGCCGGGGTGCGGCATTGTAACGGTGTCATGAGGAGGAGCGCCCGTAGTCAGGCCCCGGGGATGTAGCCATGATGGTGAACCATTAACAAATCTTGATGTTGTGCTCGTGTGATTGCTTGGTCCTCGGTAGATCAATGGTGGCATTGGATTTGATTTATTCTAACAACCCCAACAGGCTAGTCCACTATGGCAACATACAGAACCCAACAAATTTAGTGAACTACCTCGATCGGTTCAAACAGCGCAACAAGTTTTTTTCCAAGAAATCTTGAAAAACTGGCATAGACCATTGTGTGTCGCTTACCAGAAAGAAAATTCTCTGACTGTCATATGGATGAAGACACTATTTCTAATTTCATAACTTTTATAAGAAGTGCAGACATGGAACTGCTCGAGTAGTATCACAAATATTACTGAAAAATTTATTGTGTAAACAGTCTGCTAATACAACGCAAGGCATTATTCGATAACAGGGACACTACATACCATACATGCTGCTTATTTCTATCAGGGTGTGCGGGCAATCAAGGGTACACTTCAATGATGGATCGAAATCCTAGCATTGGAGTGATCTTGTAATCACTGAATCCGGCTTCAAGGAAAATCTCCCTCCACTGCTTCTCGTCTCGCTCGCCCCCATCAACATGCATCATCTGGACATCAAATAGAACTTGTGTCTCCCTAAGAAGAACACCATCCCGTGACATGCTGGAGTCTATCACGACTTCGACGATTATCACCTTCCCTTTGGCACCTCTACTGATTATTGCTTCTTTGCACCGTCGTAGTACCTTGACAGCATCTTCATCTTGCCACAAGCATAAAACCCACTGGAAAATGGAAGAACACATCTCGTTCAAAGTAGATGTAATAACTGAAGGAAAGAACTAGATGTTGTGTCCTATGTGTACCTTGAGTAGAACAACGTCTGCTGGTGGCACGTACTCAAACAAATCGCCAGCAACAAACTGAACATTACTGATGGCAGGTGCCCCCGCAATCGCGTGTGGGAGGTCCAAGACGGTGCAGTTGATGTGGGGGAGCGCCTTAGCGATGGCTTCCGCCGTGGCACCATGGGCACCGCCGGTGTCAACGAGAGAGGTCCACGCCCTCAAAGATGTTGCAGTGATCCCTGATGATGGTCTCCATAAGGAGGCGGCTATCGGAGACCATGCCAGCATTGAACATGCCACGTGTGCCCTTCTTCGCCGTCATCTCCTCCCGTGTGCACCCATGTGCCACCTCAAAGAGTGTCAGGGCTGACGCTCTCTCGTCGGTGAACCACTCCCCTATACTGCAAAGGGCGGTCAAGGACAGCGGGTCCACGAGCACGCGCACGATGGGAGACTGGGTGCACGAGCTGTCCCCGACGAGGAGGCGCGAGAGTGGAGTGAACTTGTAGTGCATGTCGGTGGCATCATCGTGGGGGCCCTGGTCTACGGAGAAGATGCCGAGGATGGTGAGGGCGCGCATGAGCCGATGGAGGTGGGAAACCTTTGCCGGCTGGATCCCGACCTTGGCGGCGATGTCGGACAAGGTGGCGACACCTCCACGATGGTGGATGGCGTCGGGGACGCGTAAGTCCACCGCGGCCCTCAGCATGGCAGACTTGACGTACGCCATGGCCAGGGGCGGAGCCAGGATTTAGGTATAGGGGGGGGGCAAGCCAAGTTGGCAAAAACAAATCGTGCAACGCAAAAAAAAGGTTCCCCTGTACTATAGTACTGTTTTGTGTCAACACTACTAAAACATAGCTAAATTGATATTAATTCAAATTTGCCTTTACAATTGCCAATAAGATCGAAATATAAATAATTTCATCAGAAGATAACCTAGTTTTACTCTTCATTACCACATCGTAGATTAGACAATCAAAGGAAATTACAAATGAATTAGCATTGTAAATCACACCATCAAAATAATTAAAATTGAATGTGCAATTTCAACTCATATTAAACGAGAATTCAGAGGGCTTTGATAGTGCTAACCTTGGAGCTGAACCACTAGAGAATTGACAGGCTGTATCTGTAGGACGATTTGCCTGTCGCGCAGCTGGTGCCCCCTGATTTAATCTTCTTCTTTTGTTGAGGATCTCCACTGATTTAATCGACCTCGTGAGTTAGAAGTGCAAGAGGCGGCGGCCGCCGGCAGCACTAATGGCCTCAGGTCACACGTTAATCATGTCGAGGCCTTTTTTAAGCAACGACAGAGGAGCTAGCGGGTTGGAGAGCGGAAGGAGGCAGGCCGTGACCATGTGTGGGCTCTCTGATGGGCCTTTTTCTTTTCAGATTTTATTATACTCTCCATTGGAGTTAAGGGGGGCCAAGTACGTGTATATTCACCAAATCCGGTCGCTGATTACTCGTGCTTCTGAGTATTTGTCGATCGTTAGGGGGGCCAGGCCCCTGCTCGCCCCCCCCCCCCCCCCCCCCCCCCCCCCCCTGGCTCCGCCACTGGCCATGGCGTGGTGGTAGAGCTCAAGCTGAGCTTGGAGCAACCCCTCCGTGCTGATCATCACATTGTTTTCAGTTTCATTTTCGACATGCACCGCGATACGTTTTCTTTTCAGTTGGTCACTAGGGAGAAGAGATGGTAGGCCACCTGAATTTTCCATCAAGGAAAATTCAGGCAAAACTCAGAACTATTATAGTGCATGAGAAGACTTGAGGGAAATGGCAGAAAAAGTAAGAAACTAAAACAAGTTTAAGGCCGATCATCAGCATGCCTAGCATCTGCGAGCACCCCATGCTCGGAATTCTCAGGTAGCCTAACCGCGTCGTCGTCGTCTTTGCCGTGGAGAAGTTTGTGCAGACGGGGGATGCAACAAGGGGCGAGAGCGTTGAAGACCACGCGGGCGCCATGATATGTTGTGTGTGGTAGCAACGCTGCTATGGCCATGGGGTTTTTATACTTACAATTATGTGTTCGATTTTCCATGGTACTGCAGTTAGCCTTGCGCGTACAGGAATGCCTAGCTAGGGAAATGATTGCGCAACCACCATGCATGATCTATCTACCTGATCAATGTCTATCTTTTCGGACTCTGGACGGACGTGGATATATCAAGCGACAAAAGCAATCACGTCGGAGACGAAAGCATGCACACCGCCGATGGACATGCGACAAGCTGGCTAAAGTCATGCTTTATCCATCCGTTTCTCTAAGCGGTTGGAGCTGGTGTTTCCATCCATGCACGGCGACGTATCTTTTGCTGGAGTCTACGTGCCCCTCCATTGATCGATGACGTTCCATGCGCCACTAAAACAGTGCACTCATACACCCTGCCCTAGGGGTGGAGCGTGGCAAGAGAAGGTAGACACACGAAAGAAAAGAAGTGGTACACAGCCGACAATTTTGCGGCCGATGCATGTACGGCACTAGCTAATCACAGTTAGATTAAATCCCTCCATAAATAATGAACATGAGATCCTACCATCATCCACATGCCGTACATAAACAACGTGTGCGAAGCTATATATTCCGATCGACAAAACACACTGTATTGAGAAAAAGAAGGGGCATGCTATCTCCCTATTACATTTTGCCCTTAGGTCCATGCACGAAATCCAAAAACAAGCGTGGTCTCAACAATGCAAGAGTTTGTTAAAGCGTGGACAGGAGAGAATCTACTTTGTCTGCAGGCCTGGACGACTAGTTCTCCGACGAGTCACACGAGGGCGGGTCGGCGTGCACATGTGTAGCTACGTCGCCCGATTTGTCTCCAGGATGCTGCACGAGCCTATATAATAAACTCTGAGAGAGACCACACTGGGAAAGGAGAGTGCAAACGACTAGCTTATATAAACACAAGCAGGAACTCTCATATTTACCATGGCGAGCACTACCAAGGTAGTGGTGATCTTTGGCATTCTTGTTTTACTGCAGGTGTCATGCACCGCCAGTGAGGTCCGCGACCTCCCGGCGGTGATGTCGGTAAACGGCTTCGGGAACGGAGAGGAGGGCGGGCCAGCGAGCTGCGACGGCCAGTACCACAATGACGACCTCTTCCTCGTGTCGATGGCTTCAAAGTGGTACGGGACTGGCCTCCGGTGCGGAAAGATGATCAGCATCAAGAGATTGATCGGGACCTCCGTGCAGGCCATGGTCGTGGACGATTGCGGGGACGGCTGCGGAGATAACGAGATCAGTACATCGGCCGCTGTGTGGAAGGCCTTGGGGACCGACACCAGTACCGGCGAGGTTCCCGTTCTCTGGTCGGACGTCTAACTGCAACATGGTGCTCGGCTTAAAGATGAAAATTTTCACCGTAAATCAAGTAATCCGCTTTCGACTTCTCAGCAGTGATAGTTTGTCAGCATAGTCGTTACTACTTGCTCGCCTTCACGGCAGAGTATAGTTGATAAAATAAAATACTACATGTGCACATGCATATGCATGACGGGAGCGGATAATATGCTTATATCTACGGACGAGGATTTGGAGCACTCGGGTGCTCCGCACCCCTATACGAACAATTCATTCAAAAATATACCGGGAAATTTGGAAAAAAACATGGGATTTTGGGATATCAAACGTGGGTTCCCGATCTACTCCCGTGTGAAATTTCATGAAAAAATACCAGGAAACGTATTCAGGGCAAAAAAGACAAAAAATTCCTATATATAGAAAAAAACTGTTTGGGTAGATTTTTGTTCGGACAGTATTTCCTTCCCCATGAATAAGTTTTTTGGAATTTTTTCACAAAATTTCACATGGGGGTAGATTGGGAAACCAGGTTTGATATTCCCAAATTTCAGTTTTTTTTGGTATTTTTTATGATTATTTTTCGTATAGGGATGTGGAGCATCCAGGAGCTCCTGTGTATTTTCCTATATCTACTCCCTTTGCTACTAAATATATGTCTTTTGATAGATTTCAGTTTTTTTGAGGGAAATGCCATCATGGCGGTTTATATTTCATGTGAGAATAAAGATACATCGTTTGTTAAAACATCCACTAAGAAACCCGGGGGCTCCGATTTCCAAACAATTGTTCGAGACACCTCCGAGTTCTTAGCTAGCACATCCGCCGCCATATTGGCTTCCCGAGGGCAATGGCTAAAAACTATAGAGATAAAATTGCTAGATAAGAAAGTGCATTCTTCATGTATTGCCGCTGCTGGTCCTAATGAATTCCCGCCACTCATCATGATCTCGATTACCTCCAGACAGTCCGCTTCGACATAGATTTTGTTGCAACCAACTTCATTCGCTAGTAGGAGGCCATCTCGTAGTCCTCCAGCCTCTGCCGTCGCTGCGTCTTCCACAAAGGGTATATCACTGCAGGAAGCAGCGACAAAGAAACCGGCCTCATCACGCAACACTGCTCCCGTACCCCCTGTACCAGTGTCCTGATCAAAAGCTGCATCGACATTAGGTTTGATGACGCCCTCAGGCGGCTTGGACCAGCCATGTCTTTTAATTTTAGTTTGCTTCAATCTTGCTCGTGAAAAGTTCTGCCCTAAAGTTGATATAGCTTGGGCCGACCTTGCTGACTCATAGATGTTTTCATCGTGTGTGTATTTGCGTCGTTCCCACCAAGCAAAATGAGTAAATGTGGACTCTAAAATATGTCTATATACATCAGTACTACCAAGTAATTCCGGGGGGCCGACCACGTATACCTCCGTAGGCAACGTCATTAGGAAATCCCCGTCGCTGTGGTATACGCCGTCGCAGGCCGCCGGCCGGCCGCCCTCATCTCCTTCTTCGTACCCGTTCACCGTCATCGTTCCTGCCTGGAAGCCGGCGAGGGACGTCCCTGGATCAGCGTGGTGCCGGGCCACAACGCACGATTCGCCCTGCAGGAACACAAGAACGCCAAAGGCGATCTTGGTGCTGCCCCCCATGGTAATTATCGAGCGAGTTCCTGCTTGCGTTTCTATGCTAGCTTAGCTTGCTGCCCTCTGTGCTCTCTCAAGGGTGTTGGTTCATTCGGGGAGTTCATAGGCAGCAGGTCACTCGTGGCATAGGGAACTGGGTACTGATTTTCACTCCATGCGAGGAGGACAGGTTCAAATTCATTGTTTCACTCTCCAACGTGGGACCTGCCCACAGACAAGATGGAAGAGATGCTTCTAATGATGTCCTTCACTCCATGCGAGGAGGACAAGTTCAAATTCATTGTTTTACCCTCCAAGGTGGGACCTGCCCACAGACAAGATAGAAGACATGCTTCTAATGATGTCCGCTCTCTCAATGACCATCAGGTTCAACACTTAAAAAAGGACATGGTTGTAAGTTGCGTTTAAAAAACAACCCGACAAGGAGTGTTTTTATTGTCTCACAACATCGTATCAAGACGGTACAAGGATAACGAGTTTACATCCGGTCTTAACACATCTAAGTAGCAACATAGTCAAGAAAAGAAGGTGGAATACATAGCAACAAAGGGTAAAAAAAAGGCCGATGGAGGAGGGCTGATCTCCTGAACATCGATCATCATCCGTGTTGAATAAAAACTTCCTTGACTGTATCCTTAGCTAATTCACATGTTCATGTATGTTGTTTTTCAATCAATTTGTTGTTTTTTCTAGTAGAAAACGGGGCCAGGGAGAAAGGAAATCAACGTTGTTTTGATGTTGCAAGGCCTTATAGTTATTTGTTTGTCTTGGTCGCAGCCATGCATGTGGGAGTCTATGAAAACAAGTTCATTTATTCTAACTTCTCTAACAATAGATATAGTTGTACAACACAGTGTAACCAGATTTTTTTGCGATATGAGTTCAATCCCTATACGGGTCACTCATTTTACTAAGGATGCTATATTTAGTGCTTAAGAAGCTGAGTTAGTCCTTATGTAATCATTGTTGTACTAGGTTTAGAAACTCGCTCTAAGTGGTACTATTCTGTATCTCGAGGGCTAGATTGCTTGCTTGTCTCACACATCCTTTCCAATTGTCTTTTCACAGAACTTCTTTCACTTAATTTACTGAACTGTAACCTGCTCTTTTCTATCCGGTAGTGTTCTTGCTCTGTTGATGCAGGGGTATAGGAGGGCATCACGAATATTTTGGAGTTGCATCCATTCTCTGCAATACAAATACGATACTGTATTGTGATATATTCGCTATTGTATGGCTGATTTTGAAAAATCTTTGATTTTCAGTATTTTTTATTCTACTCACACGATATGATTTTTCCATGGATGTATATCTGTACATTTTTTGTTGAAATAGATCAAAAATACACTTCAATTTTTTGTGTGAAACATTCATTGTTGCCAGGAAAAAAAACCATTTCAATTGTCCATACAAAATTGAGCCACACAGCACGTTTATAGTTAGTTATTTGTCTCGCTCGCAGCCATGCATGCGGGCATCTATCAGAATAAGTTCATCTATATTATTGTAACTTCACTTTCATTAAATGCATTTCTACGACACAGTGGGCGGTATTCTATCTTTTCGATTTTGGTCTATTTTTTGACAAGTGATTACAATCCCTATATGAGGGACTCATTTTATTATGATTGCTATATTAAGTGAATAAGAAGCTAATGTTAGCCTTTATGGAATCGTTGATGTACCATATTTAGGAACTAGCACTATGTTGGATCGTTCTATATCCTGAGGGGTAGACTACTTGCCTACTTCACTCATTTCTCCGGTTGTAGGAACTTTTTATTTCACTAATTTTATTCTACTGTATGCTTTTAGTGGGCGGTATAGCAGGGCACAATGAATACTTTGGGGTTGCATGCTTTCTTTGCAATAGATATATACAAATGTATTCTGATTTATTTGCTTTTGTATGACTGAATTTTGTCATGAGTATTTGATTTTATATCTTTTCATTTTAATTTTCTGTGCTTGGATTATTAGATCAATAATTCGCATTCACCTTTTAGCGAGAGATTAAATATTCATTTGATTAACGTTATTATCATACTTCACATGGTTTTACACCTTTATACATTTATGCCATGATTGGAAAATCATGTGCACATAGAAAAATCGATCCTGAAATTCAACAATGGACATATTTTCCATTGACATTATGAGCATTTAAGAGAGTTCTAATGTTTTCAGTCTCTATTTCTAATGAAGCAGTTGGTAGCCTATTATGGTTTTTTTCGTCCTCCTCCCACCTCCCCTGGGTTTTTTCGTCCTCCCTCCCACCTCCCAATTTCGTTGGGTTTTTTTCGTCGGTTTTTATTCGCCCCCCTCCCACCTTTCAATTTCGTCCGGTTTTTATTCGTCCCACCTCCCACCACCCCCTCGTACCGGTTCATTTTCTCTCCACTCTTTCCTCGCAAACCAATAATTTCCTAACATACAAAAGATCACAAATCTATCTTTCCTTACCCGAATCAATCGCTCCCTACATCAGTGCATTTCTTTATAAAGAAAACTAACACGTAAATCTTAACACATTGTAAACAAATCCCGTTATGGACCTAATTAATTTATTATGAAATCTATACGTAGTCGCATTGGTTCTTTTTCTCTCCATTCTTTCCTTGCAAACCACTAATTTCCTAACATAGAAAAGATCACGAATCTATCTTTCCTTACCCAAATCAATCGATCCCTACATCAGTGCATTTCTTTATTAAGAAAACTAACACGTAAATCTTAATGCATTGTAAACAAATCCTGTTATGGGCCTAATTAATTTATTATGGAATCTGTACGTGGTCGCATCTCTCCCCTCGTGAAAAAATCACATCCATCTCCCGTTAAAAAGGAAAAGAGAACATGAACAATCAATCCCACACCCTGCATCTCAGTAGCAAAAAATCGCCCCCGCTCTGCTACTGCGCCTCGCCGTGTGCCTGTCTCGACCCATGCCTCGCTTTCATAGCTGGCTGCCACCGTCTCCACCGCCACGTACAAGAAAACAGTGGGCAAAACCATCCATTCAAATCGCACACCCCCACCCTCCTCCCAAAGGAACCATCCATCTCTACTCCTAATCGAGCAGTTGGTAGCCTGGTACGGTTTATTTTCATGTGGTTTTTCTTCGTCCCATCCTCCCACTGGTTTTTCTCCCTCCCATTAAAAAACCAAATCCCATTAGGGGGATCTTGTTTCATGCTTCCTTTGGTAGGTGTTGATTCAATTCAACTATGTAAACAATAAGTAATTAAGAATTCAGAAATTGCACCATATATGTGAGATCACCTTCCTAAAAGACAGACATAAGATTTATCTCGATAACCTTCCATAATAAAATGAGATATTTCTTCATAAGTAATCACTAATCCCGCGGGCTATGTAATTTATTATTATCATTATCTCTACTATTAATTGAGAATCACAAGTTTCATATGGGCGTACGCATCCGGTGTGTCTATTATATTTCTTGTAGAGCCACATGGACTCGGTCATATTATATTTCTTGTAGAGCCAGACAAGCTACATTCTCAAATCAAGTGTGTCTATTTAAATGTCAAGAAATTCGTTAAGGGAATGTGTCTAACATTAATCGGTAGTCGTCATCTTTGGCGTTTGTAGCAGCCATTCATGCGAAGATATTTTAAAAACCGAGCACTAAGTCAATTTTGAAATCAAACCATTGATGCAATAAATTAGCTAGACAGTTAATTACATATGCAATTAATTAGGTCCATTTAAATAGGATTTGTTTGCACCGAATCAATTTGGAAGTTGAGTGATTAATGCAATTCATTAATTTTTTAGACAATTATTTATGCCTACAGATAATTGGAAGTAGGGATATTTTACAATTAGTCAAATAATTAATTGATTTGGTTGACGGTTAATTAGGCATGCAAAGAATTAAGTAGGTAGGTCGTTAATTATTTGTGTACTCAATTAATTAAGCAAGCAGTTAATCACAACGAATCATTTTGAAAGCGCTCGTGGGCAAGGATGATCAACGGGCTCTCGACTGCATGGCCAATCACCGAGCACCGCTTGTCAACATGGACAACGGCCACCATGCTCTTGCGACATGGGCAACCTAGCGTTCACCTAGATGGACGAAGACTATGCTCCGCAGGATGTCCACACCCTGACGGTTGCCGAAATATTCGCGGGTGAGGACAAGATGACACAACATTGGCCAGGTGGTTCATGCGATAATAAGAAGAAAGAGTGTTCCAAGAACAAGAAGGAAAAATAACTAAAGCCACCAAATGGTCCATGGTGTTGGAGAAAGAAAAGAGTGTTCCAAATAATAAGAGAGACAAAAAAGAGTATTCTTGAAAATAAGTAGGAACAAGAACTAAAACTGACGAGAAATGAGAAATAAGAAGATGAGGCGTTGATGACGAACACACTAATGTTGATGTGGTGCTGGTTAGCGCCAATGAAACGCGTTAGCGAAGACGCGAGGAGTAGAAGGTGTAGGGAAAGACGAGGAAGAGAAGAACGCCAATTATCCCTTCTAGCATATGTGGGATGTAGGTGCGGCTTATTGGCAACTAGGAATACGTTCATGTTGCCACTCTCCTCCAATGTGAATGTGCATTTGTAAAGTTGAATGAACGTTTGAGAATGCTATCCGTAGTTATTTGTTGCTTTTGTGTCAACAGTATGTTGTTAGTTTAACCCACTCTATTATATTGTAAACATGAAAATTTTCATCTTTATTGCAATGCATGGCGAAGATGAGGTCGATGTGATCTGGTTCTAAAGGAGGTCGCTCCAACGAGAAATGTCCCGCTACGGCAGAAAGCCAATCAGGAATGGGAGGTTCCGACAGAAAAAAGGAAGGCACATCGTTGGATGAGGTTTTTTGTGTTGAATCCGAGTGTTACAGATAACATTGCGGATAGCCCGTAGCAACGCACGAGCGTTCTCCTAGTAATAATAAAAGGCCATCCCAAAGATATGTCTAACCTCTATTTCTTTTTGAATGTTTATTTGAAAGAATCACTATGCTCCTCCTAATATTGCTAGCCTGTGTGGCCGCATGGGTTGACGACTAGTACTAGTAATTTTCCTTTTCCTTTTTTTTGGGTGGGTGGGTGGGTGGGGAGAGGCCTCGAGCATGTCGAAGCCCCCTGTTAGATTCGCCGCTGGTTGATACATACGCATGATGTGAGCGTATAATCTGCTTATATGTAAGTGGCAGAGTTTTGAATTTTGGCTGAGATAAATAAATATTGTCCGAAATTTGGCCATCTTGGCCAGGCCTGATATATGTCTTTTCAGCCAAATATGTTTGGCCCGATCTGAATTTTTGGCCTAGCCCAACTTCTGGAGCCTTCGCATCACGGTTTGCCTAGGGCCAAACATTATATTTGTACTCCTCAAGGTTATGGTGCTCTGTTAAGCTTTTGTTCCGTTCTGATTTCCAATTTTCAGTCAAATTTCATTCCAACATCCAATATTTGGTTTTGCTATTCCGTCCGAACCGGAACTTCTGAAATAGCCGAATTTCGGCCGTCTCATTCATAGGCGGAAAAAAACACAAGCCCACAGTGGTGTCAATCATGTATGTTTGTTTGTGACAGTATAAGTCATTGTATGTAAGACAATCTAAGGTTGCTACTCGATGATAAATATACTTCACGGTCCTCTAGTATGTTTTGTTGTATTTTTCTCCACATAACTACAATTTAGCCCAAATTATGTGGTCTCCTTTTCCTTTAAAGCATAATATAATGAAAGGAACATTCCTATTTCATCAAAAGAATAACAACTAAAAATATGCTATGAAATTCATGGAGTCATTTAGGTCCACGTGTACCAGTAAGAACTAGATGAACTCGTCTTGAATGAAGTGACATTTTTTTTATAAAGGGTGTTATTTATGAATTCTTTAGATATATACACATGTATACCCGCAACAATATGCGGGGTATCATCTAGTTTACATAAACAGCATCATTTGTAGCTTCTAGGAGACTAATATAGCAGGAACAGGTACATCTTCTGAAAGTATGTGTAGTTCACAATTGAATCAAATGAAACATTCATACGAAGGTTGCAAAGAAATTAAAAAAAGAGCCTACAGATTGGAGCTAACTCCTTCAATGCACTTCTTTTTAAACCCTCAACTACCCTGATAAGAAAGTTAACAAAGAAAAGATTACATGACCGTAAAACTTTAGAAGATGTACATGATGAAAAGTTGATGAATCTATCAGAAAAAATGTATCGCTGTTTTGTAATAGTTGTGTGTAGTTGTTGGCTTAGTTGTTTTATTTACCTACGATTCTTGAAACTAATAGACCTTAAGTATGGAGCATACTCAATGCTTGTATTTTTACAAGCTTGCATCCAAACGACGCCAAGCACTTACATAGCCAGTATCATCCCTTATTGTTTGGATTTTTTCATATGGTCAAGCCGGTCTCTCATATACAAGATTTGTAACCTAGAGAACAGAAACTGCAACATATTGCTCTCCAAGCAAAAAAAATTGTTTATTTTTAGATTGCTTATCACATGGACCTTGTGGAGCTCTCCAAGCATGTTCCCTCGAAAATATATGTTTTATCTTTACTCACTAAAATTCCTTTGGTGATGACTTTAATTTTGTTTCTCAAATTCACCGAAAACAACAAGACTTTGGTTAAAATAATAGACCTATAAAAATGGAATTTGTGATGCTATATATGCACATCGTCATAAGAAGCGTGTCTGTAGTGGTGATGCTTTCTAGGGTAGAGATCGAAATAGAAGCATCCTAGAAAAATGTCCCTACATAGTTGTTTTGTCGTGTTGGCTGAGATCATTTTACATGGACTTCCATTCTTATGCACGTATGCATGCAGGTACTTTAACATTACTGTTTACATGGGTACTAGTGCAGAACCGGGCAATAGCACCGGTTCGTAAGGCCCTTTAGTGCCGGTTCGGTAACCGGCACTAAAGTATGGGCACTAAATGTCCCCCCCCCCCTTTAGTACTGGTTCAGCACGAACTGGTGCTAGAGGGCAACCACCACGTGGCACGAGCCAGCTCCGGGGGCAGAGAGCCCTTTAGTACCGGTTGGTGACACCAACCGGTATTAAAAGGATGGGGGGGTTTGGGTTTATGATTTCTTTTTCATTTAATTTTGTGTTTTTCATTTAATTCTTTTTCGTTTGCTGGTATTTTACGATACTGCATATTGTACACATTATGCATATATATAAATAGAATTTCTAGTAGAACCGATTATATATATATATATATATATATATATATATATATATATATATATATATATATATATATATATATATATATATATATACACATGTGTGTATATATGTGTGAATTAATTAATGGTGGTTGTGAGACATTCGATGATATATATATATATATATACATGTGTGTATATATGTGTGAATTAATTAATGGTGGTTGTGAGACATTCGATGATATATATATATATATATATATATATATATATATATATATATATATATATATATAATTAGCTAGCTATATACAATTTCTCCTAATTGGTGCCTTCGGAGTCAGTGACATTAGCCTAATTGGTGCCTTCAGAGCACGATAACAATTGGAAGTGGTTCATGGGGGCGGTAGCGGGTAAAAGTATTCTCCTTTGGGATCTATGACCTGGTCGAGCAAAAATCCCGCTATTTCCTCTTGAATTGCTTCTATACGGTCCTCTGGTAGGAGCTTCTCCCGCACCTCTTTGAACTGTTAAGAAGGAGATCAATATGCATGTGTATTAGTTGTGTGACTAGATATCGATAATGGTGTAAAAATTGTGAATAGTATTCTGACAAACGTACCCATTCCTGTCTTTGAGATCTGCTCCTTTCGGACGCCATCATGCGAATGTTCTCGCAAACGTAGTATGCACACAGATTATTCCTCGGCGCCTGCTTCAGGGCCTTTACGAGAATGGAATTTGATCAGATAATAATTAATCAAGCATGATAATTAAAGAGATAGCAGCTAGCTAGCTAGTACTACTTAATTACTTACCTGGGGTCGATACCATTTCAGATTTTGTTTCCATTGGCCTGGAGTGACTTTGATGAACTTTGCCCAAGCCCTGCCCGCCGACAAAGAACATGAATAAATGGGTTATTAAATAGTTGTTATCAGGAAATGACGAACTAATTAAATAGGCCGAGATATAGTTAATAATGATTGAAATTACCTGTTGACTATCCCCTTCATGATGGTGTAGTCAGTTGGTTTCTTAAGTAGTGAGTCTAGTACTTCAACTGTTCCTTCATCAACTTTAATGATTAACAAGATCCAGTAAAATCTGCATGCACACACGTTTGCATGTCTTAATTAAGCGGGCATATGTAAGCAAAAACATGTAGCTAGCTAGTAGGCAAACACAGAATTTGTAGTACAAGACAGTGTGACTCACTCGAAGTTGTAAGGAAGTAGTATATCATCATTGTATTTGAGTCGCTTGAAGAACTCTAGCATGCTTTCCTCTACACTTTTTTCGTAATATGAATCTAATTTCCATGTGTATTCATTAATGGTATTTGGGTCAACGAACCCAATGCCATAGCGTCCACCTTTTTTCATTTCATAAATCTTCATCCTGCATAATACCAAAGAAAAGAATATAGTGAGGATAATTACAGGTAATGATTGATCAAAATGATCACTACAGCTAGCTTGAGACTTAAATTACAGAAAGAAATCACTTATAGACAATAGCAACTGACGATAGATTTGTCGAGTGCGTCTTGATTGTATAACTGAAATAGTTCTGAATACTCAACGGACACAACTTTCTCATGGTAGTAATGATCCTTCTTGACATCACCATGAGGGACTCTCGATTGCAATTCTTGGTAATGTCCATGTACAATTGATGCAATTCATACATTCTTGTTGGGAGCTTCTTGACCTCGTCTGGCTCGACCAAAGGTTGGCCCCGGACATATTTCCGTTTTATTTCCTCCTCTCTAGTCGGAGACATGGGCTCGATATCGAGGAGTTGTCCAACAGTGATCATGAGGCTTTTAGCCTGCTCATTATGCTCCTCGGTTATTACCATATCGCCCAGCCCGGAAACGTTAACGGTTTTCCCACAATAATGTTGGGCTCGCGTACTCTCATGTGTTGTTGGCACAACAAGCGGGGGGGTTGATTACGCCGCCTGTTCTCCTAGCTGGGGAACGGTTTTACCGCTCCTTTTGCCAGCTGATTTGCTCGAGCTCGAGCTCGCCTCTTTCTGTAGACGTGCTCGATTTAACTTCTTGATGTGGCACTCATAGTCTGTGTCAACAGGCTTGGGAGCTGGTGCTCTAGCCATACGAATGAAGTGGTCAATCTTTTCCTCAGGCACTTTCTCCCTTGACGGCGGTGGCGGTTTCGATGCAAAATGGGCTTCCACCTCGGCCTTCGATATGGCTACGTTTTCCTCCTCGGACTTGTCGTAAGGCCTCTACGGAAGAGGCGCGAGGCTTGGACCATATTGAAATCGCTTGCCTCCGCCTGTACCTCCAGTACTACCTCAACTTGTACCGCTACGCACCATAGCTGAGGCGGCTCTCTTCCGTGATTGCTGAGGCGGCGAAGACGGCTGACGTGGCTGAGTTGGAGGAGGAGGAGTGTCCTGAAGCTATGCCGAACTTGGAGGAGGAGTGGCCTGAAGCTGTGCCGGACTTGGAGGAGGAGTGGCCTGACGCTTTGCCGGACTTGGAGGAGGAGGAGTGTCCTGAAGCTGTGCCGGACTTGGAGGAGGAGTGGCCTGACGCGTTGGTGGACTTGGAGGAGCGGGAGTCTGCTGACTCGGTGGCGGACTTCGAAGAGGAGTCGGATGACGCGGTGTCGGTGGCCTTCGAAAGATGATGCAATCCTTTCTCCATAGGATGATACAATGGTTGACCTCTCCCAGTGTGTGCTCATCGTCACCTCCGGAAATGTCAAGCTCTAGCCCCGAATATTGGTCCACCACCTCATCAACCAAGACACGAGCATAGCCCGCTGGAATCGGGTTGCAATGGAAGGTTGCCTCGGGGGGATTTGTAAAAGCAAGGACGTCCGCCACCTTCATGGATATGTTCTTCATTTTGAAGTGTAGCTCGCAATTAGTGTTCTCCATGATGTCATCCACTGGGTAGCTATCCAGCAATGTGTCGCCCGGGGCGGAACCCACGCTGCTTCTCGGTATGGATGGGACGGTGCTATTCAATGCTAGATCATTCGCTAGCTACTGCAGCTGCTGAGACCCCCTTTGCTGGCTAAGTGAGTCGATCTGCTCCTGCTACCGCTGGAATTTGACTGCCAAGTCCACATGCGCTGATTCTAGGCCTTGAAGGCGTTCATAGTCCAGCTTCCTCCGCTCCTCCTCCATCTTCCCCTTCTTCTCCTACGCAATCTTCTTTCTCGCACGGGTTCTATAGTCGGCGTTCCAGTCCGAAAACACCTCATACCACGGAATAGCGCCCATGCCTCGTGTTCTTCCCGGGTGTTCAGGATTTCCCAGGGCACGCATAAGCTCGTCGTTCTCTCTGTTGGGCTGGAACACCCCCGATCGAGCCTCTTCTATTGCAACAAGTAGCTTATCTTCGGCTCCGTCCAGACATGCCTTCTTCGAAATTTTGCCTGTCTTCGGGTCCAACTCCCCCCCATGCGCATAGAACCAAGTCCTGCACCTGGGGGGCCAGCTCAATGTTTCTGGAGTGATACCTGCATCCTCCATCTCTTTCTCAGACTTATCCCACTTAGGCATTCCCACCGCATAGCCACCTGGCCCCAGCTTATGGAACTTATCCATTTTTGCGGCATTGACCTTGTTTATTCTCGACCGTTCCTTAGATAATTCCGAATCCTTGAATTTCATGAAATCGTCCCAATGAGCACTTTGCTTCTCTAGTGTTCCCTCGAATACTGGAGTCTTCCTTCCTCCCTTGACGTACTTGGCCCATTCACGATTCTTGTGGTTGTTGAATGTAACCGCCATCTTCCTAAGAGCAGCATCCTTGACTTTCTCCACATTTGCATCTGTGAAATGATCTGGTAGGGTGAAATGTTCCATGAGTGTTTCCCAAAGCAGAAGTTTTTGTCTGTCGTCGACAAAAGTAACTCCTGGACGTGGCTTTGCTGGCTCTCTCCATTCTTGAAGGGAGATCGGGAGTTGGTCCTTCACAAGAACTCCGCACTAACGAATGAACTTGTCCGCAATCTTCTTAAGCGCTAATGGTTCGCCATTAGGTTTGATGGCCTCGATATTGTACTTTACGCCCTCCTTCAACTTTTTGTTCGGGCCTCGTTTCCTTTTGCCTGAAGATTTGCTCGATCCGGATGGCTGAAAGAAGAAAGATTGATTCGTTAATATATCTTCAAGTCATTTAAAACATGTGATGATCACCAGATGCCTGCTTATATAAATATATATACCTCGCCGGTCTTTGTTGTTTCAAGATCAACATTTTCTTCGTCATGTTCATAGTTCATGACTTCATCAATTCGGCCGTCGCGATCGAATATCATATCACCCTCCCCGGTGTTGTTTAGATATTCGGAGCCGTCATAATCTTCTTCATTCCGATCATCATCTGGCCCGCGAGGATTGCGTATGATATTGAACAGGGCCTCTTCTCCTTCTCTGCTGGTATTGTCCGCCATAGGTTTTATTTAACTAATTCAAAAGAAATATATTCAAATTACAATGCATGGATGCAATCAATTAATAAGGAAAAACTGAATCAATCATAGTACATAATAAGCATCATCGAATATAATCTCGAATACGTCGTCTCGAATAATAGATATAATCTCGAATACATCGTCTCGAATAATATATATAATCTCGAATAAATCATCTCGAATATTATATATCGAATACATCACTAGCTAGCTAGCTAATAAAGATAGAATACTAGAGAGTAATCTAGGCGGTGGACAATCAAAGTGAAGGAACCATCACTGGATCATAGCTCGGGTGATCTCCCCAAAGAACCTGCCAGGTATTGGAGAACCTGACGTCCATAGCAACCATGTAGCGATGGACGTGCTCGTCCTCCTCTCTGACACGGCGACGTACCACCTCCGGCGGGGCTGGCTCCCTCCGCACCGAAAGTGGCCCACGCGAACGCCACCAAAGGAGATGAGGGTCGACGACAGGACCCGGGACCGGGTTCCTCACCAAGCGTCGCGCCCCTAAAGATAGCACCTCCCAGTGCCAGCCCGGTGAAGCCCAATCCAGGACATGGGTCCTCTGAAGCAGGACGTCGTCGCGAACGGGTCGACGGCGAGGATGCGGGCCGGGCAACTTTGACAACAAATACTATATGCCGCAAAAGTAAAGTAACATTTTTTAAATGATGGATTGTGATTTCATATATGCAAATTCTAAATTTTATAACTAAAACTAACATTTCTAATATTTCTATAACTAAAACTAAGATTTCTAATATTTCTATAACTAAAAAACATTTCTATATAACTAACATTTCTATATAACTAACATTTCTAATATAACTAACATTTCTATATAACTAACATTTCTAATATTTCTATATAACTTACATTTCTATATAACTAACATTTCTAATATTTCTATAACTAAAAAACATTTCTATATAACTAACATTTCTAATAATTCTATAACTAAAAAACAGAAAGATTGTGTGTGTGTGGTACATGGCAGCCGGGGCAGGAGCTCACTGGCGAGGCGCGACGACGGGGGGCGGCGACGGGGATGGGGACGGAGACGGAGACGGCGACGGGGACGATAGGGACGGGGACGGGGACGACGACGGGCGGTGACGGGGGCGGCGGCGACGGGGCAGAGGAGAAAGAAGCAGAGGGAGAGATGAGAAACTGACAAATTTTTTGAAGTGTTTTCTTATATAGAACAACCTTTAGTACCGGTTGGAGCCACCAACCGGTACTAAAGGTCTGTTTTGGCCAGGCCAAGCGGCGGGAACGACACCCCTTTAGTACCGGGTGGTGGCTCCAACCGGTACTAAAGACCCCCCCCCCCCTTTAGTACCGATTTGAGCCACCACCCGGTACTAAAGAGGGTGCGCTGACGCAGTTGCAGTGCAAAATGTTTAGTCTCACCTCGCTAGCCGAGGGGCGTTCGCACTGGTTTATAATCCCCAATGCGGTAGCTCCCTCGAGCTCCTCTCCAAAGCAGGCCTACTGGGCCTAAATGTTTTATGCTGCCCTGTGGGCCTACTGGGCCTTTGCGGGCCTGCATCCTGGCCCAACAACAGGTTGGGTTTCTAGTCATATGCAGGCCGCTGTGGCGCAGTAGGTGGGCTTTTTTCCTTTTTTTTGTTTTATTTATTTTTGAGTTGTTTTTTGCTGTATTTAGAGTTTCTTTGTGAATAGTTTTGCTTTAGGTACAAAACATTACAAACTTTCTGTTAGTACCGGTAGTTTACAAATTTGAATAGTTTAAATTTTGAATTATTTGAAATTTGTGTTAATCACTAGTTTGTGAATAACTTAACTTTGAAAATAGATTTTTCAGTGATTCTTTTTTCTTATGTTTAATATTAGTGTGTTTTGTCATTATATTCAATTTGGTAATGCTTAGGTTATTTTAAAAATGAAATGCCTTTGTAACGGATGAGTTTTCGTCCGAAACCCTGATACTTCGAAAGAGATTGTCCATTTTGTACACGAAGTGCATCTAGTTTTTGCGGTAACTCTCTCTACTTTTTTGCACATGCTATGTGGATGAAATTATGATACCATGCCAACTTTCAACCTTTTCTGAGTTCATTTGAAATGCTTTTCAATTTCAGGGTCATTTAGCTGAAAAAATCAGTAAATGCATGAAAGAATTTGCTTGCACGTAAAATTTCTTCGCGTTTCAAATGCCAAAACACATAACTAGCTACCCTAACTATTATAGAGATTCCCTTCTGGGTGTGAAACACAGAAGAAAGTGACGATAGTGAAGCCGATCACATCCCAGATCTTTGGTTGTGAAACTTTTTCTTCGCGTGTGTCCCTTTGCGTCGTAGCCATGGAAAATTTTCAACATTTAACTGGATGCTCGGGTCAATATTCACTGTGAATGGAGAAATTTCATCAAACTTTTCATAATCTCCTGACATGTCTGTCTTGTCATCCACTCCCACGATGTTTCTTTTTCCAGAAAAAACTATGTGCCGCTTTGACTCATCGTACGATGCATTCGCTTCTTTATCTTTTCTTTTTCTCGGCTTGGTAGACATGTCCTTCACATAGAAAACATGTGCCACATCATTGGCTAGGACGAATGGTTCGTCTGCATACGCAAGATTGTTGAGATCCACTGTTGTCATTCCGTACTGCGGGTCTTCCGTTACCCCGCCTCGTGTCATATTGATCCATTTGCACCGAAACAAAGGGACCTTCAAACCACGTCGATAGTCAAGTTCTCATATGTCATGTATATAACCATAATATGTTTCCTTTCCCGTCTTGGTTTCTGCATCAAAGCCGACACCACTGTTTTGGTTGGTGTTCTTCTTATCTTGGACGATCGTGTAAAATGTATTACCATTTATCTCGTACCCTTTGAAAGTCACTATATTCGAAGATGGAAACTGGGACAACAAGTATAGGTCATCTTCAATATAGACGTCATGCATGGTACATGTCTGCAACCAGCTGGTGAAACTCCTGATTTGTTCACGTGTAATCCAGTGATCAGACCGCTCCGGGTGTTTGGAGCGTAGCAAATTCTTGTGTTCATCCATATACGGAGCCACCAAGGCGGAATTCTGTAGAATTGTGTAGTGTGCTTCAGTGAGAGAATGGCCGTCCATACATACTCCTAGCATGCCTTTTCCATCCAGTCTGCCCTTATGCCGCGATTCAGGAACACCAATCGGCTTAAGGTCAGGAATAAAGTCAATAAAAAACTCAATGACCTCCTCATTTTCATGGCCCTTGGAGATGCTTCCTTCTGTCCTAGCACGGTTATGAACATATTTCTTTAAGATTCCCATGAACCTCTCAAAGGGGAACATATTGTGTAGAAATACAGGACCAAAACGTTAATCTCTTCGCATAGGTGAATTAGGACATGCGTCATGATGTTGAAGAAGGATGGTGGGAACACCAACTCAAAACAGACAAGACATTGCACCAAATCATTCTCTAACCTTGGTATGATTTCTGGATCGATTACCTTCTAAGAGATTGCATTGAGGAATGCACATAGCTTCACAATGGCTAATCGAACGTTTTCCGGTAAAAGCCCCATCAATGCAACCGGAAGCAGTTGCGTCATAATCACATGGCAGTCATGAGATTTTAGGTTCTGAAACTTTTTCTCTACCATGTTTATGATTCCCTTTATATTCGACAAGAAACCAGATGGTACCTTAATACTGAGCATGTATTCAAAGAAGATTTCCTTCTCTTCTTTGGTAAGAGCGTAGCTTGCATGACCCTGATGTATGTCGTCTTTTCCGTGCATATGTTGCTGGTCCTCCCGAGCCTCAGGTGTATCTTTTGTCTTCCCATACACGCCCAAGAAGCCAAGCAGGGTCACATAAAGATTCTTCTCAGGTGCATCACGCCGATTGCGGAGCGGACCTCTAGGTCTTTCCAATAGGGCAGGTCCCAAAATATAGATTTCTTCTTCCACATGGGTGCGCGTCCGTCAGCGTCATTCGGAACAGGTTGTCTACCAGGACCCTTTCCAAAAACCACCTTCAAATCCTTGACCATATCATATATATCAGCACCAGTACGGTGGCGAGGCTTCGTCCGGTGATCCACCTCACCTTTGAAATGCTTGCCTTTCTTTCTTATGGGATGCCTGCTCGAAAGAAAACGACGATGTCTCAAGTACACATTCTTCTTACAATTAGCCAAATATATACTGTCGGTATCGTCCAAACAGTGCGTGCATGCGCGGTATCCCTTGTTTGTCTGTCCTGAAAGGTTACTGAGAGCAGGCCAATCATTGATGGTCACGAACAGCAACGCCTTTAGGTCAAATTCTACCCCCCATGTGCTCATCCCATGCACGTACACCTGTTCCATTCCACAGTTGTAAGAGTTATTCAACTAATGGCCTTAGGTACACATCAATGTCGTTGCCGGGTTGCTTAGGGCCTTGGATGAGCAATGACATCATAATGAACTTCCGCTTCACGCACAACCAAGGAGGAAGGTTATACAAACATAAAGTCATAGGCCAGGTGCTATGGTTGCTGCTCTGCTCCCCAAAAGGATTAATGCCATCTGCGCTTAGACCAAACCATACGTTCCTTGCATCATCTGCAAACTCCTTCCCGTACTTTCTTTCAATTTTTCTCCACTGCGACCCGTCAGCGGGTAGTCCTAACTTTCCGTATTTCTTACGGTCTTCTCTGTGCCATCGCATCGCCTTGGCATGCTCTTTGTTTTGGAACAAACGTTTCAACCGTGGTATTATAGGAGCATACCACATCACCTTGGTAGGAATCTTCTTCCTGGGGCGCTCGTCCTCGACATCACCAGGGTCATCGCGGGTGATCTTATAGTGCAATGCACCGCATACCGGGCAAGCGTTCAAATCCTCGTACTCATCGCGGTAGAGGATGCAATCATTAGGGCATGCATGTATCTTCTGCACCTCTAACCCTAGAGGGCAGACAGCCTTCTTTGCTTCGTACGTACTCTCGGGCAATTCGTTGTCCTTTGAAAGCATATTCTTTATCATTACCAGCAACTTTCCAAATCCCTTGTCAGATACACCATTCTCTGCCTTCCATTGTAGCAATTCCAGTGTGGTGCCCAGCTTTTTCTTGTCACCTACGCAATTCGGGTACAACAATTTTTTGTGATCCTCTAACATGTGCTGTAACTTCTTCTTCTCCAAATCACTTGTGCAGTTTCTCTTTGCATCGGCAATGGCCCGACCTAGATCATCAACGGGCTCATCCGATGCCTCTTCTTCAGCTTCTTCCCTCATTGCTGGCTCAGCTTCTTCCCGCATTACCGGCTCAGCTTCTTCCCTCATTGTTGTATCATCGTATTCAGGGAACCCATGGCCAGGATAGCTGTCGTCGTCCTCTTCTTCTTCATTGTCTTCCATCATAACCCCTCTTTCTCCATACTTGGTCCAAACATTATAGTGGGGCATGAAACCGGACTCAAACAGGTGGACATGAATGGTTCTTAACGTAGAGTAATTGTGACCATTCTTACAGCCAGCACATGGACAAGGCATAAACCATCTGCCCGCTTGTTTGCCTCAGCCGCAAGCAGAAAAGTACGCATGCCATTAATGAACTCGGGAGATCATCGGTCATCGTACATCCATTGCCGGCTCATCTTCAATACACAGCACCGAAAACACCAAATTAATACAATACATAAAGATCATACAACACTTAAATGCAACAAACAAATAACTCTCTAGCTAAAGAATTTAAATGCAACAACAAATGCGATCAAGACCGCAACTAAGATAACAATTGATCCAACATCATAATGATACCAAGCCTCACTATGAATGACATATTTTCTAATCTTTCTAATCTTCAAGCGCATTTTCTCCATCTTAATCTTGTGATCATCGACAACATCGGCAACATGCAACTCCAATTCCATCTTCTCCCCCTTAATTCTTTTCAATTTTTCCTTCAAATCCTCGTTTTCTCTTTCAACTAAATTTAACCTCTCGACAATAGGGTCGGTTAGAATTTCCGGTTCAACTACCTCCTACATACAAATATCTATGTCAACTTGATGGGCATAATTTGTCATAAACACGTAATGCGATGAATAGTTTTAAAAGGAAATATACCACATCCGAATAATAACCCGGACGAGGCCCGACGGGGACGGATATCAAAACCATGACACTATGTATAACAAACAATGTATGGGTAAGATAATTATACGAGTAACTATATATCCAAATCACACAAACATTATTTTTTTATATATAACTTCATGAACAAGAGGCTCACCACAAGATGGTGCCGGTGACGGGATGTTGCGGGCGATCGACGGTGGTTACGACGGAGATTTAGAAGGCACTAAGTAAACCACACCTACATATGCAAAGTAAGTGTTATTTTTGACCTCAAATTGCATATAAATCAAATACTAGCACATATATATAATTCCTCCCAAATTACTAAAATCAAAAATCAATCACTATATAAAGCATTGCACGAGCTAATCTAGCAATGAGGGATGAAAGGACAAAGTTGCTAAGCTTTGTGATCATTTGAATGGATGGGGGCCTTCAAATCTTGACAAATTTTGGGCAAAATATGTGATGAGCTTGAGAGGAAGAGGGAAAAGAACAGAGAGGAGAGGGGAAAGGGGAAGAACAGAGCGAGCTCGGGTGGACGAAGGGTCTATGTAGGACGACCTTTAGTACCGGTTCGTGATACGACTCGGTACTAAAGGTGCTGGTGGGGCCCCGGACTGACAACATCTTGCCACCACTCACTTTAGTACCGGTTCGTGGCACGAACCGGTGCTAAAGGTTCACCACGAACCGGTACTAATGAGAGCGGCCGGCTAGCCGTTGGAACCGGTACTAATGTGCTTCACATTTGACCCTTTTTCTACTAGTGCGTTTTCACTACTATACTTGTACCGACTTTCGTATTCTTATTTTTGGAAAAAGCCTAACAAATAGAAAAGGAGGGAGTAGTGACTTACACTCTTACAAACTTAAATTGAATGAATAAATAAATAAATAACTGAATGCAACTTTCAGAAAAGAATATTTCCTGGACACATATAGCGCATTTTTCTAACACGATCGAGGTTAATCACCAGCCACTGTACCTTGATGGCTTGATGCGCATCCCGTGCGTAGCTCGGAGAATATTTCCACAGACAAAAATAGCAAAACTTGCAAGAAGATGTTGAAGCCCGGTATGCATTGGTCAGTGCAGGAAAATAGCGAGCTGAGATCTCACTTTACATTGACTGTCACCGTTATAGACCAACACTGGTTGACACTTATAAGTACATTATTTGTACTATATATGTATGCTTCACACACCACGCACGCATGCAAGTACTCCCTCTGTAAACTAATATAAGAGCGTTTAGATCACTATTACTTCATTACTATTTTAGATTGATCTTTTTCACTCAATCACTCTGATAGACTTGCTAGGACTGATACGTACGATGTTTCATTGCACAGACCACGTGATGGGCGCGACACCGGCATTGGTGTCGAGCCCCAGGGCATTCCACACGGCGGCTGATGTCCCCAGCTCGTCATCCCCGCAGTCATCGCACACGTCCACAACCATCGCCCTCGCGCCGCGCCCAGTTTGCGTGCTCGTGATGCCTATGAACTTGTTGCACAGGCTCCCGCCCGCGTACAGCTCCGTAGGCAGCGTTGTCAGGAAATCTCCGTCGCTGTGGTATATGCCGTCACACGCTGCCGGCCCGCCGCCCTCCTCTCCTTCTTCATACCCGTCCACTGTCATCGTTCCTGCCTGGAGGCCGGCAAGAGACGCCCCTGGATCAGCGTGGTGCCGGGCCACGACGCATGATACAGCCTGCAGGAACACAAGAACGCCTAAGATAGCCACGACCTTGGTGGTGTTCGCCATCGTAATTACCGAGCGAGCTCTTGCTTGCGTTTATAAGCTATAGCTTTGCTTGCATTCCTGTGTGATTTACTCTCTTAAGGCTGTTGTTTCGGCGAGTTTATGTAGGATCGTGCTGCAGCCTGGAGACAAAACAGCCGAGCTAAGGCAGCAGGTCACCCATGGCATAGGGAACTCGGTACTGATTTTCAATCCATGCGAGGACGACAAGTTCGAATGCATCGTTTCACCCTCCAAGGTGGGACCTGCCAAACACAAGACAGGAAGAAATTTAGACAATAGACATGTTTTTATTGGTGCCCGTTCTCTCAACGACTATCAGGTTCAGCACCAAATAAAGGACATGGTTGTAGGTTGCGTTTTCTTCCGATATTTATTGGCTCACAACGTCGTATCAACACAAGATACAAGCATAATAAGTTTACATCCGGATTGGAAAAGTTTACATACAACCTCAACCTTAGCAAAGCTCATTGAGGTTCAGATTGAGGGGGAGTGTTAGAATAGTTGTATAAGGATAGGACTTGTTGTTTAAATTTGTACTTCATCTCTATCTCTTCTCTCTCTCTCTCTCTCTCTCTCTCTTAGCTTTCCTCTCCTGACTTATGTAACAATCGCTCTGATCGATCTCCACAACTTGTACGCCAAGGCTTATGCCATATATATACAGATGCGGCCCGAGACAAAGGGTTCAACGCTTTCCAATCTATTTTACAGCCCGTGCGTTACAACATAGAACACATTATAAAAATGCAAGGGAAAAAACAGAAAAGGACTATGTAGTACTCCCTCCGTAAACTAATATAAGAGCGTTTAGAATACTAAAGTAGTGATCTAAATGCTCTTATATTAGTTTACAGAGGAAGTATGTTTTTACCTTCTCACGGCGCCCTAGATGTGCAGCGTATTAGCCATTACCTACTATCTTGTCCGTCTGGCCGTCATACACCACTGTGATGGCTCCACATGATGGCAGCTTGCAAGGTGTGGCAGCCTTGGTGATTCGGCCACTTAGCCCCGGCCTCCTACTCCTCTACCCAATGATTCAGCCTACGGGAGCACGCAAGAACGTACCTGTGGAAGGCAGGTGTCCTTAGCTAGCGAGACCTAGCTGTGTGAGCATCTGGTCTAGGGCGTCCATCCTCTTTGGTTAGTCAGAGGCCAACACGACAACGGACAGCTCCAAGATATAAAGCATTAGGAACATGGAGCATGTACATCACAATAAAACCAATGGACAACATGGCACAACAGCACCCGAGAATATGTCGAGGAGGCCACATCTTCCTCGACTCCGAATGCCATCTATAAAGTTTTTTGTTTCCATATACCATAAATGATAGGTGATAAAACGACATGATTTTTGGAATCTAATCCTGAAATACGAGGTCACAAGTGGACATGAAGAAATGGTTGAACCCAATGGCAATGAGATGGCTCCAACCTTAGAGAGTTAGAGGTATATCTTAGCAAGCGTGCAAGTGTTCCTTACAATCATTGGTTCATGAGTTTTTTTTTGCAAGAGAAACTTTCAATCTATTCATCTTCAATGATGATAGTACAACGAACACTAGAAATAATAAAGATTACATTCAGATTCGTAGACCACCAAGCGACGACTACAAGCACTGAAGCGAGCCGAAGGTGCGCCGCTCTCATCGCCAGAGCCGGGGAAACCTTGTTGTAGTACACAGTCGGGAAGTCGTCGTGCTAAGGCCCCATATAACCAACGCATCAGAACAGCAACCGCCACGGATGAAGAGTGTAGATCAGAAGGTTCCACCTGAACGAATTGCGAACGACGAACAGATCCGAGCAAATTCACCAAAGACAGATCCACCAGAGACACACCTTCACACGCCCACCTATGATGTTAGATGCATCACCGAAACGGGGCTAGGCGGGGAGACCTTTATTCCATCTCGGAGCCGCCACCGTCTCGCCCTCCTGAGTAGGACACAAACCCTAACAAAGCTCGAAAAAAATGTAAAAACGAAGCCCTCCCACCGGCAAGGGCCAAGATCCACTCCGCGTCCATGGCCCTAAGGCCAACGAAAACATCCTTAAAACATAAAACGTCCACTCGTTTATGAGTTGATCCGGATTCACAAAAGTGTCAGGTTCTCCTAATCCAAAATATGCACGGTCTGAAAGGTAGATCCATTGAAGAATTGGTATAGAGAAATAATCATGCTTTATGATAGCACACAAGAAGTTCCGGTTGAAGATTTACATATAAAGGTTACACTAATGAATGATTCAGGACTAGCAGTAATAAAAAACGCACTCGTTCAAACTTCTTCGAGCACTCCTCCCTATCCAACTACTGTTCTTCCACCCGAGCGTAGTAGCTGGAGGAGGCGCCGCTCGAGTGAGAGTGTGGCTTCTTGACCATCTATGTCCATGGTCGACAATGACCCGTATCAACCCACGGGCATATTTACTAGTTTACGATAAAAGAACAAGACCGTATTTGATTTCTACATTTGCATGGACACAAATGCCCAGAAAAAAAAAGGAAAAACACAATCCACTCTGACTCAACCGCCGCCCCACTGCTTCAACCGCCGCGGCCACCCCACTCCTACAATGTTTCCCCATTATCTTCCCCGACGGCTTCCCATAGTCGGCCCCAGCAGTAACTCCTGGTGACCCCGGGACGTGGATGGCCAGGCCGGCCGCGCAGGACACCTGCAGGAAAACAAGGACGCTAAGGGCATCTCCAATGGGAGACGCTCAAATAGGCGCTTATGGCAAGGATTTTAGGCTAAGCGTCTGTGCTAGAGTCTGCACCTCCAACGCAAGTCGCAAATAACAGGCGCTCCACGAGTTAAAAATGAACAGAAACGTCAAGCGAAAAGGCTGGAGCGCTCGATGCCTAATTTTGCTGCGGCGCTAACAAATGAGCGGGTTTTGGCTGGGAATAAGACATAACGGATGGGATTTTGACCCTGGCGTCCCGTCTTAGCGCTCCTGTTGTAGATGCCCTAAAGATTACCACCGCCTTGCTAGAGCTCGGCACGGCGGTTCAGCGATCGAGCTCCTGCTTGCATTTAAAAGCGACGTATATGTTAGCTTGCCATGTGCCCTTTATATTTTCTCTCAAGGGCGTTGGTTGAGGGCTTTATGTACTCGTGTTGCAACATGTAGACAAAACAATCTACGTACTCAGACACGTGACGTGCATGCCAACCTCGTGTGGCTCATCAAAGAGCCTGCAGACAAAACAAGGATTCTTCCCTCGTAGTATACTAGCCTTCCCCGCGCGGCGGCACGCCACGGCTGTCAATACGGCACATTTGTATTTTCATATTGAAATAAATGCTTATTATTTTATGATAGGATATTATTTTACATTGAGTTATATTTATGCGCCCTATCAATATGTTGCGTTTATACATGATGCATTTGTTGTATACAGTGAATTTCAGTTTAAGTAAAATAACTATGTGAATAAGGTTGTAACCACAATAGAGGAAGTCATACTTAATTAGAATCAAATCGAAAAGGAGACATTTATCTTCACCATGTGTGGTACATATTAGGGAAAGCACATGCTGATATATTTTTAATAAGATTAAACATGGTACATTCACTTCTAGTGTACTTCATTCTGGTGGAGCTCCCTGTTGGATTCGTGCCCATGATGAAGTGTTAAATGGCCTTTGCAAATTGTTACAGAGACATAATGTGATTTTTTTGTGCACGAGTATATTTTTTTTTACCTTTAATCTTTTTTCATTCCAAGTGTGGAAAGTGTAGATGTCCCCTGAGTTACCTGTTCATTTGAGCCACTGCTCACTAGTTGGATCTTGTGTTATTTTCTATATAGTACTATATAATTTCTTTTTTGCGAGGAAAAAGAAGTTTTATTCCATAATAATAGTGTTACAATCAAGAGGTAGTAATTGTTCTATAAATGGGGGTCCTTGCCCAAGCCACACAGAGGTGGCACGTTGGTTACGACTATTTAGAGCCGACCAATATATAAATTAATTGTTTAACATACACAATAAATAATTATGCACTCCAGGTCAATATAACAATGTTTTATAAGTGAAATTAAGATATCTGGAATAACCAGTGGAGCAAAAATCTAAGAGCAAATGCTAGCAAAATGTCCATAAACAAAATGTACTAAACCTTAAAAAAATGCATGGAAGCCTTCCCTTGAAATTCAGATCTTACATGCTCATGCATCATAGAACAAGTTTAGATATCTTGAGACATGAGCATACAATTGGGATGAACATTGATCCAATCTAAATAACTTGGACACAACAAGATCTAAGGTAAAAGCGAGAAGGCTGAACATTTATTGCCAGATATGCGCCAAGTGACCAAACATGCTGTAATAATCTGTCCCAATTTAGTAGAACTCTCTCAGATAAATAAAGCGAGTAAGAAAGTTCAGGCATGTAATATTTTGAACGCAATACGGGTCTGTTTCTGACCGTTGTACATGAATTAAAACACAGAACCGGAGACCTGATTAAAAAATCTGAAATCCCACGTATTCACAAGAAAAGCTTATTATGAGAAAAACTTAGCAAGTAACCAGACACATGCGGACTATTAGCCTGTACTGCATTCTCAAATTCACTTTCCATCAAAGGCTTGCTGAACCAAATCCTTTTGAAACGTACCTATATTCAGTGAACACAACATGAACAGTATTAGTCCGTCTGCTCTAATATGCCACGAATGGCAAATTTCAAAGCAATAAGTTTTTGTGCACGCACTTTAATGCTCCAAGAATTCTCCGATGTACTTATTCAACCAACTATTGTTGGTAGCTCTTATCTACAAACTGGATTTTATGTTGTACTCTTTGTAAACTAATATAAGATCGTTTAGATCACTAAGTAGTTCTCCTTGTACATAGCATTTTCCCCTGACCTTCTAGTGACCGGGAAGACACATGATTTTTCCGACGGCCTGCGAGCAAAGGACCAGGAAGACACGTGATTTTTCCGACGGCCTGCGAGGCAACGGGGAAGCAGCGGTGAGTATGCACATCAGCCGGCAATGGTGGTAGAAAATGGGCTGTTCCAGGAGACAAAGTTCTGTACCAGTGCACAGCAAGCCAGTTACTATAATTAGTTCTCAGTCTTTTGATGCCTTAGAAGCACAAAAAAATGCCATGAAGCCTTTAGCGTTCCTAAATATGTCTTCTTTGAGATTTCAATACACACTACATAGTCCAAAATCTCTAAAAAGACTTATATTTAGGAACGAAGGGAGTATCAAATAGGAAATATACAATTGTACGGATCACATATGACAGTTTATACCAATACTTTGGATGGAAATAAGCAAAACTAACATCCAATGGAGGTTATTCAACTATTATGACGGTAGCAGAAGAGTGAGCGACACATCCGGTGCAGGTAGTGACCCTAGAAATAAGGAATAGTATTTTCATGGGTTAATTATCCTTTTGCCCTCAGTGGTGTCCATGTACTCAGTTTTGCCCTCAGATGCGAATTGTCCTCAGTTTTGCCCCTACTCCGAGCACAACAACTATGACGAGGCCAAACGGTCATATTTGAGTCCATTCCGTCCGCCGGCGTTAGTAGTTGTGGGTCCGGAGTTTACACGTGGGACCTCGTGGACGTGGGTCCGGAGCTGACATGTAGGCCCGTGCAACTAACTCCCCAAATCATTCTAGCTCACACCCATCCGCCCGGTCGGCTGTCCTGCGCCGCCGCCGCCGCCACCTGCGCCGCGGCCAGCACCTGCCCCGCCACCAGCTGCACGGCCTGCTCCACCGCTACCTCCCTGCGCCTATGCTCCACGGCTACCTGTGACGCCCACCACCTCCCCGCGACGCCATGGGTGGGGCGCCCGCCACCTGCTCGATCCGCGGCGCGGCCTCCTTCCGTGCGCCCGGCCGGAGCGCTCAAAGGTGGGGGGCTGCTGGAGCTATTTAAACTAGGAGAAAGAATGCTAGGGCGAAATGGTGAGCAGCGGCGACCCCGGAGTATTTGGCGAGGCAGGTATCGGGCTGGAGATCCGCCGCGTCCACGACTGGGTTCCCGAGGGGTAAGTCTCGCCTCTTGTTTAGATTGAGCTTAGTTGTGCATTTGAACACTCGATTCGAGTAGGTTTGCCCAATTAGTGTGCTGATTGCGTCTCTGTTTTTCGCCGGTTAGGATGGAGTTGCGGTTTGCTTTCATGGTGCACATTAGATGGGACCGGTACATGTTCGATGCAAAGGATAAGAAGAAATACCAAGGAGGTTTTGATTATCGGTTGCCAATGGCTAGTAATTGGAGTTGCAGACAATTTGGGGAGGTAATTTGTAGCCAATATCCTTGGGGTTTGCTTGATGAAGTGGTATACAAATACTATGATGGGGAAAAGAATTGGGTGACAGTTAGTAATGATGAAGAGCTAGCTACCATGTTTGTTAGGCATAAAGAGAAAGATAATTTTCATGTGAGGCTGCAAGTTGATGTGCTTGAGCAGGCATTTGGACCTAGGATGGCGGGTGCAACATCTCGGGGAGAACCAAGTCGTCGTAATGGCATCTCTAGCCAGAACAATTCAGTTGGTGCACGGCGACGTGGTGGCTCGACAAGTGTGGGCAACAACAGTAGGGCCCCCCTTGAAGTGGAGCCTGATGGCTACAATTCTGGGGTTGATGAAGAGAAGCTATATTCTGATGTTATTCGGAATTTACGACGGGCGCCTCGGACTGAAAATCAAGATGAGGCTCACAATGTAGTCCGTGTGGATGATGACGCGATGGGTGAGGACGAAGACCTTGCAGCTGTTGAATGGGAGAAGGTACAGTTTTTGCATCCATGAATGAGTGTAGAAATGCACTTGTGACATACTGCATCAAGGTAGAACGTACTTTCAAAGTTGACAAGAATGATCAAGTACGTTACAAAGTGCACTGTCCGACTGAAGGTTGTCCATGGAGGTTGCTTGCATCTAAAATGCGGAATAGCACTAATGTTCAGGTCAAAGTGAACCCTTTTAAGCACACATGCCAGGAATCAACCCTTAGAAAGGATACAATCAGTAGAGCCAAGTCAAGATGGGTGGCAGAAGAAGTAAAGAAGTGGGTGAAAGAAAATCAGCAAGTGGGTCCAAAGGAATTGCAGAAGAACATCAAAGATAAGTTCAAGATAGATTTACCATACACGAGGTTGTTCAATGGTAAACAACATGCTATGGATTCTATTTATGGTAGCTGGCAGGAAATTTTTCAATTGTTGTATTCATTCAAATGTGAAGTGGAGAGGACAAGCCCAGGTAGTATTGTAGATATTGATCACCACACCATGGAGTACACATTCAGGGGAGTGACAAAGACCAAGGAATGCTTGTCGCCGGGGTTTTTTGGCAGGCTGCAGGCCTTATTTGGCTATTGATGCCACTTTTCTCACAGGGAGGTTTAAAGGACAGTTAGTAGCAGCTTGTGCAGTTGATGCACATAGTTTTGTATTTCCAGTTGCCTATGGTGTGCTGGAGACAGAGTCTGAGGAGAGCTGGACTTGGTTTTTGCATAATCTCCGCCGGGCTATTGCACATCCCAATGGGTTGGTCATTCATACAGATGCCTGCAAAGGTTTAGAAGTGGCCGTGGACAATGTGTTCCCTGGAGTAGAGCATAGGGAATGCATGCGTCACCTTGCTGCAAATTTCATGAAGAAATTCAAAGGAAAGGTGTATACCGACAATTTATGGCCAGCATCTTTGACATGCAGTGTGAAGAAGCACAACTACCACTTGAGGCAGTTATACATGAATCCCAAAGTGAAAGAATACTTGGAAACACACCACTCCAAGTTATGGGCCAGAAGCCAATTCAGTGAAGTGAGCAAAGTTGACTATGTGCACAATAATCTAGCAGAGTCTTTCAACTCAACGATCCGGAAACTAAAGGGTCATTATGTGGTGGATTTGCTTGACAGGATAAGGATAGAATACATGCAGAAATTTCATTATCGTGCAGGAATAGCCGAGGCAAAATTCATGGGCCACATTATCATCCCTGCCGTGATGAATGAACTGAAGCAGAAGACAACAGGCTTGGAAATGAACATGACTCTTTGCTCGGGTACCACAGCAGAGATATCATATTTGGATAAAGAGAAGAGGGAATGGAGATATCCAGTGGATTTAGAAGCTAGAACTTGCAGTTGTAGGCAATGGCAGATAACTGGGTTGCCATGCATTCATGCCTTGTTTTTCATCACTTCTCTCCCAGGTCCAGCAGGGAACATACAACAGTATGTGCATGATTACTACTCTGTTGCAAGGTTCAAAGCCACATATGCTTATGCCTTGCCTGCTATGGAGGGAAAACAACAATGGGACATGGTGGACCCTGGATTCAAGCTTTGCGCTCCAATTCTGAAGAGAGCAGCAGGTAGACCAAGGAAGAGTCGAATCAGACCTCGCAGCGAAGGAGCTGGACTTGGAGCGAGGAAGCGTAAGTGCACAAGGTGTGGTGGGTCTGGTCATTTTGGTAAGTATTGTGATAACACAGTAGATCCAGCGTTCGGAGAGAGTTTCGATGAAGGCTTCGATGAAAATGTTGGTCAGCAGCCGGTTGCCTCAACAGATGATGAAAATGATGGTCAACAGCCGGTTGCATCAGATGAGGATTTTGACGAGGTTCCAAATGATGATGGTCAACAGCCGCATGATTTTGACGATGATCCAAAATATCCTCCAAATAATGATTCAAGTGAGGCTCCAAATGGTGATCCAAGTGAGGCTCTAAATGGTGATCATGGTGATCCAAGTGAGGCTCCAAATGATGATCCAAGTGAGGCTCCAAATGGTGACCAACCTTCTGTTGTTGTGAGTTCTGCTAGGTATGTAAATCTTGCAAGGGTCAAATACTACTGTACATCTATCACTTGACATGATCTCATTACCGTTTATGTTTTGCACAGCTCTATGGTAGGTTTGAAGAAGACGCGCAAGGTACCGACAACCAAGAGAAGAAGAGAAGAAACAATGAGCACAAGGTGCACGAGGAGCAAAGTGATGGCAAGAAGCTCAAGGAACAGACAGAAGCCCCAACGCTATCTATGAATAATTATGAAACATTATGAATAAGGGATGATGTTGTATTATGAAACATTTATCACTTGACATGTTGTATTTCTGTTGGATGATGTTGGACCTATGTTAGAAGTATGTTTGACATGATGTTTAAATATCTGTTGGATGATGTTTGAATGAGCACATGGTTTTTCCTTTTTTTGATTTTTTTGAATTTTGTTTTGCTCATTTAAATTCTGGTCAAACCTAACTTTGACCAAGATTTAAACAAGTCTAAAACATCAAAATGAAAAACTAAGCCTGGATACTTCTTAGTCAATCCAAAATGAAGTTGTGGTGAGCTTTTTGAAATTTTCATGAAAAATGTGCTAAAAAGAGGGGTCCAAAGGTAGGGTAAACGGCCTCATTTCTAAGCAAGGTTTTTTCGACCTTGTCTAAATCAGCCAAATAACTTTCCTACACATATATTCTATATGTACAGACTATGTGCGCTGGTTTTTCCATTTTTTGATTTTTTTTAATTTGTTTTGCTCATTTGAATTCTGGTCAAACTTAACTTTGACCAAGATTTAAACAAGTGTAAAACATCAAAATGAAAAACTAAGCCTGGATCCTTCTTAGTCACTCCAAAATGAAGCTGTGGTTAGTTTTTTGAAATTTTCATGTTCATTTCCCCAAAACACTTCTCTTCACTTCATACAAGAGAGTTTGAGATACTCGAGATATCATACAATACACATGAACTTATCATTTAAATGTATGTAAAGCTTGTTTATCAACTTAAATCGTTAGTATATGACATAAGAAGACTATGTGCGCAGGTTTTTTATTTTTCTGATTTTTATTTAATTTATTATGCTCATTTGAAATCTGGTCAAACATAGCTTTGACTGCTCCAAACCCCTCCCAAACCCCGCTAACCCTAGCGCTGAACAAGGACCGTTCATCTAACCCTAGCGGCGATCAAGGGCCGTCGATCTAACCCTTCTAGAAGGAATCTGCGGGGAGGAGGGGGGCGATCCGCGAGATGCAATCTGATTGGCTGGGAGATTGTTTTTTTAACAAATACCGGGCGCGCTGGATGGACCGTTGGGCCGTCTCGTTGTCTGGGCCTGAGACCGCAGTAAATAGCCCGTCTCAGCCTTTCCAGGCCTTGCATGCATGGAGGCGGCGACGTGGGTTTGCATGCGCGGGAGGCGGCGACGTGCATGCATGCGAGCGAGGCGAGCGAGGCGCGCTAGGCGAGCTAGGCTAGCGAGGCGAGCTAGGTGGTTCAGTGCAGTGGTTCAGGGCAGCGATTCACATGCACCGCCCGGTCAAAGAGCTATGCAGTGATTCAGATGCACGCACGCGCCCCATGCATCGTTTTCGTGCAAAAATTTAAGTGTGCAAAACGTAACGGATACACACACGCGTCCGGATTCACACACGCACCGTTCTCATCCTTTCTCTCTTTCTCTCCCACCCACAGGCCTATAAATGGGGTGCCTCTCTTCCTCTCCCACCCACAAGCCAGATCCGATCCTCTCCAACTTCAAACACCCAAGCGACCGAGCCCTCCCCAAGCGAGACCAAGTGAAGATGCAGTTCAACGGGCCGACCTTCAACCGTCCGCCTGTCGTGCCGGAGCTGCGCTACCCACCGGGCGTGCTCGTGGAGAGGGAGCTCCGTGTGTGGGCTATTTCAAGGTGGAGGGGTTCCGTCGAACTCACCCGCGCCTTCCTCAGAGCCGGCTATGCCCACCTCCCACGGGGCTCGCCGAGGATGTTCACCCTCAACGAGGTTCGTGACCGCGGCGGCATCCTCCTACTGCTCACGGTCACCTTCACCAACCCGTTTGACGCGCGCGAGCTCCTCGGCCAAGTCTTTTGGTGCGGCTGCGAGGCCATCTTCTTCACCGTCTACAACATCTACACCAACTACGAGCGCATCTTCCCCGCTCCAGGCCAGATGCACTCCCTTCCCTACGACGAGGAGGAGGAGGTGTGAAGATGAAGACGGTGTTGAAGGGGCGCGCGCGGCCAAGGTGGAAGAAGAAGGTCAAGATGAAGATGTTCAAGCCCGGAGTCAAGCTCGTCATGTTTCGTTTTTTATTTTGTTGCTTTTCTATGTCGTGTCGTGTCGTGTCATGTTTCGTCATGTGTCTGTGAACTGTCCGTGAACTTATCTAAGTTATTGCAATGGTACGGTGTGTTCCATCTTATCTAAGTTATTAGGGTTTATTATGTGTGTTAAAAAATGTCCGTGCCCAAACATATCATTTCTTCCCTAAACAAGTCATGAAGTTCGAGAACTTGTGGTTTTCATTAATGAAAATCGGAGGGGGTGAGAAGCCCTCTGTTTCATTCAAACAAAAAGTCATGAACTAACATGCAAATTTATTCCCTTTAAATCCTAAACCAAGTGCCACTCTAACCCTAAACCAAGTGCCACTCTGACCAAAATCATGTGGTAGTGCAACATACATTTTCAACCTTCCAACCCTCCAAAATTTAAGTGCAAAACAATGGAAAACCACTCTCACGCGTGTGCAAACATTCACGGTCTCACTATTTTTTTAAAAAAAATTCACAATCTCACTATGTATATCTTCCTTCCCTATTCATGTCAAAGTCTTGCCATCTGTCCTAGCGGTTACCAGCGCAGCCCTAAACACCACAAACCCACGCGGTCCTGGGTTCGAGTCCCCAGCCGCACCAATTTTTTGTGCATTTTCCACCCTTCATTTTTTAGACAAATTATGTTTTTCTCAATGTAATGCCCTTAAAAATGTTCATTTATTTTGGCACCTGGCGTAAACCTCTACCAGAGCTGAGGCACATTTTCCATGACATTTTGGTCTTTGATTTAAATCACGGTGTATTTGAATTGGATTAATTAACAGCTCCAAAAATTTCTAACCTTAATTGTTTGGCTCCGGAATAATTCAATTAGCTTCCACAAAAAGTTTCAGCATTATGATTTACTGCCTAAATTAAATCAGAATAGAAAACAGAAAAATACGCAAGAGAACCCCCGAATGGGCCTAATTGGATGCAGTTGGCCCATTAGTCTAGCCTGCACTTGGCTCTACGCTCTGAATTTGGCCCAAGAGCAACCTTTTTTTGGACAGAAAGGCAGAGCAGAGAGCTGCATTTCATTGATCAAAAGTTTCTGAATTCCTAATTTCTTCTCTTTTTTCCAACATATTTAAATGTTGGTCACTTCTTCTCTTTTTGTTTCAACATTTAAACAACTTTAACCAACATTTAAACTAGGTGAATTTCTCAAACAATTTCAAGATTACAAATTCCTCCATAATTCATGCCTTTCCATACATTTTCAACATTACAACCAATGCGATTACCATACCTACAAATGCCCAAAAATATTTGCAAATGAGTATTGATAGTGCTTGATCTTCAAGCTTCCTACCCTTCTTCTTCAACATTCTAAGCTCAACAGCTAGCTCTCTAATGTGTGCTTCGCCCTTCATCTCTTCTTCCGGAGCTCGTGGTGCGGCCACTGCCGTTCGTGGCAGCATGCGCAACCATTCTTCATGTTCTTTTTGCAGTTCATTCATCAGAGTCTTGGCCAGAGCATCGACCCAAAGAAAGAAGCATGTCACATGCATGAACACCAAACAGATCAACCCATTGCTCAAAGATCCCGACCACAAAAATGATGCAATTGCCCCGATTCTTACCCCATTCTCGCTACACACGTAGAACGAACGATTCTGATTCCTCGATGTCTGAGAAACCCTCCGATCAACGCTCGCCCGGCACCGCGGACAGACGAAGACATGCATGTTCACTCGCGCCCGGCTCTGCATCCGCGAGGTGGCGCGGTAGCTTGAGGAAGACATGGAGCTCAGAGCCGAAGGGATCTCAACGCCGCCACGCCCTCCACTGCTAGCTTCCCACCGCCGCGCCCTACACAGCTAGCTTCCCGCCGCCGTGCTCTCTCTCTCTCTCTCTCTCCGTGGTCACTGTCGTGCTCTCTGTCGCCGTGGTCACCGCCGCTGTCGCCCGCTTATATAGCACACCCGCCAACGGCTCTCTGCTCAACGGCTCTCTACTGGGTCCCACAAGCCACACGTGCAACGGTCCGAACAAAATTGGCCATTTCTGCCGCCTGGTCCCACCTGTAAGGGCTAAGTCAAAAGGTTGACCTGACAGAGGCGGGAGAGTTCACGGAATGAGTTGGTACGCACGGACTAGGGGCAAAATTGAGCACAATTCGCATCTGAGGGCAAAACTAAGTACATGGACACTACTGAGGGCAAAAGGATAATTAACCCTATTTTCATATACACGGTTCATCAATTTTGCAAGAGAATTCCGTGTTTTCTAGTGCAAAAGTGTGCTATATGAATGATTTATGGTAATAAACAGCTAAAAATTTGAGATGAATGCAGAAGTTCTACTCTGCAAATGTGTAATGTGCTTGTACTCTAGGTGGAGACATAAAAGTAGCAACGTAAAAAAAGAAACATGAAGAAGAGACCAGTACTCTTTTTCCTGCAGCAACATCAAGTGAAAGTTCACATCAAAAGGAGAGGAAGATATCGTCTGAACTCCAATTTATAGCAGCAGCAAAACAATGGTCAATGTAGCAAAAGGATTCAGAGCTGTACATGTTCATCTTGTGCTCGACAGTATTCAGCATGCCTGAGTCTTGGTGGGCCGTGACGCCGCTTGCGCTTCTCCACCGCTGCTTGTGTCGACTGCTACGTGCGGCAAACTTCCGCACTAAAAGTGCACGCGCAGGCATGGCACAACGGCTCACTCCACATTCTCCCCCAGCCCGCTCCCCTAGTGTACAGCAAGTGCAACGCAAGTAGAGAAAGGAGATTCAGCTAGAGTAAGAAGTGTAACACCCTCTCGCCGCAGTGCTGTATGATGCAACCGCCGGGCTCCTGAGCGAGCACCAAGTGATCGTGCTCCGGCGGTGGTGAAGCACCAAGTGATCGTGCTCCGGCGGTGGTGAGGCCATCAATCGTCGTTGCAGCAGGTGGTGCCGCTGCCACATTCGTGCTCCCCAAACAGGGCATCTTAGTATGTCCCGATCAGATGGCCCCGCCAAGGGAACCCGAAGCGCCAAGCGCCGCAAAGAAGGTCTACGGGGAGGAGACCTCAGGCAGCGACCGATGGCCAGGGCGCGGCAGCGATGACGGACCACACATGAAGCCAAGCGGACGTGCAGGCCCCCCGTGGGCCGAGGAGCTGCTCGCGCGCCAGCCCGCCCTCAACTCCGCCGAGCACCACCGCGCCATCGTTGCCGCGCTCCGGTGCGCTTGGCTCGACGACACCACCGGCACCAAGCACTCGAGGCCACCATAGCACGCCGAGGGGAGGTTTTTATAGGAGGAGAATACATCACGCATCGCCGGCGCCTCCAAAATACGGGAACAGCGGCGGCGCCGTAGTTCCTGGAATATGCGTACGTGCCCATCTTCCGTAAGCACACGAACCTAAACACCAACGTGGCAACGGTAGAACTGGACAACACAAGGGAGGCCCACGGGCCACGGCAAACGCATGCACAGCAGGAGATCTCCAGAACCCAATTCCCACACGGCAACAAAACCGGTCAACCTACACATGCACAACACGACGACAGGACAAAGAGAATGTCGCGGATCACCATAAAAATCGCTAGAGCCACTCTAAATGTACCCTGTCAGATCCCCCAATAATTAGCGTCGCAGCCTCCCATTGGCCGGTTTTTGACTGACAGAAAAAAGTCAAAAAAACCAGGTAATTCAAACCTAGCTAGATTTAATATATTTAGAATTTTTGCATTGTTAAGACCACGCATGTTGTTGGATCTCATATCGCCAGAAAAGAATGGAGTGTTGCAATCCAAGTTCAATCTAATTAATATTGCACAACAAACGAAGATGATTGAGGGAAAGATCAAGACAAGTGCGTGTATAGTAATCTAGGCGTAAATTAACATGAAAATACAGTTGGTCAAATAAAAGGTCATCCAACTAGGAGTATTTAACAAAAAAACTACCACAATTCATGGAAACGTGCACAGAAACTACCACTTTATAAATTTATGCCGAAAACTACCATTTTTTCTCTAATCTTTAACTAAAAACTACCATGTCTGTAAATCAACCCATTCGTCCATTTTAAACGCGCTTATGACAGGCCTGACCCGCATGTAAGTGTTGTCATCGTTAGTCCACTGCCCAGCCAGCCTATCCACTCCCCCCGCCGCCGCCACCGTTAACTGATGTCCAAGCCGGTGAAGCACGAGCGCGCCGGCGTGTGGGTCGAGGCTGTCGGGTCAGCTCGGAGCGGTGGAGGCCGACGTGCGCCTGGGCAGCAGCGGCACGGCCGCGACGCGCGCGAGCAGCAGCCGCATCGGCCGCGCACGGGCGCGAGCTACAGTGGCCCCGGCCATGCGGGCATGCTGCTGGTCAGCTCGGAGCTCCGAGTGGTGGAGGCCGAGGTGCGCACGGGCAGCAGTCGCGCCGGCCACGACGGGCACAAGCAGCAGCCGCGCCGGTCGTGCACTGGCAGCGCCACGCCGGCCGTGCATGGGCGAGAGCACCAGCTCGGGCCGCAAGCAATAGCGGGACGGGAATGAGCAGCAGCAGCCGCCGCGCCGGATGTGCATGGGCGCGTGCTGCGACGCCGTGCACGAGCAGCAGAAGGGACGGGAACAAGCAAGAGAAGCCGCGACGGCGGCGTGTGGGCGTGAGCAGAGGCGCCGGCGGCCATGCGCGTAGCCGCCGCCGCCGCGAGCATGTGCGCCGTCGTGCGTGAGTGAGTGCCGTCAGTGGTCGGCGGCGGAGGTGGTTTGCAGGTGCACACGAGGTGTTTGTAGAAATACCAAAGAGAGGGAGAGAGAGGAGGAAGAAGAGGGTCAACCTGACTTGTGGGTCCATCCTGTCAGAAAAGGCGTTTAGAAGAGGTGAATCGGACACTTTGGCGATATGATAGTTTTTAGTCAAAGATTTAGTCAAAAAGTGATAGTTTTCGGCACAAATTTGTAAAGTGGTAATTCCTGAGCACGTTTTCATGAAATTTGGTAGTTTTTGGTTAAATACTCTCCAATTGGTGTCCAATCTTTATCCGTCATATACTATCATCAACATGTTTCGTAGTTGGCTATGTGGCATCGATCACATGTTCAGCGTACATATAAGGGTATGAGTGATAGCCCGCTTGATTTTCTCATTGTGGGTATATAGATATAATGTGCTTTTTAGTTTTACTAGTAAAACCTTCTACCCAGTCCAGCACATTTGCTCCGTTTGTAGTCTACCCCTCAGTGACAGGAAAATCGACAGTTGTATACGATGATGTGTACACGATTGGAGTCGACAACCAAGGATTTTTTATTTTTGCAAACTTTTGAAGTTTTGAAGTTTTGGGATTTTAATCTTTCATGAAAATCATACTATTCAAATGTCAACCTTTTGAAGTTTCCAAAATTTTGAACTTTTGGTTATTTCGACATTTCAAGTGATTACAACCTTTCGCGATGACTTTAATTTTGTTTCTTAAATTCACCAAAAACAACAAGACTTCGGTTAAAATAATGTACCTATAAAATTTGGATTTGTGACGCTATGTACATCGTCCTAAGAAGCGTGTGTAGTGTGACGATGATTTCTAGGATAGAAATCGAAATAAAAGCTCCTAGGAAAAATCGTAGAGAGCATCATCACTCTAGACAAACTTACACTGAGTGCCACTTTCAGAAAACTATATTTCCTGAACGCATAGTGCAATTTTTAACAGGAGGATAATCACGGGCTACTGTACCTCTTGGTGGCTTGATGCGCATCCCGTGCGTAGCTCGGAGAATATTTCCATAGACAAAATACCAAAACTTGCAAGAGGATGTTGAAGCCTGGTATGCATTGGTCAGTGCAGGAGACTAGCGAGCTGAGATCTCACTTTACATTGACTTTCACCCTCATTTGTATTACATATGTATATGCTTCACACACCATGCACGTATGCAAGTACTTTATTACTAGTATTTTAGATTGATCTTTTCACTCTATCACTCTGATAGACTTGCACTGACCGATACGTACTACTACGACGTTTCATGGGATAAGCCATCTGATGGGCGCGACGCCGGCATTGGTGTCGAGCCCCAGGGCATTCCACACGGCGGCTGATGTCCCCAACTCATCAGCGCCGCAGTCATCGCACACGTCCACGACCATGGCCAGCGTGCTACGCCCGGTTTGCGTGCTGGCGATGGCTACAAAGTTGTGACACCGGCTCCCGCCCGCGTACAGCTCTGTAGGCAGCGTTGTCAGCAAATCCCCGTCGCTGTGGTATATGCCGTCGCATGCAGCCGGCCCGCCGCCCTCCTCTCCTTCTTCGTACCCGTCCACCGTCATCGTTCCTGTCTGGATGCTGCCGAGAGAATTCCCTAGATCAGCATGGTGCCGGGCGACAGCACATGATACGACCTGCAGGAACACAAGAACGCCAAAGATTGCCACGACCTTGGCGGTGTTTGCCATGGTAATTATCAAGGAGTTCCTGCTTGCGTTTCAATGTTAGCTTACCTTGCTGCCCTGTGTGCTCTCTCAATGCAGTTGGTTCATTATGGGAGTTCATATAGGGGTCGTGCTGTAGCTTGGAGACAAAACAGCCGAGCTAATGGATCTGGTCACTCGTGGCATAGGGAACTGGGTACTGATTTTCACTCCATGCGAGGAGGACAAGTTCAAATTCATTGTTTCACCCTCCAAGGTGGGACCTGCCCACGGACAAGACAGAAGACATGCTTCTAATGATGCCCGTTCTCTCAATGACCATCAGGTTCAGCAGTCAGCACTAGAAAAAAGGACATGGCTGTAGGTTGCGTTAAAAAAAACCCTGATAAAGAGTGTTTTTATTGTCTCATGACATCATATCAAGACGGTACAAGCATAACGAGTTTATATTCGGTCTCTACACATGTAAGGAGCAACATTGTATCAAAAAAGGCTTTCGCCCCGCTTTATAGATAAAGCAAACCGCCAAAAGCACACATACAAGGACTAGTTCAGACCACACACACCCACGTCACACACGATAAGAGGTCCAAAGGTACTGCTAAGGGCACAACTCAACAAGCCCAATATAACACACACGAAAGAACACACAAGGCGCATCCGAGGCTGGTGCCACGGGACCGCGGGGAACACAGACTACTAATCAGGCTTAGGAGGAGGCGGCGGGGGCGGCGACGACAGACGGACGGCCATCGAACGAAGGTCGGCGATGAAGGCGGAGATGGAGTCCCGGTCTTGAGGGCGGCTAAGCGGCCGCCAAAGCTGCTAGTAACCAGACAGTTTGGAAAGAGTATCAGTAGCCCGCCGAAGAGGAGTGCGCTAAGGAGCAACATTGTGAAGAAAAGAAGGCAGAATATAGTCAACAAAGGATAAAAACAAGGCCTATGGACGAGGGCTGATCTCCTGCACACCACCATCTATGGTAAGTAAAAACTTCCTTGACTGCTTGTTCCAACCACACACATGCCACTTCCATGACTGCTTGTTGCAACCACTCACATGCCGGTGTAAGCAATTTGTTTTGGGAGCACTAGTAAAGGACTAGTGTGTAGTGCGTGGCGGCACGCCGCGCTTCACTGACATATGGCTCAAACACGTTCTCGTTTACTTTTGCCTTATACATTATGATCAATAATATTGTGATCAAATAGGCATTCAACATGTTGAAAAAGTTGAAAATTTTGAAACACGTCAGAATTATTTTTAAGCATAAAGATCAAGTTGAACTTACTAAAATCATCTCTAAAGCTTACACAAACGGGTCAAAGAGCGAAAACATCAGAAAACATAAGCTCTAAAGAAGATTCCGACTCAGTAGTTGATCTATAATACAGAAGTTGATGGCTCTTGGCCATCTGACATGCATCACGAACTAAAAGATGATATTTCTTATTTGATATTGGAATACTAATGTCTTGAAGAATTTTCTAGACCACCAGAAATGAGGGATGCCCTAAGCGTTTATGCCACCGAGAAGTAGATGGTTTGACCATGCCAATTGGAGCATGAATGATATTGTTTAATTCTAAAGATCCACAAGGAGTACAAAGAATTGTATGACCAATATGAGCAATTTCCATACCTTGACAACCAGTACGGTTGATTTCTCCGTGCCGGTGTAGCGATTGCGGACGGCGAGTTTCTCCAACTCTCCGGTCACATGGTCGATCGCGTTGGTGTCGACATACCAATTGGTATAAACTCCATATGAGTGAGTAGTGTTGCAAATCAATTGTTGCCATCACCACCTCCTCCTCCTCTTCATGGATGCCAAACATTGTTGGTGAAGTTGCCATCAAAGCGCTTCTTGCAGTGCCACATGCCATGCCCCTCGAACTTGCATATGTAGCACTTCTCTCGGTCACCAACTATTTGGCGTGGCACACCGCCGCCGCCGCCGCCAGAGTTGTTGGAGAAGCGGGCGCCGACGTTGTTGTTGTTGCCGCAAGACACTAGTGGAAAGACGGGTGGCCACAATATTCGTTGGTGGCGCGCCATTTTGCATCAACGCCACCACTTTTTTTCAAATAGTAGTGTGGTTGGCATTTTTGGTACAACATTACTAACACCACAGTGATGACGTTGGAAAATAGTTGAACGCCACTTGTTGGTGGGACCCAACAAGTCGTAATATAGTGGTGACGTACGTGGCATAACATGGAACGTCAACACTATTATGTTTAGTTCTGGCGTGCCATATTTGCCATGTCAGCACTATATGACATAGCGTCTATTTTTTGAAATTACTTTCATTTGTTTTTATTTATTCCTAATTGATTAAAATGTGTGACCATTTTATATTATATTGTAGTTTATTTGTATTAAATATAAAATATTTTAACTGGAAATGGTGACCATTTATATATTATATTGTAGTCATTTTTATGAAAGTAATAATATTTGAATTGGAAATGCTGATTTTTTTAAATATATTTCGTACTTTAATTGTTTTTTATTAGAGTAGAAATATTGTTTTTAATAATTACTGTTCCACTATATTTTATTAAATGCTGATATTTTTCATGCTATATTCTAAGTCTTAAATTTGTTTTTAGTAAAGTAGAAATATTGTATTACTTTCATTAATGTAAGAAATTTATTTGTTTTTGTTAACAATTTTTTTGCGTATTGGGCCAAGCCCAGAAAATGCGTTGGAGGCAGTGGGTGAAAACCAAGGTGGCAACGACCCGGTCGCTCCCTTGCGTTCTCTCAATGCCTCTCTCGATCCCCTTTCTGTCGCCGCTCTTCGCCGGCCGAGTCCAGCGGCCATTTCTGGGAGGCTCCAGTGCCTAGGCAATATCTACAGCTCCCTCTCTCATTGCTCTATCTCTTGACCGATTTGATTTGCTTTCATTGCTAGGCTTTCGGCAATGGCGACGGAAACAATGGGCTGCTAGGGTTTTGGTTTGGCATGACATCAACTACAAATCATTGGTGAGTTCATCCCCTCCCACCTTCTTTCTCTTTTGTACAAAATCATCGGCAAGTTCATCCCCTCCCGATTTGATTTACATCGCTAGGGCAAAATTAGTTTGATTGAGTCGGCAAAATTAGGAGTTTGAATAGATGGACAATAACCGCGCCCGTTTGGTCCTCCCGCGGGTAACCCGCACGAATACCTATCCACCAGGGAAACCTCTGATACGTCCATTTTGCATCATGCTTTTATATCGATATTTATTGCATTATGGTCTGTTATTACACATTATGTCACAATACTTATGCCTATTCTCTCTTATTTTGCAAGGTTTACACGAACAGCGAGAATGCCAGCAGCTGAAATTTTGGGCTGGAAAGGAGCAAATATTAGAGACCTATTATGCACAACTCCAAAAGTCCTGAAACTCCACTGAAGTCGGTTTTGAAATATATAAAATATATTGGGTGAAGAAAGCACCAGAGAAGGGCCACCCACCATCCACGAGGGTGGGGGGCGCGCCCTGTCCCCTAGGCACGCCCCCTGTCTCGTGGGCCCCATGGCAGGCCTCCGGTGCCCATCTTTTGCTATATGAAGTCTTTCGCCCTAAAAAAATCATAAGCAAGCTTTCGGGACGAAACACCGCCGCCACGAGGCGGAACCTTGGCGGAACCAATCTAGGGCTCTAGCGGAGCTGTTCTGCCGGGGAAGCATCCCTCTGGGAGGGGGAAATCATCACCATCGTCATCACCATCGATCCTCTGATCGGGAGGGGGCCAATCTCCATCAACATCTTCACCAACACCATCTCATCTCAAACTCTAGTTCATCTCTTGTATCCAATCTTTGTCTCAAAACCCCAGATTGGTACCTGTGGGTTGCTAGTAGTGTTGATTACTCCTTGTAGTTGATGCTAGTTGGTTTATTTGGTGGAAGATCATATGTTCAGATCCTTTATGCATATTAATACCCCTCCAATTATGAACATGAATATGTTTTGTGAGTAGTTACGTTTGTTCCTAAGGACATGGGAGAAGTCTTGCTATAAGTAGCCATGTGAATTTGGTATTAGTTCGATATTTTGATGAGATGTATGTTGTCTCTCCTCTAGTGGTGTCATGTGAACGTCGACTACATGACACTTCACCATTGTTTGGGCCTAGGGGAAGGCATTGGGAAGTAATAAGTAATTGATGGGTTACAAGAGTGACAGAAGCTTAAACCCTAGTTTATGCGTTGCTTCGTAAGGAGCTGATATGGATCCATATGTTTCATGCTATGGTTAGGTTTACCTTAATACTTCTTTTGTAGTTACGGATGCTTGCAAGAGGGGTTAATCATAAATGGGATGCTTGTCCAAGTAAGGGCAGTACCCAAGCACCGGTCCACCCACATATCAAATTATCAAAGTACCGAATGCGAATCATATGAGCGTGATGAAAACTAGCTTGACGATAATTCCCATGTGTCCTCCGGAGCGCTTTCCTTTATATAAGAGTTTGTCCAGGCCTGTCCTTTGCTGCAAAAAGGATTGGGCCATATTTCTGCACCTTATTTACTTTTATTACTTGTTACCCGTTATAAATTACCTTATCACAAAACTATCTGTTACCGATAATTTCAGTGCTTGCAGAGAATACCTTACTGAAAACTGCTTATCATTTTTTTCTGCTCCTCGTTGGTTTCGACACTCTTACTTATCGAAAGTACTATGATAGATCCCCTATACTTGTGGGTCATCAAGACTCTTTTCTGGCACCGTTGCCGGGGAGTGAAACGCCTTTGGTAGGTAGAATTTGGTAAGAAAAAATTTATATAGTGTGCTGAAATTTACTGTCACTTGTTACTATGGAAAATAATCCTTTGAGGGGCTTGTTCAGGGTATCTTCAACCCGACCAGTAGAGCAAATAGTTGCTCCTCAACCTACTGAACCTAATGAAAATGTTTATTTTGAAATTTCTTCGGCTATGATAGAGAAACTGCTAGCTAATCCTTTTACAGGAGATGGAACATTGCATCCCGATTTGCACCTAATCTATGTGAATGAAGTTTGTGGATTATTTAAGCTTGCAGGTATGCCCGAGGATGTTATCAAGAAGAAGGTCTTCCCTTTATCTTTGAAGGGAAAGGCATTGACATGGTTTGGGCTATGTGATGATATTGGATCATGGAACTACAACCGATTGAAATTGGAATTTCATCAGAAGTTTTATCCTATGCATCTAGTTCATCGTGATCATAATTGTATATATAATTTTTGGCCTCACGAAGGAGAAAGAATCGCTCAAGCTTGGGGGAGGCCTAAGTCAATGCTATATTCATGCCCCAATCATGAGCTCTCAAGAGAAATTATTATTCAAATTTTTTATGCTCGGCTTTCTCTTAATAATCGCTCCATGCTCGATACTTCTTGTACTAGATCTTTTATGATGAAGACTATTGAATTCAAATGATATTTATCGGAAAGAATTAAACGCAACTATGAAGATTGAGAACTCAACAAATGTAAGGAGTCAGGTATAACACATAAGTTTGATTGTGTTAAATCTTTTATGGATACCGATACTTTTCGTGAATTTAGCACTAAATATGGACTTGACTCTGAAATAGTAGCTTCTTTCTTTGAATCATTTTCTAGTCATGTTGATCTACCTAAGGAGAAGTGGCTTAAATATCATCCTCCCATTGAAGTAAAAGTAGTTGGACCTTTTAAAGTTGAAGAAAATACTATCACTTATAATGTTGATCCTATTGTTTCTACCGCTTATATTGAGAAACCACCTTTCCTTGTTAGAATAAAGGACCATGCTAAAGCTTCAACTGTGGTCAACAAAAGTAACATTATAACACCCAAACCCTCTGAGCAAATTAAAGTTGAACCTACTATTTCTATGGTTAAAGATCTATTTGTCGATAATATTGATGGGCATGTTATTTACTTTTGTGATGAAGCTGCTAGAATTGCTAGACCCGATACTAAAAATAAACATAGACTTGTTGTAGGCATGCCTATTATTTCTGTTAAAATAGTAGATCATTCCTATCATGGCTTATGTGATACGAGTGTTAGTGCGAGTGCAATACCTCATTCTTTATATGAAGAAATTATGCATGATGTTGCACCTGCTGAGTTAGAAGGTATTGATGTTACAATTAAGCTTGGCAATAGAGATACTGTTTCACCGGTCGGGATTGTTAGAGATGTTGAAGTATTTTGTGGGAAAGTTAAATATCCTACTGATTTTCTTCTTCTTGGTTCCCCAGAAGATGACTTTTGTCCCATTATATTTGGTAGACCATTATTGAATACTGTTAATGCTAAAATAGACTGCAAAAAGGATGTTCTCACTATTGGTCTAGGCGATATGTCTCATGATTTTAATTTTGCTAAATTTCGTAGATAACCCCATGATAAAGAATTGCCTAGTAAAGATGAAATTATTGGTCTTGCTTCTATTGCCGTGCCTCCTAGTGATCCTTTGGAACAATATTTGCTAGACCATGAAAATGATACGTTTATGAATGAAAGAAGGGAAATAGATGAAGTATTCTTTAAACAGGGATCTATTTTGAAACACAACTTGCCTGTCGAAATTCTAGGGGATCCTCCTCCACCCAAAGGTGATCCCGTGTTTGAGCTTAAACCATTGCCTGATACTCTTAAATATGCTTATCTTGATGAAAATAAGATATATCCTGTTATTATTAGTGCTAATCTTTCAGAGCAGGAAGAAGAGAAATTATTGAAAAACTCTGAAGAAGCATCGTGCTGCTATTGGATATACTCTTGATGATTTTAAGGGCATTAGTCCCACTCTATGCCAGCACACAATAAAATTGGGGAAAGACGCTAAACCGGTTGTTGGTCACCAACGACGGTTAAATCCTAAGATGAAAGAAGTGGTAAGAAAAGAAATACTAAAGCTTCTTGAGGCAGGTTTAATTTATCTCGTTGCTGATAGTCAGCGGGTAAGTCCTGTCCATTGTATCCCTAAGAAGGAAGGTATTACCGTTGTTCCTAATGATAAAGATGAACTGATCCCACAAAGAATTGTTACACGTTATAGAATGGTAATTGATTTCCGCAAACTAAATAAAGCTACTAAAAAGGATCATTACCCTTTACCTTTTATTGATCAAATGCTAGAAAGATTATCCAAACACACACATTTTTGCTTTCTAGATGGTTATTCTGGTTTCTCTCAAATACCTGTGTCAAAAGAGGATCAAGAAAAGACCACTTTCACTTGCCCTTTTGGTACCTTTGCTTATAGACGCATGCCTTTTGGTTTATGTAATGCACTTGCTACTTTTCAAAGATGTATGACTGCTATATTCTCTGACTTTTGTGAAAAGATTGTTGAGGTTTTCATGGATGATTTCTCTGTATATGGAACTTCTTTTGTTGACTGCTTAAGCAACCTTGATCGAGTTTTGCAGAGATGTGTGATATGTCTCCAACGTATCTATAATTTATGAAGTATTCATGCCATGATTACAATAGTTTAGTATGATTTTGGTATTATTTGATTAGAACTAACCCGGACTGACGCTATTTTCAGCAGAACTACCGTGGTGTTGTTTTTGTGCAGAAATAAAAGTTCTCGGAATGCGATGAAAATCAACGGAGAATTTTTCTGGAAAATATAAGAAATACTGGAACAAAAATCTACCGGAGAGGAGTGCTACCTCTTGAGCACTACGTTGGTTTTCCCTTAAAGAGGAAAGGGTATGCAGCAAAGTAGCGTAAGTATTTCCCTCAATTTTTGAGAACCAAGGTATCAATCCAGTAGGAGACTACACGGAAGTCCCTCGTACCTACACAAACAAATAAGAACCTCGCAACCAACGCGATAAAGGGGTTGTCAATCCCTTCACGGTCATTTACGAGAGTGAGATCTGATAGAGATAATAATAATAAGATAAATATGTTTTGGTATTTTTATGATATAGATTGAAAAATAAATATTGCAAAATAAACGGTGCCAGAAATAGCTAGTTGATGGGAGATTAATATAATAGAGAATAGACCCGGGGGCCATAGGTTTCACTAGTGGCTTGTCTCAAGATAGCATAAGTATTACGATGGGTGAACAAATTAATGTCGAGCAATTGATAGAAAAGTGTATAATTATGAGAATATCTAGGCATGATCATGTATATAGGCATCACGTCTGTGACAAGTAGACCGGAACGATTCTGCATCTACTACTATTACTCCACCCATCAACCGCTATCCAGCATGCATCTAGAGTATTAAGTTCATAAGAACAGAATAACACATTAGGCAAGATGACATGATGTAGAGGGATAAACTCAAGCAATATGATATAAACCCCATCTTTTTATCCTTGATGGCAACAATACAATACGTGCCTTGCTGCCCCTACTGTCACTGGGAAAGGACACCGCAAGATTGAACCCAAAGATAAGCACTTCTCCCATTCCAAAAAAGATCAATCTAGTAGGCCAAACCAAACTAATAATTCAAAGAGACTTGCAAAGATAACCAATCATACGTAAAATATTTTAGAGAAGAATCAAATATTGTTCATGGATAAACTTGACCATAAACCCACAATTCATCGCATCTCGACAAACACACCACAAAAAGAGTTACATCAAATAGATCTCCAAGAAGATCGAGGAGAACTTTGTATTGAGATCCAAAGAGAGACAAGAAGCCATCTAGCTAATAACTATGGACCTGAAGGTCTGAGGTAAACTACTCACACATCATCGGAGAGGCTATGGTGTTGATGTAGAAGCCCTCCGTGCTCGATTCCCCCTTCGGCGGAGCTCCGGAAAAGGCCCCAAGATGGGATCTCTTGGGTACACAAGGTTGCGGCAGTGGAAATAGGGTTTCGTGGTGCTCCTGGATGTTTTCGGGGTATATGGATATATATAGGAGGAAGAAGTAGGTCGGTGGAGCCACGAGGGGCCCACGGGGGTGGGGGCGCGCCTAGGGGGGCAGGCGCGCCTCCCTGCCTCACGGCCTCCTTGTTGATTTCTTGACGTCCACTCCAAGTCCCCTGGATCACGTTTGTTCCAAAAATAACTCTCCCGAAGGTTTCATTCCATTTGGATTCCGTTTGATATTCCTTTTCTGCGAAACACTGAAATAGGCAAAAAAACAACAATTTGCACTGGGGCTTGGGTTAGTAGGTTAGTCCCAAAAATAATATAACAGTGTATAATTAAGCCCATAAACATCCAAAACATATAATATAATAGCATGGAACAATCAAAAATTATAGATACGTTGGATATGTATCAAGCATCCCCAAGCTTAATTCCTGCTCGTCCTCGAGTAGGTAAATGGTAAAAAACAGAATTTTTGATGTGGAATGCTACCTAGCATAATTCTCAATGTAATTTTCTTTATTGTGGCATGAATATTCAGATCCGAAAGATTCAAACAAAAGTTTAATATTGACATAAAAATAATAATACTTCAAGCATACCAACTAAGCAATCATGTCTTCTCAAAATAACATGGCAATAGAAAGTTCATCCCTACAAAATCATGTGATTTGGTCATGCTCCATTTTCGTCACACAAGAATGCTCTCATCATGCACAACCCCGATGATAAGCCAAGCAATTGTTTCATACTTTAGTAATCTCAAACTTTTTTCAACTTTCACGCAATACATGAGCGTGCACCATGGATATATCACTATGGGTGGAATACAATAATAATAGGGGGTTATGTGGTGAACACAAAAAGGAGAAAGTCTCACATCGACGCGGCTAATCAACGGGCTAGGGAGATGCCCATCAATTGATGTCAATGCAAGGACTAGGGATTGCCATGCAACGGATGCACTAGAGCTATAAATGTATGAAAGGTCAACAAAAGAAACTAAGTGGGTGTGCATCCAACTTGCTTGCTCACGAAGACCTAGGGCATTTGAGGAAGCCCATTGTTGGAATATACAAGCCAAGTTCTATAATGAAAAAATCCCACTAGTATATGAAAGTGACAAAACAAGAGACTCTCTATCATAAAGATCATGGTGCTACTTTGAAGCACAAGTGTGGAAACTAAGGATAGTAGCATTGCCCCTTTTTATTTCTTTTTTTGGGGACTTTACTTTTTTTATTTGGCCTTTCCCCTTTTTTATTTAGGACAATGCTCTATTAATGATGATCATCACAATTCTATTTATTTACAACTCAATGATTACAACTCGATACTAGAACAAAATATGACTCTATATGAATGCCTCTGGTGGTATACCGGGAAGGGCAATGAATCAAGAGTGACATGTATGATAAATTATGCATGGTGGCTTTGCCACAAATACGATGTCAACTACATGATAATGCAAAGCAATATGACAATGATGAAGCGTGTCATGAATGAAACGGTGGAAAGTTGCATGCCAATAATTCTCGGAATGTCTATGGAAATGTCATAATAGGTAGGTATGGTGGCTATTTTGAAGAAGATATAAGGAGGTTTATGTGTAATAGAGCGTATCATATCACGGGGTTTGGATGCACCGGCGAAGTTTGCACCAACTCTCATGGTGAGAAAGGGCAATGCACAATACCGAAGAGGCTAGCAATGATGGAAGGGTGAGAGTGCGTATAATCCATGGAGTCAACATTAGTCATAAAGAACTCACATACTTATTGCAAAAATCTACAAGTCATCAAAAACCAAGCACTACGTGCATGCTCCTAGGGGGATAGATTGGTAGGAAAAGATCATCGCTTGTCCCCGACCGCCACTCATAATGAAGACAATCAAAGAACACCTCATGTTTCAAATTTGTTACACAATGGTTACCATACGTGCATGCTACGGGACTTGCAATCTTCAACACAAGTATTTCTCAAATTCACAACAACTCAACTAGCACACTCTAATATCACCATTTTATATCTCAAAACAATTATCAAGTATCAAACTTCTCATAGTATTCAATGCACTTTCTATGATAGTTTTATTATACCCATCTTGGATGCCTATCATATTAGGACTAATTTCATAACCAGAGCAAATTACCATGCTGTTCTAAAGGACTCTAAAAATAATATAAGTGAAGCATGAGAGATCAATAATTTCTATAAAATAAACCACCACTGTGCTCTAAAAGATATAAGTGAAGCACTAGAGCAAAATTATCTAGCTCAAAAGATATAAGTGAAGCACATAGAGTATTCGAATAAATTCCAATTCATGTGTGTCTCTCCCAAAATGTGTGTACATAAAGGATGATCGTGGTAAACTAAAAAGCAAAGACTCAAATCATACAAGACACTCCAAGAAAAACACATATCATGTGGTGAATAAAAATAGAGCCTCAAGTAAAGTTATCGATAGAAGAAGACGAAACAGGGGATGCCTTCCGGGGCATCCCCAAGCTTAGGCTTTTGGTTGTCCTTGAATTTTACCTTGGGGTGCCTTGGGCATCCCAAAGCTTAGGCTCTTGCCACTCTTTATTCCATAATCCATCAAATCTTTACCCAAAACATGAAAACTTCACAACACAAAACTTAAACAGAAAATCTCATGAGCTCCGTTAGTATAAGAAAACAAACCACCACTTAAGGCACTGCAATTAACTCATTATTTATTTATATTGATTTTAAATCTACTGTATTCCAACTTCTCTATGGTTCATAACCTCCGATACTAGCCATAGATGCATCAAAATAAGAAAACAACACACGAAAAACAGAATCTGTCAGAAACAGAACAGTCTGTAGTAATCTATAGGTTTCGAATACTTATGCAACCCTAAAAATTCTCAAATAAATTTATGGGCGTGAGGAATTTATCTATTAATCATCTTCTAAAAGAATCAACCTATTCGCACTCTCCAGTAAAAAATGGCAGCAAATCTCATGAGCGCTAAAGTTTCTGTTTTTTACAGCAAGATCGCAAAGACTTTCCCCAAGTCTTCCCAAAGGTTCTACTTGGCACAAACACTTATTAAAAGCATAAAACCACATCTAAACAGAGGCTAGATGAATTATTTGTTACTAAACAGAACCAAAAAGTAAGAAACAAAAATAAAATTGGGTTGCCTCCCAACAAGCGCTATCGTTTAACGCCCCTAGCTAGGCATAAAAGCATGCATAGATCTAGGTATTGCCATGATAATGATAAGGTAAATCGCGAAAACCATCTCATACTCCCTACGTTCAGCAGCAAGATTTCTTTGTGGCAAGCAAAGGTAATCAAAAGGGCTAAATTTAATGGGACAAAAGTCCCCAAGATCAAGCTCGGGAGGAATTGATTCCTCCTTTGGCCCCTCATATTGCACAACCAATTCATTATTATAAGCATTCTTTTGGCAAAAAGTCATGAGCCTTTGTTCAAGGGAAAAACCTAACCCATTATTTTGGATAGAAAAATTATCATTAAGTTCAGAGATCCTGTCAACAAGAACATCGGTAGGAACCTTTTTTCTAAGGTTTTCATTAAAAGCAACATGATCTAAAGATCGTAAACGCATAATGTCTTCTTGATAAAAAAGGATTGCTTCTATGGGAGGACGGCCGGCATCTACCCTATAATGCACAAAAATTTCATTGGCCTCTTTTATTATAAATCTGAACTCATGAGCTAAAAAGATGGTCGCTGCTCGCTTAACAGAAGAATGCTCAATATTAGAAAATTCTAGGAAAATCCTTTGTATGGAAGGATGCATATGTAAAAATTGTCTTTCAAGTTCAACTATGAGCAAAGATATAGCATTCGCGAGACTATTAGTTTTATGAAGAATAGACCCGCTCATGGTGGGGAAAGCACCGGCACAAGTAAAGAAATCTTGAATAACTCCCTTCCCAATAATATTACCGTTACCAATCTGAAACTTTTTAGTGTGTAAAATAGTAGGATTTTCAAGAGGATCATGAATAGCATCGAAGTTTTCCATATTATTATCCTTATCAACGATAAGCTCCCCAGTTTCAGACATGATGGCAACAAAATGCAAAAAGAACGAGCACACGGAAGGCGGGAAGGAAAAAAGAGGGCGAATAAAACGACAAGGGTGATGTGGGGGAGAGGAAAAAGAGAGGCAAATGGCAAATAATGTAATGCGAGGGATAAGAGTTTGTGATGAGTATTTGGTATGTCTTGACTTGTGCGTAGATCTCCCCGGCAACGGCGCCAGAAATCCTTCTTCCTACCTCTTGAGCACTGCATTGGTTTTCCCTTTAAGAGGAAAGGGTGATGCAGCAAAGTAGCATAAGTATTTCCCTCAGTTTTAGAGAACCAAGGTATCAATCCAGTAGGAGACTACACACAAGTCCCTCGTACCTACACAAACAAATAAGAACCTCGCAACCAACGCGATAAAGGGGTTATCAATCCCAACACGATCACTTACGAGAGTGAGAACTGATAGAGATAATAATAATAAGATAAATATGTTTGCTATTTTTATGATATAGATTGGAAAATAAAGATTGCAAAATGAACGGTGCCAGAAATATCTAGTTGACGGGAGATTAACATAATAGAGAATAGAACCGGGGGCCATAGGTTTCACTAGTGGCTTCTCTCAAGATAGCATAAGTATTACGGTGGGTGAACAAATTACTGTCGAGCAATTGATAGAAAAGTGCATAATGATGAGAATATCTAGGAATGACTGATGACCCACAAGTGTAGGGGATCTATCGTAGCCTTTTCGATAAGTAAGAGTGTCGAACCCAACGAGGAGAAGAAGGAAATGATAAGCAGTTTTCAGTAAGGTATTCTCCGCAAGCACCGAAATTATCGGTAACAGATAGTTTGTGATAAGGTAATTTGTAACGAGTAGCAAGTAATAAAACTAAATAAGGTGCAACAATATGGCCCAACCCTTTTTGTAGCAAAGGACAAGCCTGGACAAACTCTTATATAAAGGAAAGCGCTCTCGAGGACACATGGGAATTATCATCAAGCTAGTTTTCATCACGTTCATATGATCCGTGTTCGGTACTTTGATAATTTGATATGTGGGTGGACCAGTGCTTGGGTACTGGCCTTAATTGGACAAGCATCTCAGTCATGATTAACCCCTATTGCAAGCATCCGCAACTGCAACAGAAGTATTAAGGTAAACGTAAGCATAGCATGAAACATATGGATCCAAATCAGCCCCTTACGAAGCAACGTATAAACTAGGGTTTAAGCTTCTATCACTCTAGCAACCCATCATCTACTTATTACTTCCCAATGCCTCCCTCTAGGCCCAAACAATGGTGAAGTGTCATGTAGTCGACATTCACATGACACCACTAGAGGGATGACAACATACATCTCATCAAAATATCGAACGAATACCAAATTTACATGACTACTTATAGCAAGACTTCTCCCATGTCCTCAGGAAAAAACGTAACTACTCACAAAGCATGTTCAGGTTCATAATCAGAGGGGTATTAATATGCATAATGGATCTGAACATTTGATTTTCCACCAAGTAAACCAACTAGCATCAACTACAAGGAGTAATCAACACTACTAGCAACCCACAGGTACCAATCTGAGGTTTGGATACAAAGATTGGATACAAGAAATGAACTAGGGTTTGAGATGAGATGGTGCTGGTAAAGATGTTGATGGAGATTGACCCCCTACCGATGAGAGGATCGATGGTGATGACGATGGCGACGATTTTCCCCTCTCGGAGGGAAGTTTCCCCGGCAGAACAGCTCCACCGGAGCCCTAGATTGGTTCCGCCAAGGTTCCCCCTCGTGGTGGCGGAGCTTCGTCCCGTGAGCTTGCTTATGATTTTTTTTCTCGACGAAAGACTCCATATAGCCAAAGATGTGCATCAAAGGGCCAGCAGGGGCCCACGAGGCAGGGGGGCGCGCCCAGGGGGTAGGGCGCCCTACCCTCATGGACGGTGGGTGGCCCCCTCTGGTACTTCTTTCGCCCAATATTTTATATATTCTTAAAATAATTCCCGTGCAGTTTGAGGACTTTTGGAGATGTGCAGAATAGGTCTCTAATATTTGCTCCTTTTCCAGCCCAGAATTCCAGTTGCCGGCATTCCCCCTCTTCATGTAAACCTTGTAAAATAAGAGAGAAAAGGCATAAGTATTGTGACATAATGTGTAATAACAGCCCATAATGCAATAAATATCGATATAAAAGCATGATGCAAAATGGACATATCAACCCCCCAAGCTTAGACCTCACTTGTCCTCAAGCGAAAGCCAAAGTCGAAAAATATGTCCACATGTTTAGAGATAGAGGTGTCGATAAAATAAAATACAGACATGAGGGCATCATGATCATTCTTAGAACAGCAATATATATATTGTCATATGATCTCTTATGCTAAAGTAACAATTCATTCACATAGTCAAGTATGAATCAGAAACTTCATTGAAAACTAACAAACTATAATCTCAGTCATTGAAGCAATTGCAATTTATCATAACATAGGAAAGAGTCAATATAAGAGCTTCTCAGCAAGCCCACATACTCAACCATCATTTAGTCCTTCACAATTGCTAACACTCACGCGATATTTATGGTTATGAAGTTTTAATCGGACACAGAGAAAGATAGGGTCTTATAGTTTTGCCTCGCAACTTTTTACCTCAAGGGTAATGTCAACAATAATAGTTCATGAAAACCCACATCCAATTAGCCATATATATCAGGATCTTTCCAACATTGTAAGATAATCAAGCCCTTGACTCAACACTAACTTTATTATATAAAGCTCACAGACTCGATTACATAGAAGGATCATAAAGCAAAACTGAAGACTAGATCATACTAAAACTTTATTCTACTAGATCAAGATATTACCAAAAGGATCGAACTAAGAAAAATGGTAAAGATAAAAGTGTGATGGTGATACGATACCGGGGCACTCCCCCAAGCTTGGCAGTTGCCAAGGGGAGTGCCCATAACCATGTGTTTTTGTCTCCTTCTTCGGGGGTCATGATGTGATAATCTTGGCGATGATGCCCCTCAGGATGCGATTCTCTTCCTCGAGCTTATTGACTTGCTGCTTGAGGTCCATTATTTCCTTATGGAGCTTGCCCGTGACGGCTAAAGCTCCTTTCACCCAAGCATGTTGCATAGCTACGGGAGAACAAGTAACACTCTTTTTCATATTTTCAGAAGAAAGAAATCTAACATTGGAAGGGATGACCGAGTTTGGAATAGCCGAGCTCTGTAGTTCCCCCATAGTGGATCCCACTCGGAAACGAGAAGTAACTTCTTCATCCTCCTCCATGGCATCTATCCTTTTCAAATCGGCCTCCGTCTCCGCCTCAGTTGATGGCCCAAAGTGGTCAGGATTGCTGTTTGCTCTTGGCCCCGGTGTCGGATGAGACACCCGACTCTCCCCGATTGACTCAGAAGACATCTTGCTCTAAATCCGCAGCAAAAATAGCTCGAAATAAAGATAGAATATATTTGAGTGATACGGTGGTCAAAACCCTTGGGATATTATATAATGATTTTTTACCGACCAAAAGAAGTATCGTGCAAGAAAACAGAGTCCGGAGAGCACACGAGGTGCCCACGAGGCAGGGGGCGCGCCCTCCACCCTCGGGGAAGCCTCGTGTCCTTCCCGGACTACTTCTTATTTCCTATTTTCTTAAATATTCCAAAACAGAGAAAAAATGCTATTAGAATTGTTTTGGAGTCGGTTTACTTACCGTACCTCATACCTATTCTTTTTCGGAGTCTGAAACGTTCTGGAAAGTGTCTCTTATGTATTCCTCTGGGGTTACGGTTTCAATAACATTATTTTCAACATTTTATGGGATTACCTGAGATATAATTTTTGATTCCTTAACCGTTCACCACCCTAAGATTTGTGCCTTCAAAGTTGTTTATTTTTATGGCACCGGAACGATAGACCTCCTCGATGATGTAGGGACATTCCCATTTAGAGAGGACTTTGCCTGCAAAAAAAATCTTAAATGAGAGTTGTATAACAATACATAATAACCTAAATTAAACTCACGTTTTTGTATCCTTTTGCCAGGCCATCTTTTGACTTTTTCTTTAAATAGTTTGGCATTCTCTTAAGCCTGGGCTCTATCATCAAGTGAGCTAATTTCAAAAAGTCTCTTCTCACCAGCAAGTTTGAAATCATAATTGAGATCTTTAATGTCCCAAGCCCAATATGCCTTATGTTCTAGTTCAAGAGGTAAGTGACATGCTTTACCATAAACCATTTTATACGGAGACATACCCATAGGATTTTTGTATGCAGTTCTATAGGCCCATAATGCATCATCAAGTTTCTTGGACCAATTCTTTCTAGATCTATTAACAGTCTTTTGCAAAATTAATTTAAGCTCTCTATTACTCAATTCTACTTGACCACTAGACTGTGGATGATATGGAGATGCAATTCTATGATTAACATCATACTTAGCAAGCATCTTACGAAAAGCACCATGAATAAAATGTGAAGCACCATCAGTCATTAAGTATCTAGGGACTCCAAACCTCGGAAAAATAACTTCTTTAAGCATCTTAATGGAGGTTTTATGATCAGCACTACTAGTTGGAAGAGCTTCTACCCACTTAGTAATGTAATCAACAACAACTAAAATATGAGTATACCAACTAGAGGAAGGAAACGGTCCCATATAATCAAAGCCCCAAACATCAAATGGTTCAATAACAAGTGAATAATTCATAGACATTTCTTGACGTCTACTAATATTACCAATTCTTTGACATTGATCACAAGACAAAACAAACTTACGGGCATCCTTGAAGAGAGTAGGCCAATAAAAACCAGATTGCAATACCTTATGTGCAGTTCTATCTCCAGCATGGTGTCCTCCATAAGCCTCGGAGTGGCACTTGCGTAGGATATGTTCCTCTTCATGCTCAGGTACACAACGTCTACACCATCTACTCCTTCTTTATAAAGATGTGGGTCATCCCAGAAGTAATGTCTTAAATCATAGAAGAACTTTTTCTTTTGCTGGTATGTGAAACTAGGTGGTATAAATTTAGCAACAATGTAATTAGCATAATCAGCATACCATGGAGCAGTACAAGAAGCATTTATGACAGCTAATTGTTCATCAGGAAAGCTATCATCAATAGGTAGTGGGTCATCAAGAATATTCTCTAACCTAGACAAGTTGTCTGCAACGGGGTTCTCAGCTCCCTTTCAATCAATAATATGCAAATCAAATTCTTGTAGCAAAGAGAACCCATCTATAAGTCTAGTTTAGCATCTTTCTTTTCCATAAGATATTTAATAGCAGCATGATCAGTGTGAACACTTACTTTAGAGTCAATGATATAAGGTCTGAACTTATTACAAGCAAACACAACTGCTAAAAATTCTTTTTCAGTAGTAGCATAATTTCTTTGAGCACTGTCTAGAGTTTTACTAGCATATTGAATAACATTTAATTTCTTATCAACTCTTTGTCCTAGAACAACCCCTACAGCATAGTCACTAGCATCACACATAATTTCAAATGGTAAATTCCAATCAGGAGGCTGAAAAATAGGTGCAGAAATCAAAGCTTTCTTAAGTATTTCAAATGCTTCTACACAATCATCATCGAAGACAAAAGGAACATCTTTTTGTAAAATATTAGGCAGAGGCCGAGAAATTTTAGAAAAGTCCTTAATGAACCTCCTATAAAAACCAGCATGACCAAGGAAACTTCTTATACCCTTAATGTCCTTAGGACAGAACATCTTTTCAATAGCATCAACTTTAGCTTTATCAACTTCAATACCTCTTTCAGAAATTTTATGCCCCAAGACAATACCTTCATTAACCATAAAGTGGAATTTCTCCCAATTCAAGACAAGATTAGTTTCTTCACATCTCTGCAAAACTCGATCAAGGTTGCTTAAGCAATCATCAAAAGAAGTCCCATAAACGGAGAAATCATCCATGAATATGTCAACAATCTTTTCACAGAAGTCATAGAATATAGCAGTCATACATCTTTGAAAAGTAGCAGGTGCATTACATAAATCAAAGGCATACGTCTATAAGCAAAGGTGCCGAAAGAGCAAGTAAAAGTTGTCTTTTCTTGATCCTCTTTTGACACAGGTATTTGAGAGAAACTAGAATAACCATATAGGAAGCAAAAATTTGTATGTTTGGATAATCTTTCTAGCATTTGATCAATAAAAGGTAACATGTAATGATCCTTTTTAGTAGCTTTATTTGATTTGTGGAAATCAATTACCATTCTATAACCTGTAATAATTCTTTGTGGGATCAATTCATCTTTATCATTAGGAACAACAGTAATACCTCCCTTCTTAGGGACACAATGGACATGACTTACCCACTGACTATCAGCAACGGGATAAATTATACCTGCCTCCAGAAGCTTTAGTATTTCTTTTCTTACCACTTCTTTCATCTTATGATTTAACCATCGTTGGTGATCAACAACTGGTTTAGCATCTTTCTCCAGCTTTATTTTGTGCTGGCATAGAGTGGGACTAATGCCCTTAAGATCATCAAGAGTATATCCAATAGCAGCACTGTGCTTCTTCAGAGTTTTCAATAATTTATTTTCTTCATGCTCTAAAAGGTTAGCACTAATAATAACATGATATATCTATTTCTCATTAAGATAAGCATATTTAAGAGTATCTAGTAAAGGTTTAAGCTCAAACACAAGATCACCCTTAGGTGGAGGAGGATCCCCTAGGATTTCAACAGGCAAGTTGTGTTTCAAAATAGGTCCCTGTTTAAAGAATACTTCATCTATTTCCCTTCTTTCATTCATAAATATATCATTTTCATGGTCTAACAAATATTGTTCTAAAGGATCACTAGGAGGCACGACAATAGAAACAAGACCAATAATTTCATCTTTACTAGGCAATTCTTTATCATGAGGTTGTCTACGAAATTTAGCAAAATTAAACTCATGAGACATATCCCCTAAACCAACAGAAACAATATCCTTATTGCAATCTATCTTAGCATTAACAGTATTCAAGAAGGGTCTACCAAATATAATGGGACAAAAGTCATCTTGTGGGGAACCAAGAACAACAAAATCAGCAGGATATTTAACTTTCCCACACAAGACTTCAACATCTCTAACAATCCCAACTGGTGAAATAATATCTCTATTGGCAAGCCTAATTGTAACATCTATCTCTTCTATCTCAGCAGGTGCAATACCATGCATAATTTCTTTGTATAAGGAATGAGGTATTGCACTCGCACTGGCACCCATATCACAAAAGCCATGATAGCAATGATCTCCTATTTTAACAGAAATAATAGGCATGCCTACAACAGGTCTATGTTTATTTTTAGTATCAGGTCTAGCAATTCTAGTAGATTTGTTGCAGAAGTAAATAACATGCCCATCAATATTATCAGCTAAGAGATCTTTAACCATAGCAACACTAGGTTCAACTTTAATTTGCTCAGGGGGTTTAGGTGTCTTAATGTTACTTTTTTTAACCACGGTTGAAGCTTTAGCATGATCCTTTATTATAACAGGGAAAGGTGGTTTCTCAATATAAGTAGTAGGAACAACATGATCATTATAAGTGATAGTCTTTTCTTCAACTTTAATAGGTGCAACTACTTTTACTTCAATGGGAGGATTATATTTAAACCACTTCTCCTTAGGGAGATCAACATGAGTAGCAAAGGATTCACAGAAAGAAGCTACTATCTCAGAGTCAAGTCCATATTTAGTGCTAAATTCACGGAAAGCATTGGTATCCATAAAAGATTTAACACAATCAAACATAGGTGTTATACCTGACTCCTTACCTTCGTCGAGATCCCAATCTTCAGAGTTGCGTTTAATTCTTTCCAATAAATCTCATTTGAATTCAATAGTCTTCATCATAAAAGATTCAGTACAAGAAGTAACGAGCATGGAGCGATTACTGAGAGAAAGCCGACCATAATTTTTTTGAATAATCATTTCTTTTGAGAGCTCATGATTGGGGCATGAATATAATATTGACTCAAGCCTCCCCCAAGCTTGAGCGATGCTCTCTCCTTCACGAGGCCAAAAATTATATATGTAATTACGATCACGATGAGCAAGATGCATAGGATAAAACTTCTGATGAAATTCCAATTTCAATCATTGGTAGTTCCATGATCCAATTTCATCACATAGCCTAAACCATATCAATGCATCTCCCTTAAAAGATAAAGGGAATGCCTTCTTCTTGATAACATCCTCGGGCATACCTGCAAGCTTAAATAATCCACAAACTTCATCCACTTGTAAAGGGATTAGCTAGCAGTTTCTCTATCATACCCGAAGGAATTTCAAAGTGAACATTTTCAGTAGGTTCCGTAGGTTGAGGAGCAACTCTTTGCTCTACTGGTTAAGGTGAAGATACCCCGAACAAGCCCCTCGTAGATGTTCCATAGTAACAAGTGACAGTAAATTTTAGCACACTATATAAATTTTTCCTTACCAAATTCCACCTACCAAAGGCGCTTCACTCCCCGGCAATGGCGCCAGAAAAGAGTCTTGATGACTCACAAGTGTAGGGGATCTATCGTAGCCTTGTCGATAAGTAGGAGTGTCGAACCCAACGAGGAGCAGAAGGAAACGATAAGCAGTTTTCAGTAAGGTATTCTCTGCAAGCACTTAAATTATCGGTAACGGATAGTTTTGTGGTAAGGTAATTTGTAATGAGTAGCAAGTAATAAAAGTAAATAAGGTGCAGAAATATGGCCCAATCCTTTTTGTAGCAAAGGACAAGCCTGGACAAATTCTTATATAAAGGAAAGCGCTCCCGAGGACAGATGGAAATTATCGTCAAGCTAGTTTTCATCATGTTCATATGATTCGTGTTCGGTACTTTGATAATTTGATATGTGCACTACTAGAAAAAGGGCTATAGATGGGATTGATACTAATGGCGCACCAGACAAGTGGTGCGCCATTAGTATATACTAATGGCGCACCACCTACTGATACGCCATTAGAGTTGAAACTACTAATGGCGCACCTGGCCCCGGGTGCGCCATTAGTATCAAATTTTTCTTTTTTTAACTAGTGCGCCTGTCCAAACATACTAATGGCGCATCCAGACACAGTGCGCCATTACTAGTTGTAACTAGTAATGGCGCACCAGCCGGAAAGTGCGCCACTAATGTTGTTTTTTTATTATAATTTTTATTCCCTTTTTTGCAAAACTACTAATGGCGCACTGTTCCACCGTGCGCCATTACTAGTTTAAACTAGTAATGGCGCACTGTGGCACAGTGCGCCATTAGTATTATTTTTTTGCAAAACTACTAATGGCGCACGACCAGGAGGTGCGCCATTAGTAACCTGGATTACTAATGGCGCATTTAGAGTTGGTGCGCCATTAGTAAGTGGGCAGCAACAAGATATTTTGGACAGCCTCTCCTACCCACACTCACTTTCTCCCCACTTCATTCTCTCCACCTCCTCCTTGTCTCGGGTGCCTCCTCTTTTTCACCTCATTTCCACCATAGATTCATTCAATTTAAGTGGTTAAATTACCTTGTTTTGATAGGTAAGTAAGGGCGGAAGCTATATTTATGTTGTTCTCCCTACAACAATGTGCACATGCACTTTTTATGGCCTAGCTAGATCTATATTTATGTTGCATATATATGTTTGTGGTGTTGCATATGTGTTTGTGTTTGGAGGTGTATCGGTATTTGAAATTCGATAGTTGCCAATATTTTGCCGGAATGTTGATTCATTTCCGTTTCGGCGAGAATTTTGGCATTAAGCATTCTTTTTGGTCCTATTTTTAGGGAAAGTCATTCCAAATTTTTTCTTGGTTCTAAAATATCGTTTTGCTCTACCCCGCAGGCGACCATGGTCCGCATGATGACCGAAGGCATCATGAATAGGTTTTTGAGGTCCGCGAAGGCCGAGATGCTTCAAAAGAACGAGACGGAGATAAGATGTCCGTGTCGAAGATGCAAGCTGAAGAGCCTTATTGCGGACCCGGAATCCGGGCAGGTGCGGGACCACCTGCTCTTGTGTGGTTTCATGGATGGCTATCGGTGGCAAGGTGATGAAGATGACTACGAAGTCGTCCATGGGGGCCGGGCAAGAAATGAGGAAGGGCAGCAAGACAACCACCGCGGCTCGGGCGGGCGAGAAGACAAAGAATCCCCAGTAGATGATCACGACGGTGATGTTGTACACAGTCATCATGTAGAAGATGCAGGACATGATGATGAGGAAGATGCCGGAGCAGTCGACGGGCATGATCATGAAGATGATGATGCCGGCGGAGCAGACGATGCTGGACCATCGATGGGCTGGGTGCAGGACCCTCATATTCAAGAGCTGCTTCTCAAGCAGACGGATAACGCAAGAGCTACCGCCCGAGAGAAAGCCAAGATGGATCAACTTGAGTTAGACGCGGTTACTCCATTGTATGAAGGATGCAGGCCCGAGGATACCCGCCTGAAAGTAACGCTCATGGCTCTGGAGATGAAGGTAAAACACAAAATGACCGACGCATGCTTCGACGAGAACATGTCATTCTGGCACGAACGTCTTCCCGAGGGGAACAAGTGCCCGACCAGTTTGGAGGAGGCGAAGAAAATCGTGTGTCCTCTGGATTTACCGCACGTGAAATACCATGTGTGCATGAACAATTGCATCATTTATTGGGACGAGCACGCGGAGTCTACCATATGTCTGGTGTGCGGCGTCACTCGATACAAGAAGAGGAAGAAAGCTCCTCGAAAAGTGGTGTGGTACTTTCCTATCACTCCTCGTCTGCAGCGGTATTTCGCTGACCCTAAGGTAGCAAAGCTCCTGCGTTGGCACACGGATAGGGAGGAGAAGAAGCGAGAAGATGATGCAAATGATCCGGAGATAGATAAAAAAGACAAGATGCTGAGTCACCCTAAGGATGCGAGCCAGTGGCAAGCGTTGAACTTTGAAGACCCAGAATTTGGGAATGATCCAAGGAACATCGTGCTGGGCGCGAGCACCGATGGAGTCAATCCGTTTGGCAGCCAGAGAAGCACACATAGCACCTGGCCTGTGTTTGTGTGGATGTACAACCTTCCCCCCTGGTTGTGCATGAAGAGGAAGTACATTCACATGAGTATGCTAATTGAAGGACCGAAACAACCAGGGAACAACATCAATCTGTATCTGTGGCTGCTGAAAGAGGAGCTTGACACGCTGTGGAAAACGCCAGCCAATACGTGGGACGCCGCAGAGAAAGAATATTTCCCTATGAGAGCCGCGCTGCTCACGACGGTGCACGACTATCTCGGTTACGGATATGTCGCGGGGCAGGTGGTCCACGGATTTTCTGGATGCGTCAGGTGCATGGGTGACACAACGTATCGCCAGCTAGATAGAGATCCCGGGTCTTCGAAACCGTGTTCATGGGACATCGAAGGTGGCTTCGCGACGATGACTTGTGGAGAAAATGCAAGGATCTGTTTGATGGTGAAATCGAACCCCGAGGACGCCCGCGTACGAGGAGCGGCGAGGAAATAGACGAGCTGTTGAAAAATTGGAAAGACTGCCCACTGCAGGGAAAGAAGCAAAAGGCGCCAGAGCCGGGAAAGAAGCGAAAGGCGCCAGAGCCGCTGGTGAAGGTATGGAAAACAAGGTCTGTTTTCTGGGACTTGCCGTACTGGAAGATCCACCGTGTGCCTCACAGCCTTGATGTCATGCATATCACGAAGAACGTGTGTGAGAGTCTTCTTGGTACCCTGCTCAACATGCCAGAGAGGACCAAAGATGGGCGGAAAGCAAGAGCAGACTTGAAATCAATGGGCATCAGGCAGGAGCTTCATGCTATATATGATGATCATGATGATGATGAGGCGAAGCAGGACACGGAAAGTCGTCCCAAAGGCAAAAAGGCCAAGAAGACCGGAAATGACTACCCTCCCGTGTGCTTCACTCTAAGTCAGGAGGAGATCGAGAAGTTTTTCACCTGCCTCGTAGGAGTAAAACTTCCTTACGGTTACGCGCGGAAGATAAGCAGATACCTAGACCCAGCGAAGCTGAAGTTCAGCGGGATGAAGTCTCACGACTGTCACGTGCTGATGACGCAGATACTTCCAATTGCAATCCATGGGATCATGGACGCGCACGTCCGTGAAACCCTATTTGGCCTATGCAACTTTTTCGACGTCATCTCTCGAAAGTCTGTTGGCGTGAGGCAACTCAGAAGGCTACAGGAAGAGATCGTGGTGATACTATGCGAGCTTGAGATGTACTTCCCGCCCGCATTCTTCAACGTTATGGTGCATCTGCTGGTCCATATCGTGGATGATATCATCCAACTCGGGCCGACGTTCCTGCACAGCATGATGCCGTTCGAAAGGATGAATGGTGTCATCAAAGGATACGTTCGCAACATGTAACGTCCAGAGGGAAGCATAGCCAGGGGCTTTCTGACCGAAGAGTGCATCTCCTACTGCACGAATTATCTAGGCATCGAGAACCCAGTTGGTCTGCCCGTCAACAGGCACCTCGGCAGGCTCGCTGGATGGGGTCACCGTGAGGGTCGTCGCGAAATGCATGTCGACTTCGAGGGTCGACTCGCCGACTTTGAAAGAGCAAACCTAGTCGCACTACAAGACATAGACGTGGTCGATCCTTGGGTGGTACAGCACAAAACCTTTATTAAGAAGACGTACAATGATCGAGGCCAACAGAGGACGGACGGAGATATACTCAAAGAGCACAACTCATGTTTCACGCGCTGGTTCAAGCAGAAGCTTCTGTCGTACCCTTTACATGAGGATTCTTCCACGGAAGAACAACTCATATTTGCCTTCTCACAGGGCGCCGAGCACAACCTGATGACCTATGAGGCGTACGATATCAACGGCTACACATTCTACACCGAGGCCAAGGACATGAAGAGTGATGGTTATCAGAACTCCGGGGTAACGATGGAATCCTACACCGGTAACGACAAGGACGGATACTACGGAAGGATCGAGGAGATCTGGGAGCTGAGCTACGCTGGAGAGAAGGTCCCGATGTTCCGTGTCAGATGGGCCAAGAGCGTCCTAAAAGAAGACCGGTATTTCACCACCATGGTTATACCCGAAGCCAAATCCAAGACCGCGGGCGCAAACGTCACCGCGAAAAATGAGCCATGGGTACTGGCTTCCCAAGTGGACCAATGCTTCTTCATTACCGACCCGTCAAAGCCCAGTCGTGTTGTCGTGAGGAGAGGCAAAAGGAAGATCATCGGAATGGATGGAGTAGCCAATGAACAAGACTTCAACAAGTACAGCGACCCGAGGATCGAACATGACGACGATGATGAAGTAGCAGCATACACCACAAGAAGAAACAGGACCACCCTACCTAAAGGACGTCCGTTCCACAGAAGAACTCCATTTGCGAAAAAGAAGGGCAAGAAGATTGTGAACAGATAGCTAGCTAAGATCGATTGTATTGAAATCGTAGCCTTCATTTCTCGATTGTATTTCATGGGCACTTTTTGAACTATCATGAATATTTTTAAATTTCATGGATACTCGATCTCGATCCCCCTCCATCTCGAGCACCCCCCGGTCCACCGGCCGCCGCCGCCGACCCCCCGCACCCTCGGTTCCCCTACTCAACTGCCGCCGCCGACCCCCCGCACCCCGCGCACCCTCCCCCGCTCCACCGGAATTACTGTTTGATTATATTTTTTAAAAAATTATTACTGCCTTATAAAAAAAATATTACTGTTACTGTCTTATAAAAAAATATTACTGTTATGATTTAAACTAGTTTAAAAAATTATTACTGTCTTATAAAAAATACTAATGGCGCACCACGGTGAGGTGCGCCATTAGTATGGATGTACTTATGGCGCACCGAGGGGTGGTGCGCCATTAGTATTGTGCCATTGCTATAAGAAAAAAAATACTAATGGCGCACCACGACGAGGTGCGCCATTAGTATAGATGTACTTATGGCGCACCGAGGGGTGGTGCGCCATTAGTATTGTGCCCGGCCCCATCCATATTCCCTCCCCGGCCCCTCCCTATCCCCTCTCTCTCCCTCGCCCTCGCCCTCGATCCCCTTCCCCTCCTCTCCCGACGCCGCTGCCCCGTCGCCTCGACGCTGCCCCGCCACCCCGACGCCACCTCGATGCTGCCCCGCCGCCCCGACGCCGCCTCGACCCCGCCCCGACGCCGCTGCCCGCCACCTCGACACTGCCCCGCTGCCTCGACGCGACCCCGCCGCCCGGACGCCGCCCGTCCACACCATCGTCGCTGGACCACCACCACCACCCGGACCTCATCCCCGACATCCTCCCCGCGCCCCACTCCCCGGCATCCTTATCCTCTCCGACCGCCTCCTCCACCCCGGCCCGCTCCTCCAAGGTAAGCTACCGCCCCGACCCCTATCCCCTTCCCTCCTCCCATCCCATCTCCCGGCGCACCGATTATAGCTAATCTTAAATCCCCAATATTGTTTGGGTGTCATATAGCGCGAAAATTAAAGTCAGTGCACTCCATTGGTTGGACATACTTGTTGTTTCTGGAACACAAACTAGAGTAGTAGAGTGGTCAACTACTGTTTCTGCATAATTTGAGGACACTAACGAAATTCTGTTTTCAACCAATACATGGAACACCTTGCTAATTCATATTCTTGTTTCGGTGTACATATGTAGGACACAAACAATTAAGGTGTCTATTTTGATTTAGTGCCTTTGCCTCCACTGCCTTTATCTGGATTGAAGCTTGCTTGTGTTTACTTCTGATTACAAGATCTCCATATTCGGAGATTTCTTTATATATGTTGTAGTATAAATATATTGTTTTGTCATTCTGATATCATCGTTGCTGCACATTCTAGATCATGGAGGAATCGCCCTCTCCAGCAGTGTAATTCTTTTGTGTGTTTAAGTGGTATTTACAGTGTACTTTAGTGTAATTACTGTGCATTTTCAGTGAAATTTACACTGTAATTGTTAGTGGAATTTACACTATAAATGTTAGTGGGTTTACAGTGTACTTCTAGTGGATTTTTGCTCTGTATTTGCAAGTGGCATTTTTAGTGGAATTACTGTGTATTTCCATGGTTTTTACACTGTAATTATTAGTGTAATTTTGGGCCTTTCTTTAGTTGATTCACAGCAGCAGCAACTGTAATTGATCCAAAAACCAGGTCAATTGATGTCAAATTGATTAACTAAATCATCCAGAAACAAGAATGATAAGTCCATATGCTACTGTTGATCCCAAGACCGGAATGACAAGTCCAGGTGTTCCTCAATTGAGGAATTTGATTAACTAAATCATCCAAAAACCAGAATGATAAGGCCACATGCTACTGTTGATCCCAAGTTTGATGCATAACAATTGTTGTATGAGTTCTCCAAATGAACAGGAGTACTCCTCTATTTTGATATGAAATCACCATGATAGGTCCACATGCTACTGTTGTCAACATGATAAATAGTTTCAGTTAGTTACCTCTAAAACTATTCCTAATTAACTGAAGAATAGAAGAGAGGAGAAGTAGTTTATTTCATAGAGTAAACATTAGCACTAGTGAGTTCCTGTTTGTGATGTGTAATCTTCTCTAGTGACCACTCCATCTGGTGGTGGTCAGCTACTTGTCCAAAGATCCGAGGAGTAGGCTGTCATCACTTAATCCGCTCTAGTGACCCGCGATGTGTAATCTGCTCGATGTTGTTGCTGCTGCTTAAGTGATGCCGGTGCTTGTTCTTGTAGTTGCACTCTAGTGATGCTGCTCTAGCTCTAACTTCTAAGTCCACTGAATTTTGTCAACTTGTGATGCTGCTGCTACTGTAGATCTTGTGAACTTGTGATCTTCTGAACTTGTGAATTTTGCTTAGAAACATCAATGAATTTGGTGATGGAGTACAATTTTGTATAAAATGAAATGCAAGGTTGCTGATACTGTAACCCAGATCAAATTTTTTTCAATTTATGCAACTGTAAGAGTACCAACCAGACTACACAAATCATTTTTGATCTGCAAGGTTGTTGTTGCTGTGATGGAGTAACTCTGTAAGATGGAGTACATGAGTACTGTAGTAGTAACTCTTGATTAATTATGGCATTGTGTGTCATAATTTAAAATTGCCATGTTTATTAGAAGTGTTAACCATCACTTCTGGGTTGTAACCTTAGCTGTGTTTCAATGCTTAAAGACTATTAGCTGCATAGTAATTTCCCTATCCTAATTGTTGTTTTTCCATGCATAGATGAACATTCTATAATTTCCAAGGATCAATTAGACCAGATTGGGCTCCCCTTTTTATTGTTGTTTTGACCTTTCTGTTGTGAAAAATAAAGCAGGATTTTAGACTAATGTGGGCCTATGGCTACACCAGCATGGTGTTTTGATTCAGAAGTGATGATTTGCTACAACCAGTGCATGCATGCCTTTTTTCTTCTTCATTTTTAGTAAAGTGCTCTGTTCTGGGTCATGGACTTTGTGCCATGGACCAGTGCATGCATGCTGCTGCTGCTGCTGTACTACTTGTCAAGTGATGCTGCTGCTGCTATCTGCGAGTTGCTGCTGCTAGTTGTGATTTTGTCAAGTGATGCTGCTGCTACTTGTGATCTTCTAAAATGACCCCTTTCTCCTGAAACGTTGATTAATTTCTGTTTCAGTTGAGAAATGGGGCACTCCAAGGTCAAGAAAATTAGCAAAGGTCATGCCCAATTTTCTTGACCTAGAAGGTGCCCGATTCTCAACCGAAATAAAAATTAATTTGCTTTAGTGGTTGGATTAGTTTAGTATTTTTTTCACACACTCAGACACCCTTGCTTGCCATGTGTGTGAGAGAGATAGTGAGAGGAGACAAGAAGAAGGGGGTTAGGAAGATGTTGCCTGCTCATCAAAGCTAACCATCTCCCCCTTTTCACCCCTTTTCCTTTGTCTTTTGTGGGTTGCAAGGAAGCTACTGTCTTAGCTAGCTTAGCTTGTGCACAAATCCCAGTGTTACAATCTAGAAAATTAGCCTGCAAAGATGAGGTCCCATGCTGGCTGTACCACTGCATCATGCAACAGTGCCTTCAAGATCCAAGGCAATATCACAAACATCATACGCAATTTGACCAAACTCACAACCTTGTATCTTTGCAGCAACCAACTTTCTAGACACACCCCTCAAGAACTCGGTTACCCTGAGAACGTGGACTTGGACCTTAGCAACAACACACTAACAGGTTCTATCCCAAAACACCTAGGCAATATCACAAACATCTCTCAATTGTTCCTTGACAATAACCAACTTTTTGGCGACATTCCTCGAGAATTAGGTTATTTGGTCAACTTAGAGATCTTGTTCCTTGACAATAACCAACTTTTTGACCAAACTTTGTTCCTATTTATAGAGAAACATGGCCAACAACGATGAGGCCGGGGGTTCGGGCGGCAAGAAATTCTGGGATCTATCCCAGGAGATGGAGGAACAACCTCACTTGTATGAGGACGCCACCTTCCCCACCGATCCTGAGACCACTGATGGTACCGTCGAGGATGACCCCACTGATGCCACCACTGATGGTGCTGCCGAGGATGCCACCACTGATGATGGCGGCGCACGCACAGATGGTAGCCAACCGAAGAGGCAACGGAAGGACCGGCGCCCGACCGTGCTCCGCACCCTCAAGGAGGAAGTTACTGAAGTGGACTCCAACGGGAATCCAACAGCGCCCGAACGAATAGTCAAGGGGTACTCGCTTCAGCTCGGGTGCATTCTCCGGAGCACCGTCTCGATCAACACCGAGAATCTCAGGCATCCTGACCGAGGGAATTTGCGCAACCTCCTCTTCACGAAGCTGCACGAACGATACAAGTTCCCCGCTGAATTTGAAAACACAAGCCTCAAAGGGAATAAAGTGAACAATGCTGCCCTCACGAAGATGAGCACGACCCTGTCTACTTGGAAAAGCAATGTGAAGAGAATGATCGAGAAAGGTGAGAGTTATGAGAAGATCAAGGAGAAAAATCCTTCGATCACCGAAGATGACTACAACGACTTCAAGATCAATTTCTCGAGCACCGCAAGCTCCGAATTAAGTAAGTGGGGGAAAGAAATGCGGGAGCTGAACTTAGGGGAACACACACTCGGTCCCGGCGGTTACAGAGTGGCGGAGCCTATATGGGACAAGGAGGAGGCGGACCGTGCCGAGCAAGGCCTACCGCCCCTCTTCGATAAATACGGTGACAAGCAGACCAGGAACTTTATCAGGGCCCGGTACAAGAAGGACCCGAAAACAAAGGAGCTTACCACGGATCCGAAGACCAGGGCGCTTGAGCTTGTTCTGGTAAGGAATACACCCCCGCGTAATTAGCTCCATATAGTTGCATTCTAATTAATGAAGCCAAATTTCTAAATGGTTCACATTCCTTCCGCAGGCGACTGAAAGCAGTAGCGCGGGGTCGACTAAGAGCAACCCTTGGGACACCACTCTAAATAGGGCGTTGAATGTAATGAAGAACAAGGATAAGCTCAGTAAGCCGACGTCAGCTGGTCGTGTGGCCGGCAAAGGCTTGTCGACAAAATGGTCGTCATACTATAACACTGGTGGGCGAAAGGAGAAAAAGACCAGCTCGGAAAGCCAGGCGCGCGAGGTTCAAGAACTCAGGGCACAGGTGGCGCGGATTCCGGAGATTGTCCAAGAGCAAGTGCAACAACAACTCGGAGCGACGATCACCGCCATTATGCCTACCTTGATCCAGGGGATTAGTGCGTGGATTGCGGGCGGCCAACAGGGGCCGCCCCCGATTCCTAGCTTCATGGCCAGCAACACGCAGAACGCGATGGCGGGGCCATTGGTGTCTCCGGCGGAGGCGGCATTGGTGTCTCCGACGCCGGCACGGGAGCTTAATGCACCCGGGTGTACGTCGGCCGGCACCTCTGCAGCAAGCGGCCCCTCCGTCAACTGCACGCCCGCCGTTGGCGGTGGCTCGACATTAGCCGAGCTCGACGCCATCATCACGGTAACTAATTAAGCCTCTCTCGGCCGAGGACTTCATCTCCTTGCCTTTGACTGGGCATCCCTGATGCCCTACATGTTTTCGCAGGGCGCCGCCGACGTTCCGTGCACTCTCCTGCACTTTGTGAACAACGAGTTGGTCAATGTCGCCAAGGGCAAAATCGTTCAACCGGGCAACCCCTTGTTCCACGGTACCCAGATGCCACCCAACTTGTTTAGGGTTCAACTAGTTCGGGTGCTGCCAGGCTGCGACGAGTTGTTACCTCCGATTCGACCCGTCGGGGCCGACGATGATGACGTGATGACCCTCAGCGCCTGCCTGAGCTGGCCCCTGCTTTGGCCGAAGAGCCAGATTCGTTTCGGGTGGGGGACACCACCCCAAAGACAACACCGCCAGTCGTGCCGGCGCCAAGTCGGCCCCATGGCAAGACCGCCGCAACGGTGCTGGACATCCCTATGCCACTGGATCCAAACATGCATATGGCACAGGATCAGAACGACGACGACGACGATACATTTGCCAACATCGATCAGTACTTTGCCCATCATGGGTACGGTGGCGACTTCATGGGGCCTCCTTCTCAAGAACCCAACCCAACAAAAGACGTGCGCGATCTAGCTGGTACCGCGGAGAAGCCAAGTTGCAACAGGCATCGTCTGCAGTTCAGCACTCAGGAGATGCCTCCAGCTGCCGACTTCACCGAGCCTCAGATAGGCGAGGTGCGAAATATGATCAGCCCCAACACACTCAAGAAGGCGGTCTGTGAGCAGAACTCGGTCCCATTACAGGAGAAGAAGAAGGCACGCAAAAGAAAGACTAACAAGGGTGCGGGCCAGCCGGCACCGAGTACGATCCGTGCTCAGGACGGGCCACCTTCACCTGAGGATACCTCGAGGAGGGTGCATGTGGCGGGTAGGCCGATGCTACCGAGAAATATGCTCGATGCTGCAACCGGTGCTATGCGGAGTCTACATGACAGTGTTCTTTCTTTGGAGAAGCAGCGTCTCGGAGAGAAGGATGTGGCATACCCGGTTTTCACGGCCAAGGTGCCAGAGGGCAAGGGCTTTGTGGATAACTCCATCGGGGGTACGATCGTCCTGCGGTTTGATGACATCCATGCTATGTTGAACCTTCATCCGCTGCACTACACCTTCGTTCGGCTATTTTCTCTGAGTATGGAGATGCGGATCATTCGCGACAAGACCCCGGACATCGTGATAGTCGACCCCTTCTACATGCGTGCCAAGATCTTGGGCAGCGCTGGGGATCGGCAAGTCGCGAGTTCTTACCTCGAAGGCGTCATTCTGGCAAACCAAGATAAGGATAACTTCCTCGTGCCTTACTTTCCCGAGTAAGTCCTCCCCTCAACCGCCCCGTAACATATGAATTCTTAGATTTCGATCGTTTTTCTTTTAACATTCCGTGTTTTCTGCAGTGACACACGTTGCACGCTCATCCTCCTAAGCCCCAAATATTCCATGGCCACGTATTTCGACCCGGACCGTCAGTCGAACGTAGACTACACAAATGTCAAGAAGGTTCTTGATGATGTTCTCCCCGGCTACGTCAAATCTGGAGGCACCTTCACCAGGCCTATTCGTAAGTACGGCAAGCACGTGTTCTCCCACAATACGACATTCTGCTGCGTCAAGCAGCCGCCTGGCGGTCAGAAGGGTGCCTACTACGCCATCCATCACACGCGGGCGATCGTACGGGACCATCATCAACTTCTGCTACCGAGTAGACTCAAAGATTGGGCCGCGAGCGTGTCGGCAATCCAGGACACGGACATCAGACAAGAATTCTTTCGCATCCAGTCGGAGTTTGCGGAAATCATCCATCAAGATGTCCTTCGTACAGCGGGGCAGTTCTACCTCAGAAATCAACCGTCTAACAGTGACATCGACACAATCCTACAAATGCAGGCTGACAACGCCCGTTCTTTAATGACTCCCACGATAGACGGCGGCTTCATCCACGCTCCGGTCCCTTGAGTCTCATGTTGCAATTAAACTTTAATGAACTTGTAGTATGTCTCTTTGGTTTCGAGAGTCGTTCAACTTAAGATGTAATCGATGCTATTAATGTCTTGGTTTTCTCTTCCGATCGTTCTGTTGCATACTTATATATTGCTTATGTATTGTCTGTGAATTGGTACTAACGTTTTGTTTGGCTACTGCATAGCGATGCCGTGGTATGTCGTGTACAAGGGTAAGGTTCCCGGAGTCTACGACGACTGGGAGGAGTGTCGGAGACAGGTTCACCGATTCAGCGGTAACAGTTAAAAAGGGTACACCACTAGGGCCAAGGCCAAATCTAGATACGCCCGCTATCTAGCGGGAGAGGGGAGGGAGCGTTGGAGGAACCGGATGAAGACGAGTTTCATCGTGATGATGCTCATCGTGATGACCGCAGCTCTCTTCTATGTGATGGTAGTTTAGATGATCGATATCGACTTGTAATGTGAAGACAAACTCGCGGTCTCGAGACATGTAATATAATGTTCTATATTTGTTCGGACTTTTCAATTCGGAGACTAATATGATGACTTGTATTCAGAGACTAAAATGATGAATTGTATTCAAAGACTAATCTTCTATTGTATTCGATGAATCTGTTGTCGATGTGTGCTGTCTATATTTTGTCCAATTATACATTTTGTAACCTGTGCAAAAAACAGAAAATAAAAAAATAAAAAAAACCTAATATTCATACTAATGGCGCATCACATCATAGTGCGCCATTAGTATGCCAAAGGATACTAATGGCGCATCATTAAAGAGTGCGCCATTAGTATGCCGAAGTTACTAATGGCGCATCATTAAAGAGTGCGCCATTAGTATGCCGAAGTTACTAATGGCGCATCTTTCTGACGTGCGCCATTAGTATGCCAAAGCACCTGGGTATACATGGCCCCCTGGGAGGCATACTAATGGCGCACTGTTGTATATACTAATGGCGCATCACGGGTGCGCCATTAGTATACCAGATACTAATGGTGCATCTGTGGTGCGCCATTAGTAAAATATACTAATGGTGTGCTACTAATGGCGCACCACTAATGCGCCATTAATGGCCAAATTAGGTGCGCCATTAGTAGGCCTTTTCCTAGTAGTGGTGGGTGTACCAGTGCTTGGGTACTGCCCTTACTCGGACAAGCATCCCACTTATGATTAACCCCTATTGCAAGCATCCGCAACTACAACAGAAGTATTAAGGTAAACCTAACCATAGCATGAAACATATGGATCCAAATCAGCCCCTTACGAAGCAACGCATAAACTAGGGTTTAAGCTTCTGTCACTCTAGCAACCCATCATCTACTTATTACTTCCCAATGCCTCCCTCTAGGCCCAAACAATAGTGAAGTGTCATGTAGTCGATGTTCACATGACACCACTAGAGGGATGACAACATACATCTTATCAAAATATCGAACGAATACCAAATTCACATGACTACTTATAGCAAGCCTTCTCCCATGTCCTCAGGAACAAACATAACTACTCACAAAGCATGTTCATGTTCATAATCAGAAGGGTATTAATACGCATAATGGATCTGAACATATGATCTTCCACCAAGTAAACCAACTAGCATCAACTACAAGGAGTAATCAACACTACTAGCAACCCACAGGTACCAATCTGAGGTTTGGATACAAGAGACGAACTAGGGTTTGAGATGAGATGGTGCTGGTGAAGATGCCGATGGAGATTGACCCCCTCCCGATCAGAGGATCGGTGGTGATGACGATGGCGATGATTTCCCCCTCCCGGAGGGAAGTTTCCCTGGCAACGGCGCCAGAAAAGAGTCTTGATGACCCACAAGTGTAGGGGGTCAATAGTTGCCTTTTCGATAAGTAAGAGTGTAGAACCCAACGAGTAGCAGAAGGAAATGATAAGCAGTTTTCAGTAAGGTATTCTCTGCAAGCACTGAAATTATCGGTAACAGATAGTTTTGTGATAAGGTAATTTGTAGCGAGTAGCAAGTAATAAAAGTAAATAAGGTGCAGCAATATGGCCCAATCCTTTTTGTAGCAAACGAAAAGCCTGGACAAACTCTTATATAAATCAAAGCACTGCCGAGGACTCATGGGAATTATCGTCAAGCTAGTTTTCATCTCGTTCATATGATTCGCGTTTGGTACTTTGATAATTTGATATGTGGGTGTACCGGTTCTTGGGTACTGCGCTTACTTGGACAAGCATCTCAGTCATGATTAACCCCTATTGCAAGCATCCACAACTACAACAGAAGTATTAAGGTAAACCTAACCATACCATGAAACATATGGATCCAAACCAGCCCCTTTCGAAGCAACACATAAACTAGGGTTTAAGCTTCTGTCACTCTAGCAACCCATCATCTACTTATTACTTCCCAATGCCTCCCTCTAGGCCCAAACAATGGTGAAGTGTCATGTAGTCGACGTTCACATGACACCACTAGAGGGATGACAACATACATCTCATCAAAATATCGAACGAATACCAAATTCACATGACTACTTAATTATAGCAAGACTTCTCCCATGTCCCCAGGAACAAACGTAACTACTCACAAAGCATGTTCATGTTCATAATCAGAGGGTATTAACATGCATAATGGATTTGAACATATGATCTTCCTCCAAGTAAACCAACTACCATAAACTACAAGGAGTAATCAACACTACTAGCAACCCACATGTGCTAATCTGAGGTTTGGATACAATGATTGGATACAAGAGAGGAACTAGGGTTTGAGATGAGATGGTGCTGGTGAAGATGTGGATGGAGATTGACCCCCTCCCAATGAGAGGATCGATGGTGATGATGATGGCGATGCTTTCCCCCTCCCGGACGGAAGTTTCCCCGGCAGAACAGCTCCGCCGGATCCCTAGATTGGTTCCGCCAAGGTTCTGCATCGTGGCGGCGGAGTTTCGTTCCGTGAGCTTGCTTATGATTTTTTTCTCGACAACTCCATATAGCCAAAGATGGGCATGAGAGGGCCACCAGGGGGCCCACAAGGTAGGGGGCGCACCCAGGGGGTAGGGCGCGCCCCCACCCACATGGACGGTGAGTGGCTCCCTCTGGTACTTCTTTCGCCCAATATTTTTTATATATTCTGAAAATAATTCCTGTGGAGTTTCAACACTTTTGGAGATGTGCAGAATAGGTCTCTAATATTTGCTTCTTTTCCATCCCAGAATTCCAGCTGCTGGCATTCCCCCTCTTCATGTAAACCTTGTAAAATAAGAGAGAAAAGGCATAAGTATTGTGACATAATGTGTAATGAAAGCCCATGATGTAGATGCCATGATTACAATAGTTTAGTATGATTTTGGTATTATTTGATTAGAACTAACCCGGACTAACGCTGTTTTCAGCGGAACTACCATGGTGTTGTTTTTGTGCAGAAATAAAAGTTCTCGGAATTCGATGAAAATAAACGGAGAATTTTTCTGGAAAATATAAGAAATACTGGAACAAAAATCTACCGGAGAGGAGTGCTACCTCTTGAGCACTACGTTGGTTTTCCCTTAAAGAGGAGAGGGTATGCAACAAAGTAGCGTAAGTATTTCCCTCAATTTTTGAGAACCAAGGTATAAATCCAGTAGGAGACTACACGGAAGTCCCTCGTACCTACACAAACAAATAAGAACCTCGCAACCAACGCGATAAAGGGGTTGTCAATCCCTTCACGGTCATTTACGAGGGTGAGATCTGATAGAGATAATAATAATAAGATAAATATTTTTTGGTATTTTTATGATATAGATTGAAAAATAAATATTGCAAAATAAACGGTGCCAGAAATAGCTAGTTGATGGGAGATTAATATAATAGAGAATAGACCCGGGGGCCATAGGTTTCACTAGTGGCTTCTCTCAAGATAGCATAAGTATTACGATGGGTGAACAAATTACTGTCGAGCAATTGATAGAAAAGTGTATAATTATGAGAATATCTAGGCATGATCATGTATATAGGCATCACATCTGCGACAAGTAGACCGGAACGATTCTGCATCTACTACTATTACTCCACACATCGACCGCTATCCAACATGCATCTAGAGTATTAAGTTCATAAGAACAGAATAACACATTAGGCAAGATGACATGATGTAGAGGGATAAACTCAAGCAATATGATATAAACCCCATCTTTTTATCCTCGATGGCAACAATACAATACGTGCCTTGTTGTCCCTACTGTCACTGGGAAAGGACACCGCAAGATTGAACCCAAAGCTAAGCACTTCTCCCATTGCAAGAAAGATCAATCTAGTAGGCCAAACCAACCTGGTAATTCGAAGAGACTTGCAATGATAACCAATCATAAATAAAAGATTTCAGAGAAGAATCAAATATTGTTCATGGATAAACTTGACCATAAACCCACAATTCATTGGGTCTCGACAAACACACCGCAAAAAGAGTTACATCAAATAAATCTCCATGAAGATCGAGGAGAACATTGTATTGAGATCCATAGAGAGAGAAGAAGCCATCTAGCTAATAACTATGGACCTGAAGGTCTGAGGTAAACTACTCACACATCATCGGAGAGGCTATGGTGTTGATGTAGAAGCCCTCCGTGATCGATTCCCCCCTCCGGCGGAGCTCTGGAAAAGGCCCCAAGATGGGATCTCTTGGGTACAGAAGGTTGCGGCGGTGGAAATAGGGTTTCGTGGTGCTCCTGGATGTTTTCGGGATATATATATATATATATGTATATATATATATATATATATATATATATATATATATATATATAGGGGGAAGAAGTAGTTCGGTGGAACCACGAGGGGCCCATGAGGGTGGGGGCGTGCCTCCCTGCCTCGTGGCCTCCTCGTTGATTTCTTGACATCCACTCCAAGTCCCCTGGATCACGTTTGTTCCAAAAATAACTCTCTCGAAGGTTTCATTCCGTTTGATATTCCTTTTCTACGAAACACTGAAATAGGCAAAAAAAACAACAATTTGCATGGGGCCTTGGGTTAGTAGGTTAGCCCCAAAAATAATATAAAAGTGTATAATTAAGCCCATAAACATCCAAAACAAATAATATAATAGCATGGAACAATCAAAAATTATAGATACGTTGGAGACGTATCAGGGAGTCCCATGGGCCCCACGAGGGTGGGGGGCACGCCCACCCCCCTGAGCGCGCCCTGTGCCTCGTGGACTACCCGTGGGGCCCCTGACTTGTTCTCGACGCAACCTCTCCTATAAATACCCAAATCTCCAGAAATTAACCTAGATCGAAAGTTCCGCCGCCGCAAACCTCTGTAGCCACGAGAAATCAATCTAGGCCCTCTCTGGCACCCTGCCGGAGGGGGCCATCATCACCGGAGGCTATGGAGGAGGATCCTGGAGGGGCCATCATCACCATGAAGGCCAAGGACCAGAGGTAGAACCTCTCCCCATCAAGGGGTGAGGCCATGGAGGAGGAAGCACAAGAGGGAGAACCTCTCCTTCTCTCTCTCGGTGGCACCGGAGTGCCATCAGGGGGGGAATCATCGCCGCGGTGATCGTCATCATCAACATCACCATCATCATCACCATCCTCATATCTTTTACGCGGTCCACTCTCCTGCACCCCTCTGTTATCCCTACTTGAACATGGTGCTTTATGCCACATATTATGATCCAATGATGTGCTGCCATCCTATGACACTACAAGAAATATGTCAACTTATGACCTTCTGTCAGTGACCCTCGAATAATTGGTCATAAATTTATGACCATTTTAGATATCCTTTGTCTTTGGGTTGATTGTTGATCTAGATTGGTATGAGTTGTATGCTTTGTTTTGGTGATGTCCCATTGTGCCCTTCGTGTCGTGCAAGCATGAGGGATTCCCACTGTAGGGTGCTGCAATACATTCATGTTTCGCTTATAGTGGGTTGCTTGAGTGACAGAAGCATAAAGCCGAGTAAGGGGGTTGTTGCGTATGGGATAAAGGGGACTTGATGCTTTAATGCTATGGTTGGGTTCCAATCATAAGTGTATATGATTCAAGAAGAGAAATTATGTTAGCTTATGCCTCTCCCTCATATGAAATTGCAATGACGACTATCGGTCTTGTTAACAATTGCCTAGGAAAATTCCGCACACGGATCCATCATTATTCCACACTCATTATTTATAATATTTAGTAATATATTCTAACTTTATGATAACAGCACCTACTTTTATATTTTAGCTCTCTGATATCATGCAAAGTTATCCTCTTCATACCCACAACATGGTTTTATTTCTCGTTTCTAGTTGGAAACAAACGTTCGGTGTACGTAGAGTCATATCAGTGGCAGATAGGGCTTGAGAGAATATTGATATTACCTTTAGCTCCTTGTGGGTTCGACACTCCATACTTATCACTTCCACCTTTGGGAATTGCTAGGATGATTCCTTGCACTTGAGGATTATCAAGCTCTTTTCTAGCGGCATTGCCGGGGAGCGTTAGTGTGGGGTTGATATTCTCGTGTGTGCTTGTTTGCTTTCTTCAATAAGTATATTTTGTTTTTCCTTTTTGTTTCCATTTAGTTGTGGGTGAAACATTACAAAAAAAATTTAAGAATGAAAATACAAAAAAATTTACTTGCCTCTCATGCCTAAAAAGTTTTTCAACAAGAGAAGTGATTGGAAGGTTATGCATTGGAGAAGTGAGGGTCGACCTTGAACACTTGTGTTCATGCTCATGGAAACAATGTAAAAAAAATTCATGGAAGATTCTCTGAAAAGAATTATCCCCTTGTATGTATCCATTGTATTATAAAAATAATGTGCCAAGCTTCGGTTTTAGGGTGATTAGATTGCTTGTTTACTATGTACAGTACAACAACAGAAACTTTGGCTGTAGCGCGTGATTTTACACTTTTTACTGGAAAGTCAAATGGGTCTAAAACTTTTTGCACATTACTTTTGTACAAATTTTTTAAATTGTCATTTTTTTAGATTTTTTTTGGAGTTACAGAAATTTACTAAACTTCCAGATTACTACAGACTGCCCTGTTTTTGACAGATTCTGTTTTCTATGAGTTGTTCGTTTATTTTGATGAATCTATAAGTAGTATCGGGGGGTATGAACCATGGTGAAGTTATAATACAGTAGATATAATTTTAATATGAAATTGTAATAAGTTTGCAAAAGTACCTAAAGGTAGTGATTTGCTTTATTACACTAACGGATCTCACAAAGTTTTTGTTAAAGTTTTGTGTGGATGAAGTGTTTGAAGATTGAGGAGCTGTCAATATGAGAAGAATAAAGAGAGGCAAGAGCTCAAGCTTGGGGATTCCCAAGGCACCCCAAGTAAATATTTCAAGGATACTCAAGCATTTAAGCTTGGGGATGCCCCGGTTGGCATCCCATCTTTCTTCTTCAACAATTATCGGTATACCTCGGCTTTTGTTTTGTTCACATAATTTGTGTACTTTGTGTTTTTGTTTTTCCTTTAAGAACCATGCTAGTATGAGATATCCCTTTATTGATTTATAGAATACTTCACGTGCTTCACTTATATCTTTTAAGTATGATCTTATAGAATTGCTCTTTGTGCTTCATTTAAATCTTTTGAGTATGGTTTTATAGAATGCTTCATGTGCTTCACTTATATATTTTGAGCTTGGATATTGGTTAGTCTATATTAATTGTAGAATGCTCCATGAACTTCGCTTATAACTTTTGGAGTATGAATAATACTATCATCTAATGTGGATTTAGACGAAGTTTACTCCCACTATTCCGAATGAGGAGAATTTTGCTTATGTGGAGAGTAGTAAAATTTATATGCTCGTAGATCATGAAAATAATGCTTTATGTGATGGTTATATTGTTAAACTCATTCATGATGCTACTGAAAATTATTATGAGGGAGGAATACATGTTTTAGGAGTTGCAAGAATATCAAGTTTCCTCTCTATATGCTTAAAGTTTTGAAGTTATACTTGTTTTTCCTTCCTATGCTAGTTGATTCTTGTTCCTAAAAATTATGTGCTCACAAAATCCATAGGAATAGGAAGTGGGTTAGATTTAAATATGCTAGTCATATTCTTCCTGATGCTCTCTTTATGTTTCAATTCTTATCTTTTATGTGAGCATCATTGAAATCATCATGCCTAGCTAAAAGGCATTAAAGAAAAGTGCTTTTTGTTGGGAGATAACCCAATATTTACCCTTATTGTTTTTGTGTGTTCTCATGATTAAGATACTGTATCAATCATGTATTATAGCTTTTGTTTCAATAAAGTGCCAAGTAAGACCTTTCGGAAGACTTGGGTGAAAGTTAATGTGATCTTGCTGTAAAAAAACAGAAACTTTGAGCTCACGAGATCAGCTTCCATTTTTTACAGAAGAGTGCGATTGAGTTTATTATTTTTTAAGATGATTAATAGACAAATTCCTCACGTCCACCAATTTATTTCAGAATTTTTGGAGTAGCAGAAGTATGGCTGGTATTCAGATCATTACAGACTGTTCTGTTTCTGACAGATTTTGTTTCCATTGCATAGTTTGCTTGTTTTCTAGTTTCTATGGCTTATATTTATCAATATAAATTGTAGAAATGATATGGTACAGTATGCATTGTGGGAGAACAATTATGGGCCTAGTCTTTGACAGTACCAAAGTGAATGGTTTACTCTTTATCATACTAACCTATCTCACGAAGTTCCGTTAAGTTTTATGTGATTGAAGTTTTCAAGCTTTGGGTGAGATATCGATATGAGGAGAATAAGGAGTGGAAAGACCCTAAGCTTGGGGATGCCCAAGGCACCCCAAGGTAATATTCAATGAAGACTCAAGCGCCTAAGCTTGGGGATGCCCCGGAAGGCATCCCCTCTTTCGTCTTCAAAACTATCGGTATACCTTACTCAGAGCTATATTTTTATTCATCACATGATATGTGTTTTGCCTGGAGCGTATTTTCAATTTTACTTGCTGTTTGAATAAAATCATCGGATATGAAATCTTGAATGAAAAAGAATCCTCCCATGGCTATTTAATTATTTGACTACTCAGTATTCTTCACTTATATCTTTTTGAAGTAGTTTGTCATTTACTCACGTGCTTCACACATATCCTATGAGCAAATGGTTGAATGAATTGAATATCATAAATCTGAATTTATATACATTTCATATGCTTACAACATGAGGAGTAATAACTTCACACATAATAAGTATAGCACTACTAGGAAAAGGGCTATAGATGGAATTGACACTAATGGCGCACCAGACATGTGGTGCGCCATTAGTATATACTAATGGCACACCACACCCTGATGCGCCATTAGTGTTGAAACTACTAATGGCGCACCCTGCTCACGGTGCGCCATTAGTACCAATTTTTTTTTGAACTAGTGCGCCTGTCCAAACATACTAATGGCGCATCCTCTGGTGGTGCGCCATTAGTAGTTGTAACTATTGTAACTAGTAATGGCGCACCGGCCGGAAGGTGCGCCACTAATGTTATTTTTTTATTATTGTTTTTATTCCTGTTTTTGCAAAAGTACTAATGGCGCACCATCTGGGGGTGCGCCATTAGTAACCTGGATTACTAATGGCGCATTTGTTGCTGGTGCGCCATTAGTAAGTGGGCAGCAACAAGATATTTTGGACAGCCTCTCCTCCCACACTCACTTTCTCCCCACTTCATTCTCTCCACCGCCTCCTCCTTGTCTCGGGTGCCTCCTCTTTTTCACCTCATTTCCACCATAGATTCATTCAAATTAAGTGGTTAAGTTACCTTGTTTTGCTAGGTAAGTAAGGGGGGAAGCTATATTTATGTTGTTCTCCCTACAACAATGTGCACATGCACTTTTTATGGCCTAGCTAGATCTATGTATGTTCGTGGTGTTGCATATGTTTGTGGTGTTGCATATGTGTTTGTGTTTGGAGGTGTACCGGTATTTGAAATGCGATAGTTGCCAATATTTTGCCGGAATGTTGATTCATTTCCGTTTCGGCGAGAATTTTGGCATTAAGCATTCTTTTTGGTCCTATTTTTAGGGAAAGTCATGCCAAATTTTTTTCTTGGTTCTAAAATATCGTTTTGCTCTACCCCGCAGGCGACCATGGTCCGCACGATGACCGAAGGCATCGTGAATAGGTTTTTGAGGTCCGCGAAGGCCGAGATGCTTCAAAAGAACGAGACGGAGATAAGATGTCCGTGTCGAAGATGCAAGCTGAATAGCCTTATTGCGGACCCGGATTCCGGGCAGGTGCGGGACCACCTGCTCTTGCGTGGTTTCATGGATGGCTATCGGTGGCAAGGTGATGAAGATGACTACGAAGTCGTCCATGGGGGCCGGGCAAGAAATGAGGAAGGGCAACAAGACAACCACCGCGGCTCGGGGGGGCGAGAAGACGAAGAATCCCCAGGAGATGATCACGACGGTGATGCTGTACACAGTCATCATGTAGAAGATGCAGGACATGATGATGATGCCGGCGGAGCAGACGACGCTGGACCATCGATGGGCTGGGTGCAGGACCCTCATATTCAAGAGCTGCTTCTCAAGCAGACGGATAACGCAAGAGCTGCCGCCCGAGAGAAAGCCAAGATGGATCAACTTGAGTTAGACGCGGTTACTCCATTGTATGAAGGATGCAGGCCCGAGGATAACCGCCTGAAAGTAACGCTCATGGCTCTGGAGATGAAGGTAAAACACAAAATGACCGACGCATGCTTCGACGAGAACATGTCATTCTGGCACGAACGTCTTCCCAAGGGGAACAAGTGCCCGACTAGTTTGGAGGAGGCAAAGAAAATCGTGTGTCCTCTGGATTTACCACACGTGAAATACCATGTGTGCATGAACAATTGCATCATTTATCGGGATGAGCACGCGGAGTTTACCATATGTCCGGTGTGCGGTGTCACTCGATACAAGAAGAGGAAGAAAGCTCCTCGAAAAGTGGTGTGGTACTTTCGGATCACTCCTCGTCTGCAGCGGTATTTCGCGGACCCTAAGGTAGCAAAGCTCCTGCGTTGGCACGCGGATAGGGAGGAGAAGAAGCGAGAAGATGACGCAAATGATCCGGAGATAGATAAAAAAGACAAGATGCTGAGTCACCCTAAGGATGCGAGCCAGTGGCAAGCGTTGAACTTCGAATACCCAGAATTTGGGAACGATCCAAGGAACATCATGCTGGGCGCGAGCACCGATGGAGTCAATCCATTTGGCAGCCAGAGAAGCACACATAGCACCTGGCCTGTGTTCGTGTGGATGTACAACCTTCCCCCCTGGTTGTGCATGAAGAGGAAGTACATTCACATGAGTATGCTAATTGAAGGGCCGAAACAACCAGGGAACGACATCAATCTGTATCTGGGGCTGCTGAAAGAGGAGATTGACACGCTGTGGAAAACGCCAGCCAATACGTGGGACGCCGCAGAGAAAGAATATTTCCCTATGAGAGCCGCACTGCTCACGACGGTGCACGACTATCTCGGTTACGGATATCTTGCGGGGCAGGTAGTCCACGGATTTTCTGGATGCGTAAGGTGCATGGATGACACAACGTATCGCCAGCTAGATAGAGATCCCGGGTCTTCGAAAACCGTGTTCATGGGACATCGAAGGTGGCTTCGCGACGATGACCCGTGGAGGAAACGCAAGGATCTGTTCGATGGTGAAACCGAACCCCGAAAACGCCCGTGTACGAGGAGCGGCGAGGAAATAGACAAGCTGTTGAAAAATTGGAAAGACTGCCCACTGCCGGGAAAGAAGCAAAAGGCGCCAGAGCCGCTGCTGAAGGTATGGAAAACGAGGTCTGTTTTCTGGGACTTGCCGTACTGGAAGATCCACCGTGTGCCTCACAGCCTTGATGTCATGCATATCACGAAGAACGTGTGCGAGAGTCTGCTTGGTACCCTGCTCAACATGCCAGAGAGGACCAAAGATGGGCCGAAAGCAAGGGCAGACTTGAAATCAATGGGCATCAGGCAGGAGCTTCACGCTATATATGATGATGATGATGATGATGAGGCGAAGCAGGACACAGAAAGTCGTCGCAAAGGCAAAAAGGCCAAGAAGACCGGAAATGACTACCCTCCCGCGTGCTTCACTCTAAGTCAGGAGGAGATCGAGCAGTTTTTCACCTGCCTCCTAGGAGTAAAACTTCCTTACGGTTACGCGGGGAAGATAAGCAGATACCTAGACCCAGCGAAGCAGAAGTTCAGCGGGATGAAGTCTCACGACTGTCACGTGCTGATGACGCAGATACTTCCAGTTGCAATCCGTGGGATCATGGACGCGCACGTCCGTGAAACGCTATTTGGCCTATGCAACTTCTTCGACGTCATCTCTCGGAAGTCGATTGGCGTGAGGCAACTCAGAAGGCTACAGGAAGAGATCGTGGTGATACTATGCGAGCTTGAGATGTACTTCCCGCCCGCATTCTTCGACGTTATGGTGCATCTGCTGGTCCATATAGTGGAGGATATCATCCAACTCGGGCCGACGTTCCTGCACAGCATGATGCCATTCGAAAGGATGAATGGTGTCATCAAAGGATACGTTCGCAACATGTCACGTCCAGAGGGAAGCATAGCCAGGGGCTTTCTGACCGAAGAGTGCATCTCCTACTGCACGAATTATCTAGGCATCGAGAACCCGTTGGTCTGCCCGTCAACAGGCACCTCGGCAGGCTCGCTGGATGGGGTCACCGTGAGGGTCGCCGCGAAATGCATGTCGACTTCGAGGGTCGACTCGCCGACTTTGAAAGAGCAAACCTAGTCGCGCTACAACACATAGACGTGGTCGATCCTTGGGTGGTAGAGCACAAAACCTTTATTAAGAAGACGTACAATGACCGAGGCCAACAGAGGACGGACGGAGATATACTCAAAGAGCACAACTCATGTTTCACGCGTTGGTTCAAGCAGAAGCTTCTGTCGTACCCTTTACATGAGGATTCTTCCGCGGAAGAACAACTCATATTCGCCTTGTCACAGGGCGCCGAGCACAACCTGATGACCTATGAGGCGTACGATATCAACGGCTACACATTCTACACCGAGGCCAAGGACATGAAGAGCGATGGTTATCAGAACTCCGGGGTAACGATGGAATCCTACACCGGTAACGACAAGGACAGATACTACGGAAGGATCGAGGAGATCTGGGAGCTGAGCTACGCTGGAGAGAAGGTCCCGATGTTCCGTGTCAGATGGGCCAAGAACGTCATAAAAGAAGACCGATATTTCACCACCATGGTTATACCCGAAGCCAAATCCAAGACCGCGGGCGCAAACGTCACCGCGAAAAATGAGCCATGGGTACTGGCTTCCCAAGTGGACCAATGCTTCTTCATTACCGACCCGCCAAAGCCCAGTCGTGTTGTCGTGAGGAGAGGCAAAAGGAAGATCATCGGAATGGATGGAGTAGCCAATGAGCAAGACTTCGACAAGTACGGCGACCCGAGGATCGAACATGACGACGATGATGAAGTAGCAGCATACACCACAAGAAGAAGCAGGACCACCCTACCTAAAGGACGTCCGTTCCACAGAAGAACTCCATTTGCGAAAAAGAAGGGCAAGAAGATTGTTAACAGATAGCTAGCTAAGATCGATTGTATTTAAATCGCAGCCTTCATTTCTCGATTGTATTTCATGGGCACTTTTTGAACTATCATGAATATTTTTAAATTTCATGGACACTCGATCTCGATCCCCCTCCATCTCGATCGCTATCCCACCTCGCCAGATCCGGTCCCCCTCGCCGCCGAGCACCCCCCGGTCCACCGGCCGCCGCCGCCGACCCCCCGCACCCTCGATTCCCCTACTCAACCGCCGCCGCCGACCCCCCGCACCCCTCCCCTACTCAACCGCCGCCACCGACCCCCGCACCCTCCCCCGCTCCACCGGCATTACTGTTTGATGATATTTTTTAAAAAATATTACTGTCTTATAAAAAATTACTGTCTTATAAAAAAATTACTGTCTTATAAAAAAAATATTACTGTCTTATAAAAAAATTACTGTTATGATTTAAACAAGTTTGAACATATTTAAAAACAAATAAGTATCAAACAGCATTTTAAAATGCATAAATTTTTTTTGTGGAGCCTAGGAATCGAACCCAGGACCTCCTGGTGTGAGAACTGGCACCTGACCAGTCGAGCTAGTAGAGGGGAGTTGATGTGGATGAGGTCAGGTGGGTGATAACCTGTTGGCTCGAGCGGAAATAAAAAAAATACTAATGGCGCACCAGGCCGAGGTGCGCCATTAGCATGTATATACTTATGGCGCACCGAGGGGTGGTGCGCCATTAGTATTGTGCCCCCCTACTTCGTATCCATCCCCTCTCTCTCCCTCGCCCGAGCCCGAGCCCTCGATCCCCTCTCTCTCCCTCGCCCGAGCCCTCGCCCTCGATCCCCTTCCCCTCTCCTCTCCCTCGCCCGAGCCCTCGCCCTCGATCCCCTTCCCCTCTCCTCTCCCGACGCCGCCGCCCCGCCGCCCGCCGCCCGCCGCCCTCGACGCCGGCCAGATCCGCCGCCACCTCTGCTCGAGCTGCTCCCATCGACCACGCCGCTGCTCGCGTGCTTCTTCTCTCCCGCGACCCCGCCATTGAAGGTCTCGCAAGGTCCTCTTCTCCTCCCCTTCCCCCTTTGTTCGATTCGATTGTGCCGCCGCGTGATGCTGCTGGTTCCCTGATGATGCTGGTTCCCTGATGATACCTCCCCTTCCCCCTTTCATCGTCAAGGTTGATGCTGGTTCCTCTCGCGCGCAGGCTGCACGCACCTCGGACCGCGTGTGCCTAGTTCTTCCCGGGACGCTGCCCCGACCCTACTACCCACGCCATCAGGGGAGCTCGTCAAGGTATCATCCCCCCTCTCTCTCTCTGCTCTCTCCATCTCTCATGCTCTGGCGTGTTTTTTTCCTAAGGGACGAAACTATGTTCTCTTGTTGCTATTGCTAGGTGTTTTTGTCTGCCATGTACGTACATACCTAGAGTAGTTGATCCTTAGAATCAAGTTCGAATGATCGATTATGTTAAATGTATATAGAAATTTGTTATGCTCTTTGGCGGATCTGTTGATCATAGATAAATGCCACTCTACTGTTTTAGTACATTTGCTATTTCAGGAATATGTGATCATAGATAAAAGTCACAGGAATATGTGATATGATCCTCCAAAATTCCTTTGAATCAAAGAGGCCTCAAACTTGCTGGTGCTGGTGGTGGTGATGCTGGTGCAAGCTCCTCTCTCTCTCTCTCTCTCTCTCTCTCTCTCTCTCTCTACTGCGAAGTTCCTGTGAACTTACTTGGATCAAAGAGGCCCTAAGCTGTCACACTTCTTAGGCTATGTATAATATAATGTTAATATGTGAGGCCTTCATTGGCTATGTATAATATAATGTTCTCTTGCCATGTATGTGTTGAGTGTTGGATAACAAAATGATAATGTTAAGTGAAATTCTTCAATATCAAATGAACTCTTTGTACAGATTTTTTTAGTTCTATTGGATTTCCCATAATAGTTTGCATACAGGTCTACCATTGTGTCTCTTCATGAATGCGGTACTACTAAGCAAGCCTGAGAAGCCTTTGTAATAGTTTGTGTAATTGAGCAGTTTCTTTCTTTCAACTGCCATAATGTGTGCAATTTCATCTTGATTCTAAAGTACATGTTTCCTTTCTACTTGAAGTTAGATGTAGGTCAGTAGGCATCAGGATGATTGCATAGCCCAATATTCTCCCTTGTTACATAATTTTGCAAGCTATTGGTGACCACAAATTATTACGGGTTCTGTATGCCAAACAATGCTCTCTGTTTAATGCAAAATATATTGTTTGTAGGCACTATTTGGTTTTGCTTGACATTGATTTTGGTGGTTTGCATTTAAGTTAAAATGCAGGCAGTGGTTGTTCTTTATTGTTTGGTAATTTAATTTTTCTCTTCTGTTAGTTGTACTTGTTCTTTATTGTTTGGGATTTTGTTGCTTTCAGGAGATAGCTTCTTCTCGCTTGCTTCTTCAGACTTGTAATCCATGATCATTTTGCTGCTTTCAGTAGGTAGCATATTCTTTATTCTTTTGGGGTAATTCTGTGTTGTTGCTGCCTTCTTTTTACATATAGTTTTGCATCGCTTTGCTTTGCACTCTTCCTGGCATGCTTATAACAGAGACCTTTGTCCATTAGACATAGTAACTGTTCGAATTATCAAAATTCGCTGCCATTTGCTCACCACCAGAAGTTTATCTGTTCACAAAACATGGTCCAGGAAGGCATTTTTTCTGCTATGTTTTTTGAAATAGAATTCTGATTTGGGGCAATGATGATTGACCATTGCTGATATAAGCATGCTCTCGAGCAATCGAGTAAGCTGTGCGTATTCAGTTTGATCCTCCCTCGTCTCGTGGAGCCATTTCAACCATGATAAGAATTATGGAACGGAGGGAGTACTAAGAGCAACTCTAGCAGATTTGCTATATTTTGTGAAATAGCAAATGTACTAAGAGTACTGTTTTGTGAAATCTCCTTTGCACTTTATCACTTCAATCTGCTGCTACCTCAAGCTTCTCGTTTACACTTGTGCCAAGTAGCATTTTTTCCTTGTATAATTATATGGTGGTTGACTGAGCTGCTACTTTTTCCTTGTAGAAGATCGCAGGTCGAGTGGGAGGGATCCAGTTGCGACGACACCGAATCACTAGCAAGGCAGCTGCCTAGAATAATAGGTATTTTTGTTACGCTTTCAGTTCGTGTCAGCATGGAGATATAATGTTTTACAATCTTTCTGGTTATATTGGAGTTAGGTTTTTTGAATATGAGTAGCAGTGACTTGGATATACCTTATGGAGTTGTAACAGTTCCTCTTGGTGCTTAGGTGCATTTTCTTTGTGTAACTTGGTAGTTCAAACGGAATGTATCTCATTTTGTAGACAGATTATTTTCTGGAATATCATATATTCAAATTTGTAATGAATGATGGCTTCTACCTTGGGGTGTGGTTTCATGGGCAGTCTCCTTGGCTAGCCTGAGTGGCTCTTGCTGCCCATGCTAGGCTGTCTCTTTCATAAATCAATGCATACTGATGTTCCAATATGCAGTATTTCCTTTTGACTGTTTATTTGATAAGGGAAATAAGTACTAGCTTTTTTTCTCTGAGGAAAACAAGTAGCTTTGTGTGTCGATATTCAGCAGCTATCCACAAACACGCAAGGAACAGCACACACACACAGATTACCTGCAACTAAGATTGTGGTGCTAGTAGAGGCACATTGTGGCCTTTTCATCCATATGAAAGTAGAGGCACATTGTGGTGCTAGTTTGCTGGGTTTTGTCTCCGACCATCGTGTCGTGATGATATTGCAGGTACCCCGAGAGGCCCTTGAGTTTGCCGGAATGTCGATTAACTTCCGTTCCGGCAAATTCGGGTACTCCATATGTCCTATTTTCAGCAAAGGTCATGCTGAAATTTTCCGTGAATTTTAGCATGACTTTGCTAAAAATAGGACATATGGGGTACTTGTGACTAATGCATGGGCCGGGGTATCTTAGTAGTTAATTAAGTAGGATCAAGTGCCCCGGCGTACTTGTGACTAATGCATGGCTTTTAGGGTGCCTCGGTGTCGATAAAAACCGAAATGATGAAAGGTTAGGCTTTTAGGGTGCCTCGGCGTCGAAAAACCCTCAATGATAAAAGCTTAGATTTTAGGATGCCTCGGTGTCGACAAACCCTAAATGATGAGACCATGATCTTGTTCCTTGACAATAACCAACTTTTTGACCAAACTTTGTTTCTATTTAGAGAGAAACATGGCCCACAACGATGAGGCCGGGGGTTCGGGCGGCAAGGCATTCTGGGAGCTGTCCCAGGAGATGGAGGAACAACCTCACTTGTATGAGGCCGCCGCCTTCCCCACCGATCCTGAGACCACGGATGGTGCCGCCGAGGATGACCACACTGATGCCACCACTGATGGTGCCGCCGAGGATGCCACCACTGATGATGGCGGCGCACGCACAGATGGCAGCCAACCGAAGAGGCAACGGAAGGACCGGCGCCCGATCGTGCTCCGCACCCTCAAGGAGGAAGTTACTGAAGTGGACTCCAACGGGAATCCAACGGCGCCCGAACGAATAGTCAAGGGGTACTCGCTTCAGCTCGGGTGCATTGTCCGGAGCACCGTCTCGATCAACACCGAGAACCTGAGGCATCCTGACCGAGGGAATTTGCGCAACCTCCTCTTCACGAAGCTGCACGAACGATACAAGTTCCCCGCTGAATTTGAAAACACAAGCCTCAAAGGGAATAAAGTGAACAATGCTGCCCTCACGAAGATGAGCAAGGCCCTGTCTACTTGGAAAAGCAATGTGAAGAGAATGATCGAGAAAGGTGAGAGTTATCAGAAGATCAAGGAGAAAAATCCTTCGATCACCGAAGATGACTACAACGACTTCAAGATCAATTGCTCGAGCACCGCAAGCTCCCAATCAAGTGAGTGGGGGAAACAAATGCGGGAGCTGAACATAGGGGAACACACACTCGGTCCCGGCGGTTACAGAGTGGCGGAGCCTATATGGGACAAGGAGGACGCGGACCGTGCCGAGCAAGGCCTACCGCCCCGCTTCGAGAAATACAGCGGTAACAAGCAGACTAGGAACTATGTCAGGGCCCGGTACAAGGAGGACCCGATAACAAAGGAGCTTACCACGGATCCGAAGACCAGGGCGCTTGAGCTTGTTCTGGTAAGGAATACACCCCCGCGTAATTAGCTCCATATGGTTGCATTCTAATTAATGAAGCCAAATTTCTAAATGGTTCACATTCCTTCCGCAGGCGACTGAAAGCAGTAGCGCGGAGTCGACTAAGAGCAACCCTTGGGACACCACTCTAAATAGGGGGTTGAATGTAATGAAGAACAAGGATAAGCTCAGTAAGCCGACGTCAGCTGGTCGTGTGGCCGGCAAAGGCTTGTCGACAAAATGGGGGTCATACTATACCGCTGGTGTGCGGAAGGAGAAAAAGACCAGCTCGGAAAGCCAGGCGCGAGAGGTTCAAGAACTCAAGGCACAGGTGGCGCGGATTCCGGAGATTGTCCAAGAGCAAGTGGAACAACGACTCGGAGCGACGATCACCGCCCTTGTGCCTACCTTGATCTCGGGGTTGAGTGCGTGGATTGCGGGCGGCCAACAGGGGCCGCCCCCGATTCCTAGCTTCACGGCCAGCAACTCGCATAATGCGATGGCGGGGCCATTGGTGCCTCCGGCGGAGGCGGCATTGGTGTCTCCGACGCCGGCACGGGAGCTTAATGCACCCGGGTGTACGCCGGCCGGCACCTCTTCAGCAAGCGGCCCCTCCGTCAACTGCACGCCCGCCGTTGGCGGTGCCTCGACATTAGCCGAGCTCGACGCCATCATCACGGTAACTAATTAAGCCTCTCTCGGCCGAGGACTTCATCTCCTTGCCTTTGACTGGGCATCCCTGACGCCCTACATGTTTTCGCAGGGCGCCGCCGACGTTCCGTGCACTCTCCTCCACTTCGTGAACAACGAGTTGGTCGATGTCGCCAAGGGCAAAATCGTTCAACCGGGCAACCCCTTGTTCCACGGTACCCAGATGCCACCCAACTTGTTTAGGGTTCAACTGGTTCGGGTGCTGCCAGGCTGCGACGACTTGTTACCTCCGATTCGACCCGTCGGGGCCGACGATGAAGACGTGATGACCCTCAGCGCCTGCCTGAGCTGGCCCCTGCTTTGGCCGAAGAGCCAGATTCGTTTGGGGGCGGGGGACACCACCCCAAAGACAACACCGCCAGTCGTGCCGGCGCCAAGTCGGCCCCATGGCAAGACCGCCGTAACGGTGCCGGACATCCCTATGCCACTGGATCCAAACATGCATATGGCACAGGATCAGAACGACGACGACGACGACGATGATACATTTGGCAATGTCGATCAGTACTTTGCCGAGCATGGGTACGATGGCGACTTCATGGGGCCTCCTTCTCAAGAACCAAACCCAACAAAAGACGTGTGCGATCTAGCTCGTACCGCGGAGAAGCCAAGTTGCAACAGGCGCCGTCTGGCGTTCAGCTCTCAGGAGACGCCTCCAGCTGCCGACTTCACCGAGCCTCAGATAGGCGAGGTGCGAAATATTATCAGCCCCAACACACTCAAGAAGGCGGTCTGTGAGCAGAACTCGGTCCCATTACAGGAGAAGAAGAAGGCACGCAAAAGAAAGACTAAGAAGGGTGCGAGCCAGCCGGCACCGAGTACGATCCGTGCTCAGGACGGGCCACCTTCACCGCAGGATATCTCGAGGAGGGTGCATGTGGCGGGTAGGGCGATGCTACCGACAAATATGCTCAATGCTGCAACCGGTGCTATGCGGAGTCTGCATGACAGTGTTCTTGCTTTGGAGAAGCGGCGTCTCAGAGAGAAGGATGTGGCATACCCGGTTTTCGCGGCCAAGGTGCCAGAGGGCAAGGGCTTTGTGGATAACTCCATCGGGCGTACGATCGTCCTGCGTTTTGATGACATCCACGCTATGTTGAACCTTCATCCGCTGCACTACACCTTCGTTCGGCTATTTTCGCTGAGTATGGAGATGCGGATCATTCGCGACAAGACCCCGGACATCGTGATAGTCGACCCCTTCTACATGCGTGCCAAGATCTTGGGCAGCGCTGGGGACCGGCAAGTCGCGAGTTCTTACCTCGAAGGCGTCATTCTGGCAAACCAAGATAAGGATAACTTCCTCGTGCCTTACTTTCCCGAGTAAGTCCTCCCCTCAACCGGCCCGTAACATATGAATTCTTACATTTCGATCGTTTTTCTTTTAACATTCCGTGTTTTCTGCAGTGACACACGTTGCACGCTCATCCTCCTAAGCCCCAAATATTCTATGGCCACGTATTTCGACCCGGACCGTCAGTCGAACGTAGACTACACAAATGTCAAGAAGGTTCTTGATGATGTTCTCCCCGGCTACGCCCAATCTGGAGGCACCTTCACCAGGCCTATTCGTAAGTACGGCAAGCACGTGTTCTCCCACAATACGACGTTCTGCTGCGTCAAGCAGCCGCCTGGCGGTCAGAAGGGTGCCTACTACGCCATCCATCACATGCGGGCGATCGTACGGGACCATCATCAACTTCTTCTACCGAGTAAACTCAAAGATTGGGCCGCGAGCGTGTCGGCAATCCAGGACGCGGACCTCCGACAAGAATTCTTTCGCATCCAGTCGGAGTTTGCGGAAATCATCCATCAAGATGTCCTTCGTACCTCGGGGCAGTTCTACCTCAGAAATCAACCGTCCAACAGTGACATCGACACAATGCTACAAATGCAGGATGACAACGCCCGTTCTTTCATGACTCCCACGATAGACGGCGGCTTCATCCACGCTCCGGTCCCTTGAGTCGAGTTGTCTAGTTCTGAAACATCGATTGGCTCATGTTGTAATTAAACTTTAATGAACTTGTAGTATGTCTCTTTGGTTTCGAGAGTCGTTCAACTTAGATGTAATCGATGCTATTAATGTCTTGCTTTTCTCTTCCGATCGTTCTGTTGCATACTTATATATTGCTTATGTATTGTCTGTGAATTGGTACTAACGTTTCGTTTGGCTAGTGCATAGCGATGCCGACGTATGTCGTGTACAAGGGTAAGGTTCCCGGAGTCTACGATGACTGGGAGGAGTGTCGGAGACAGGTTCACCGATTCAGCGGTAACAGTTACAAAGGGTACACCACTAGGGCCGAGGCCGAATCTAGATACGCCCGCTATCTAGCGGGAGAGGGGAGGGAGCGTTGGAGGAACCGGATGAAGACGAGTTTCATCGTGATGATGCTCATCGTGATGACCGCAGCTCTCTTCTATGTGATGGTAGTTTAGATGATCGATATCGACTTGTAATGTGAAGACAGACTCGCTACTCGCGGTCTCGAGACTTGTAATATAATGTTCTATCTTTGTTCGGTCTTTTCAATTCGGAGACTAATATGATGAATTGTATTCGGAGACTAATATGATGAATTGTATTCAAAGACTATACATTTGATGAATCTGTTGTTGATGTGTGCTGTCTATATTTTGTCAAACTATACATTTTGTAACCTGTGCAAAAAACAGAAAATAAAAAAATAAAAAAAACCTAATATTCATACTAATGGCGCATCACATGACAGTGCGCCATTAGTATGACAGTGCATACTAATGGCGCATCACTGGGCAGTGCGCCATTAGTATGCCGCGGTTACTAATGGCGCATCCAGAGGTGGTGCGCCATTAGTATGCCAAAGAACCTGGGTATACATGGCCCCTGGGAGGCATACTAATGGCGCACCCTGGCATATACTAATGGCGCACCCGAGGTGCGCCATTAGTATACCAGATACTAATGGCGCACCAGGTGGTGCGCCATTAGTAAAAATTACTAATGGCGTGCTATCAATGGCGCACCACAGATGCGCCATTAATAGCCATAACAGGTGCGCCATTAGTAGGGGTTTTTCTAGTAGTGTAGGTAGTAATCTTATTGAAAGTTAGCAAACGCAGAATTGGTCACTTGAACAATTCATGAAAGAATACCGAAGGAAGAGATATTTCACATATAAATATACTATCTTGGACATCTTTTGCAATTGTGAGCACTCATTAAAATATGACATGCTAAAAGGTTGATGTTGGACAAGGAAGACAACTTAATGGCTTATGTTTTCCTATATCCGAAACGTTATATTGTCTTGGATCATCCAACATGTTGGGCTTGCCTTTCCCTCTCATGCTAGCGAAATTCTTTGCACCAAGTAGAGATACTACTTGTGCTTCCAAACATTCCTTAAACTAGTTTTTTCATGAGAGTCCACCATACCTACATATGGATTGAGTAAGATCCTTCAAGTAAGTTGTCATTATTGCAAGCAATAAAAATTGCTCTCTAAATATGTATGATTTTTTAGTGTGGAGAAAATAAGCTTTATACGATCTTGTGATGTGGAAGAAATAAAAGTGACAGACTGCATAATAAAGGTCCATATCACAAGTGGCAATATAAAGTGATGTTCTTTTGCATTAAGATTTTGTGCATCTGACCATAAAAGGGCATGACAACCTCTGCTTCCCTCTGCGAAGGGCCTATCTTTTACTTTTACCTTCTACCCTTAACACAAGAGTCGTGGTGTTCATCACCTTTACTTTTTACACTTTTTCCTTTGGCAAGCACTTTGTGTTGGAGCGATCCGGATATATATATCCACTTGGATGTAGGTTTTCATAAATTATTATTGTTGACATTACCCTTGAGGTAAAAGGTTGGGAGGTGAAACTATAAGCCCCTATCTTTCTCTGTGTCCGATTAAAACCTTGAACCCATTAATATCACATGAGTATTAGCAATTGTGAAGATTAAATAATAGTTGAGTATGGGGAGTTTACTGAATCAAAGCTCTTACATAGACTCTTCCCGAAAATAAGATGAATTGCAATTGTTTGATGACTAAGAACATGGTTTGTTAGTTCTCAAGAAAGTTTATGATCTATACTTTAACATGTGAATAGCTTGTTACTTGATCATGAGAAGTTTTATGAGTTGAGCTACTGTTATGATATATAATGATGCTACAAAAAGTGATTGGAACTATCATTGATCAAATTTATGCACTTGCTAGCATTCACACTTCATAAATTATTTCTTTTATCATTTACCTACTCGAGGACGAGCATGAATTAAGCTTGGGATGCTGATACGTCTCCAACATATCTCTAATTTATGAAGTATTCATGCCATGATTACAATAGTTTTATATGATTTTGGTATGATTTGATTAGAACAAACCCAGACTGACGCTGTTTTCAGCAGAACTACTGTGGTGTTGTTTTGTGCGGAAATAAAAGTTCTCGGAATGCGATGAAAATCAATGGAGAATTTTTCTGGAAAATATAAAAAATACTGGAACAAAAATCTACAGAAAGGGAGTCCCGTGGGCCCCACGAGGGTGGGGGGCGCCCCCCTGTGCCTCGTGGACTACCCGTGGGGCCCCCTGATTTGTTCTCAACGCCAACCTATCCTATAAATATCCAAATCTCCAGAAATTAACCTAGATCGAAAGTTCTGCAGCCGCAAGCCTATGTAGCCACAAGAAATCAATCTAGGCCCTCTCTGGCACCCTGCCGGGGGGCATCATCACCGGAGGCTATGGAGGACGATCCCGGAGGAGCCATCATCACCATGATGGCCAAGGACCAGAGGGAGAACCCCTCCCCATCAAGGGGGAGGCCATGGAGGAGGAAGCACAAGGGGGAGAACCTCTCCTTCTCTCTCTCGGTGGCACCAGAGTGCCATCGGGAGGGGAATCATCGCCATGGTGATCGTCATCATCAACATCACCATCATCATCACCATCCTCATCTATTATACGCGGTCCAATCACCCGCACCCCATTGTAATCCCTACTTGAACATGGTGCTTTATGCCACATATTATGATCCAATGATGTGTTGTCATCCTATGATGTTTTGAGTAGATATGAGTTGTATGTTTTATTTTGGTGCTGTCCTATTGTGCCCTCCGTCTCGCGCAAGCGTGAGGGATTCCCGTTGTAGAGTGTTGCAATACGTTCATGATTCGCTTATAGTGGGTTGCTTGAGTGACAGAAGCATAAACCCGAGTAAGGGGGTTGTTGTGTATGGGATAAAGGGGACTTGATGCTTTAATGCTATGGTTGGGTTTTGCCTTAATGATCTTTAGTAGTTGCGGAAGCTTGCTAGAGTTCCAATCGTAAGTGCATATGATCCAAGAAGAGGAAGTATGTTAGCATATGCCACTACCTCATATGAAATTGCAATGACGACTATCGGTCTTGTTAACAATTTCCTAGACAATTCTGCACACTGATCCGTCATTATTCCACACTCGCTATTTATATTATTTAGTAATATATTGTAACTTTATGATAACAACACCTACTTTTATATTTTAGCTCTCCAATATCATGCAAAGTTATCCTCTTCATACCCACAACATAGTTTTATTTCTCGTTTTTAGTTGGAAGCAAACGTTCGGTGTATGTAGAGTCGTCTCAGTGGCAGATAGGGCTTGAGAGAATATTGATCTTACCTTTAGCTCCTTGTGGGTTTGACACTCCATACTTATCACTTCCACCTTTGGGAATTGCTATGATGATTCCTTGCACTTGGGGATTATCAATGTGAAGAAACTAATCTCGTCTTGAATTGGGAGAAGTGTCAATTTATGGTTAATGAAGGTATTGTCTTGGGGCATGAAATTTCTGAAAGAGATATTGAAGTTGATAAAGCTAAAGTTGATGTTATTGAAAATATGTTGTGTCCTAAGGACATTAAAGGTATAAGAAGTTTCCCTGGTCATGTCGGTTTTTATAGGAGGTTCATTAAAGACTTCTCAAAAATTTCCAGGCCTCTGACTAATCTCTTACCAAAAAGATGTTCTTTCTGTCTTTGATGATGATTGTGTAGAAGCATTTGAAATACTTAAGAAAGCCTTGATTTCTGCACCTATTGTACAGCCTCCTTATTGGAATTTACCATTTGAAATTATGTGTGATGCTAGTGATTATGCTGTAGGTGCTGTTCTAGGACAAAGAGTTGATAAGAAATTAAATGTTATCCAATATGCTAGTAAAACTCTAGACAGTGCCCAGAGAAATTATGCTACTACCGAAAAGGAATTTTTAGCAGTTGTATTTTCTTGTGATAAGTTCAGACCTTATATTGTTGATTCTAAAGTAACTGTTCACACTGACCATGCTGCTATTCAATATCTTATGGAAAAGAAAGATGCTAAACCTAGACTTATTAGATGGGTTCTCCTACTACAAGAATTTGATTTGCATATTATTGATATAAAAGGAGCTGAGAACCCCGTTGCAGACAACTTGTCTAGGTTAGAGAATGTTCTCGGTGACCCACTACCTATAGATGATAGCTTTCCTGATGAACAACTAGCTGTCATAAATGCTTCTTGTACTACTCCATGGTATGCTGATTATGCCAATTACATTGTTGCTAAATTTATACCACCTAGTTTCACATACCAGCAAAAGAAAAAGTTTTTCTATGATTTTAGACATTACTTCTGGGATGACCCACACCTTTATAAAGGAGTAGATGGTTTTATTAGACGTTGTGTACCTGAGCATGAACAGGGATAGATCTTACGCAAGTGTTACTCCGAGGCTTACGGAGGACACCATGATGGGGATAGAACTACACATAAGGTAGTGCAATCTGGATTTTATTGCCCTACTCTCTTCAAGGATGCCCGTAAGTTTTTCTTGTCTTGTGATGAATGTCAAAGAATTGGTTACATTAGTAGACGTCAAGAATGCCTATGAATTATTCACTTGTTATTGAACCATTAGATGTTTGGGGCTTTGATTATATGGGACTGTTTCCTTACTCTAATGGGTATACACATATTTTAGTTGCAGTTGCTTACGTTACTAAGTGGGTAAAAGCTATTCCAACTAGTAGTGCTGATCATAACACCTCTATTAAGATGCTTAAAGAAGTTATTTTTCCGAGGTTTGGAGTCCCTAGATACTTAATGACTGATGGTGGTTCACATTTTATTCATGGTGCTTTTTGTAAAATGCTTGCTAAGTATGATGTTAATCATAGAATTGCATCCCCATATCACCCACAGTCTAGTGGTTAAGTAGAACTGAGTAATAGAGAGCTTAAATTAGTTTTGCAAAAGACTGTTAATAGATCTAGAAAGAATTGGTCCAAGAAACATGATGATGCATTATGGGCCTATAGAACTGTTGGGTTTCGTAGTAATTTCAAAAAATTTCCTACGCTCACGCAAGATCATAGTGATGCATAGCAACGAGAGGGGGAGAGTGTGATCTACGTACCCTTGTAGATCGACAACGGAAGCGTTTGGTTGATGTAGTCGTACGTCTCCACGGCCCGACCGATCAAGCACCGAAACTATGGCACCTCCGAGTTCTAGCACACGTTCAGCTCGATGACGATCCCCGGACTCCGATCCAGCAAAGTGTCGGGGAAGAGTTCCGTCAGCACGACGGCGTAGTGACGATCTTGATGTACTACTGCAGCAGGGCTTCGCCTAAGCACCGCTACAATATTATCGAGGACTATGGTGGAAGGGGGCACCGCACACGGCTAAGAATATGATCACGTGGATCAACTTGTGTTTCTCTGGGGTGCCCCTGCCTCCGTATATAAAGGATCAAGGGGGGGGCCGGCCTAGGAGAGGCACGCCAGGAGGAGTCCTACTCCCTCTGGGAGTAGGATTCCCCCCCCCCCCCAATCATAGTTGGAATAGGATTCGCGGAGGGGGGGAAAGAGAGAGGGGGGCCGGCCCCCTCTCCTTGTCCTATTCGGACCAAGGGAGGGGAGGGGCGCGCGGCTCATCTTGGGCTGCCCCTTCTCTTTTCCACTAAGGCCCACTTAGGCCCATATAGCTCACGGGGGGTTTCGGTAACCTCCCGGTACTCCGGTAAAATCCCGATTTCACCCGGAACACTTCCGATATCCAAACATAGGCTTCCAATATATCAATCTTTATGTCTCGACCATTTCGAGACTCCTCGTCATGTCCGTGATCACATCCGGGACTCCGAACAACCTTCGGTACATCGAAATGCATAAACTCATAATATAACTACCATCGTAACCTTAAGCATGCGGACCCTACGGGTTCGAGAACAATGTAGACATGACCGAGACACGTCTCCGGTAAATAACCAATAGCGGAACCTGGATGCTCATATTGGCTCCTACATATTCTACGAAGATCTTTTATCGGTCAGACCGCATAACAACATACATTGTTCCCTTTGTCATCGGTATGTTACTTGCCCGAGATTCGATCGTCGGTATCCCATACCTAGTTCAATCTCGTTACCGGCAAGTCTCTTTACTCATTCTGTAATACATCATCCCGCAACTAACTCATTAGTTGCAATGCTTGCAAGGCTTAAGTGATGTGCATTACCGAGAGGGCCCAGAGATACCTCTCCGACAATCGGAGTGACAAATCCTAATCTCGAAATACGCCAACCCAACATGTACCTTTGGAAACACCTGTAGAGCTCCTTTATAATCACCCAATTACGTTGTGACGTTTGGTAGCACACAAAGTGTTCCTCTGGCAAACGGGAGTTGCATAATCTCATAGTCATAGGAACATGTATAAGTCATGAAGAAAGCAATAGCAACATACTAAACGATCGGGTGCTAAGCTAATAGAATGGGTCATGTCAATCAGATCAGTCAACTAATGATGTGATCCTGTTAATCAAATGACAACTCTTTGTCCATGGTTAGGAAACATAACCATCTTTGATTAACAAGCTAGTCTAGTAGAGGCATACTAGTGACACTCTGTTTTGTCTATGTATTCACACATGTATTATGTTTCCGGTTAATACAATTCTAGCATGAATAATAAACTTTTATCATGATATAAGGAAATAAATAATAACTTTATTATTGCCTCTAGGGCATATTTCCTTCAGTCTCCCACTTGCACTAGAGTCAATAATCTAGATTACACAGTAATGATTCTAACACCCATGGAGCCTTGGTGCTGATCATGTTTTGCTCGTGGAAGAGGCTTAGTCAACGGGTCTGCAACATTCAGATCCGTATGTATCTTGCAAATCTCTATGTCTCCCACCTGGACTAGATCCCGGATGGAATTGAAGCGTCTCTTGATGTGCTTGGTTCTCTTGTGAAATATGGATTCCTTCGCCAAGGCAATTGCACCAGTATTGTCACAAAAGATTTTCATTGGACCCGATGCACTAGGTACGACACCTAGATCGGATATGAACTCCTTCATCCAGACTCCTTCATTTACTGCTTCCGAAGCAGCTATGTATTCCGCTTCACACATAGATCCCGCCACGACGCTTTGTTTAGAACTGCACCAACTGACAACTCCACCGTTTAATGTAAACATGTATCCGGTTTGCGATTTAGAATCGTCCGGATCAGTGTCGGAGCTTGCCTCAACGTAACCGTTTATGATGAGCTCTTTGTCACCTCCATATACGAGAAACATATCCTTAGTCCTTTTCAAGTACTTCAGGATGTTCTTGACCGCTGTCCAGTGATCCACTCCTGGATTACTTTGGTACCTCCCTGCTAGACTTATAGCAAGGCACACATCAGGTCTGGTACACAACACTGCATACATGATAGAGCCTATGTCTGAAGCATAGGGAACATCTTTCATCTTCTCTCTATCTTCTGCAGTGGTCGGGCATTGAGTCCGACTCAACTTCACACCTTGTAACACAGGCAAGAACCCTTTCTTTGCTTGATCCATTTTGAACTTCTCCAAAATATTGTCAAGGTATGTGCTTTGTGAAAGTCCAATTAAACGTCTTGATCTATCTCTATAGATCTTTATGCCTAATATGTAAGCAGCTTCACCGAGGTCTTTCATTGAAAAACTCTTATTCAAGTATCCCTTTATGCTATCCAGAAATTATATATCATTTCCAATTAGTAATATGTCATCCACATATAATATCAGAAATGCTACAGAGCTCCCACTCACTTTCTTGTAAATACAGGCTTCTCCAAAAGTCTGTATAAAACCAAATGCTTTAATCACACTATCAAAACGTTTATTCCAACTCCGAGAGGCTTGCACCAGCCCATAAATGGATCGCTGGAGCTTGCACGCTTTGTTAGCTCCCTTTGGATCGACAAAACCTTCCGGTTGCATCATATACAACTCTTCTTCCAGAAATCCATTCAGGAATGCAGTTTTGACATCCATCTGCCAAATTTCATAATCATAAAATGCGGAAATTGCTAACATGATTCGGACAGACTTAAGCATCGCTACGGGTGAGAAGGTCTCATCGTAGTCAATCCCTTGAACTTGCCGAAACCCTTTTGCGACAAGTCGAGCTTTGTAGACAGTAATATTACCGTCGGCGTCAGTCTTCTTCTTGAAGATCCATTTATTCTCAATTGCTTGCCGATCATTGGGAAAGTCAACCAAAGTCCACACTTTGTTCTCATACATGGATCCCATCTCAGATTTCATGGCTTCAAGCCATTTTGCGGAATCTGGGCTCACCATCGCTTCTTCATAGTTCGTAGGTTCATCATGATCTAGTAGCATGACTTCCAGAACAGGATTACCGTACCACTCTGGTGCGGATCTTACTCTGGTTGATCTACGAGGTTCAGTAGTATCTTGTTCTGAAGTTTCATGATCATTATCATTAGCTTCCTCACTAATTGGTGTAGGTGTTACAGAAACAGTTTTCTGTGATGCACTACTTTCCAATAAGGGAGCAGGTACAGTTACCTCGTCAAGTTCTACTTTCCTCCCAATCATTTCTTTCGAGAGAAACTCCTTCTCTAGAAAGTTTCCGAACTTAGCAACAAAAGTCTTGCCTTCGGATCTGTGATAGAAGGTGTATCCAATAGTCTCCTATGGATATCCTATGAAGACACATTTCTCCGATTTGGGTTCGAGCTTATCAGGTTGAAGCTTTTTCACATAAGCATCGCAGCCCCAAACTTTCAGAAACGACAACTTTGGTTTCTTGCCAAACCATAGTTCATAAGGCGTCGTCTCAACGGATTTTGATGGTGCCCTATTTAACGTGAATGCGGCCGTCTCCAAAGCATAACCCCAAAACGATAGCGGTAAATCAGTAAGAGACATCATAGATCGCACCATATCTAGTAAAGTACGATTACGACGTTCGGACACACCATTACGCTGTGGTGTTCCGGGTGGCGTGATTTGCGAAACTATTCCGCATTGTTTCAAATGTACACAAACTCGTAACTCAAATATTCTCCTCCACGATCAGATCGTAGAAACTTTATTTTCTTGTTACGATGATTTTCAACTTCACTCTGAAATTCTTTGAACTTTTCAAATGTCTCAGACTTATGTTTCATTAAGTAGATATACCCATATCTGCTTAAGTCATCTGTGAAGGTGAGAAAATAACGATATCCGCCACGAGCCTCCATATTCATCGGACCACATACATCTGTACGTATGATTTCCAACAAATCTGTTGCTCTCTCCATAGTACCGGAGAACGGTGTTTTAGTCATCTTGCCCATGAGGCACGGTTCGCAAGTACCAAGTGATTCATAATCAAGTGGTTCCAAAATTCCATCAGTATGGAGTTTCTTCATGCGCTTTACACCGATATGACCTAAACGGCAGTGCCACAAATAAGTTGCACTATCATTATCAACTCTGCATCTTTTGGTTTCAACATTATGAATATGTGTGTTACTACTATCGAGATTTAATAAGAATAGACCACTCTTCAAGGGTGCATGACCATAAAAGATATTACTCATATAAATAGAACAACCATTATTCTCTTATTTAAATGAATAACCATCTCGCATCAAACAAGATCCAGATATAATGTTCATGCTTAACGCTGGCACCAAATAACAATTATTTAGGTCTAATATTAATCCCGAAGGTAGATGTAGAGGTAGCGCGCCGACTGCGATCACATCGACTTTGGAACCGTTTCCCACGCGCATCGTCACCTCGTCCTTAGTCAATCTTCGCTTAATCCGTAGTCCCTGTTTCGAGTTGCAAATATTAGCAACAGAACCAGTATCAAATGCCCAGGTACTACTGCGAGCATTAGTAAGGTACACATCAATAACATGTACATCACATATACCTTTGTTCACCTTGCCATCCTTCTTATCCGCCAAATACTTGGGGCAGTTCCGCTTCCAGTGACCAGTCTGCTTGCAGTAGAAGTACTCATTTTCAGGCTTAGGTCCAGACTTGGGTTTCTTCTCTTGAGCAGCAACTTGCTTGCTGTTCTTCTTGAAGTTCCCCTTCTTCTTCCCTTTGACCTTTTTCTTGAAACTAGTGGTCTTGTTGACCATCAACACTTGATGCTCCTTTTTGATTTCTACCTCCGTAGCTTTCAGCATTGCGAAGAGCTCGGGAATAGTCTTATTCATCCCTTGCATATTATAGTTCATCACTAAGCTCATGTAGCTTGGTTGCATTGATTGGAGAATTCTGTCAATGACGCAATCATCTGGAAGATTAACTCCCATTTGAATCAAGTGATTATTATACCCAGACATTTTGAGTATATGCTCACTGACAGAACTGTTCTCCTCCATCTTGCAGCTATAGAACTTATTGGAGACTTCATATCTCTCAATCTGGGCATTTGCTTGAAATATTAACTTCAACTCCTGGAACATATCATATGCTCCATGACGTTCAAAACGTCGTTGAAGTCCCGGTTCTAAGCCGTAAAGCATGGCACACTGAACTATCGAGTAGTCATCAGCTTTGCTCTGCCAGAGGTTCACAACATCTGGTGTTGCTCCAGCTGCAGGCCTGGCACCCAGCGGTGCTTCCAGGACATAATTCTTCTGTGCAGCAATGAGGATAATCCTCAAGTTACGGACCCAGTCCATGTAATTGCTACCATCATCTTTCAACTTTGCTTTCTCAAGGAACGCATTAAAATTCAACGGAACAACAGCACGGGCCATTTATCTAGAATCATACATAAACAAGCAAGATACTATCAGGTACTAAGTTCATGATAAATTTAGGTTCAATTAATCATATTACTTAAAGAACTCCCACTTAGATAGATATCCCTCTAATCCTCTAAGTGATTACGTGATCCAAATCAACTAAACCATGTCCGATCATCAAGTGAGATGGAGTAGTTTCATTGGTGAACATCACTATGTTGGTCATATCTACTATATGATTCACGCTCGACCTCTCCGTGTTCTGAGGCCATATCTGTATATGCTTGGCTCGTCAAGTATAACCTGAGTATTCCACGTGTGCAACTGTTTTGCACCCGTTGTATTTGAACGTAGAGCCTATCACACCCGATCATCACGTGGTGTCTCAGCATGAAGAACTTTCGCAACGGTGCATACTCAGGGAGAACACTTCTTGATAATTTAGTGAGAGATCATCTTATAATGCTACCGTCAATCAAAGCAAGATAAGATGCATAAAAGATAAACATCACATGCAATCAATATAAGTGATATGATATGGCCATCATCATCTTGTGCTTGTGATCTCCATCTCCGAAGCACCATCATGATCACCATCGTCAACGGTGCGACACCTTGATCTCCATCGTAGCATCGTTGTCATCTCGCCAATCTGATGCTTCCACGACTATCGCTACCGCTTAGTGATAAAGTAAAGCATTACAGCACGATTGCATTGCATACAGTAAAGAGACAACCATATGGCTCCTGCCGGTTGCCGATAACTCGATTACAAAACATGATCATCTCATACAATAAAATTTAGCATCATGTCTTGACCATATCATATCACAACATGCCCTGCAAAAACAAGTTAGACGTCCTCTACTTTGTTGTTGCATGTTTTACATGGCTGCTACGGGCTTAAGCAAGAACCATTCTTACCTACGCATCAAAAACCACAACGATAGTTTGTCAAGTTGGTGCTGTTTTAACCTTCGCAAGGACCGGGCATAGCCACACTCAGTTAAACTAAAGTTGGAGAAACTGTCACCCGCAAGCCACCTATGTGCAAAGCACGTCGGGAGAACCGGTCTCGCGTAAGCGTACGCGTAATGTCGGCCCGGGCCGCTTCATCCAACAATACCGCCGAACCAAAGTATGACATGCTGGTAAGCAGTATGACTTATATCGCCCACAACTCACTTGTGTTCTACTCGTGCATATAACATCAACATATAAAACCTAGGCTCGGATGCCACTGTTGGGTTTCGTAGTAATTTCAAGAAATTTCCTACGCTCACGCAAGATCATAGTGATGCATAGCAATGAGAGGGGGAGAGTGTGATCTACGTACCCTTGTAGATCGACAACGGAAGCGTTTGGTTGATGTAGTCGTACGTCTCCACGGCCCGACCGATCAAGCACCGAAACTACGGCACCTCCGAGTTCTAGCACACGTTCAGCTCGATGACAATCCCCGGACTCCGATCCAGCAAAGTGTCGGGGAAGAGTTCCGTCAGCACGACGGCGTGGTGATGATCTTGATGTACTACTGCAGCAGGGCTTCGCCTAAGCACCGCTACAATATTATAGAGGACTATGGTGGAAGGGGGCACCGCACACGGCTAAGAATATGATCACATGGATCAACTTGTGTTTCTCTGGGGTGCCCCTGCCTCATTATATAAAGGCTCAAGGGGGGGGGTGCGGCCGGCCTAGGAGAGGCGCGCCAGGAGGAGTCCTACTCCCTCTGGGAGTAGGATTCCCCCCCCCCCCCAATCCTAGTTGGAATAGGATTCGCGGAGGGGGGAAAAGAGAGAGGGGGGCCGGCCCCCTCTCCTTGTCCTATTTGGACCAAGGAAGGGGAGGGGCGCGCGGCTCATCTTGGGCTGCCCCTTCTCTTTTCCACTAAGGCCCACTTAGGTCCATATAGCTCCCGGGGGGTTCCGGTAACCTCCCGGTACTCCGGTAAAATCCCGATTTCACCCGGAACACTTCCGATATCCAAACATAGGCTTCCAATATATCAATCTTTATGTCTCGACCATTTCGAGACTCCTCGTCATGTCCGTGATCACATCCGGGACTCCAAACAACCTTCGGTACATCAAAATGCATAAACTCATAATATAACTGTCATCGTAACCTTAAGCGTGCGGACCCTACGGGTTCGAGAACAATGTAGACATGACCGAGACACGTCTCCGGTCAATAACCAATAGCGGAACCTGGATGCTCATATTGGCTCCTACATATTCTACGAAGATCTTTTATCGGTCAGACCGCATAACAACATACGTTGTTCCCTTTGACATCGGTATGTTACTTGCCCGAGATTCGATCGTCGGTATCCCATACCTAGTTCAATCTCATTACCGGCAAGTCTCTTTAATCATTCTGTAATACATCATCCCGCAACTAACTCATTAGTTGCAATGCTTGCAAGGCTTAAGTGATGTGCATTACCGAGAGGGCCCAGAGATACCTCTCCGACAATCGGAGTGACAAATCCTAATCTCAAAATACGCCAACCCAACATGTACCTTTGGAAACACTTGTAGAGCTCCTTTATAATCACCCAATTATGTTGTGACGTTTGGTAGCACACAAAGTGTTCCTCTGGCAAACGGGAGTTGCATAATCTCATAGTCATAGGAACATGTATAGGTCATGAAGAAAGCAATAGCAACATACTAAACGATCGGGTGCTAAGCTAATGGAATGGGTCATGTCAATCAGATCATTCAACTAATGATGTGATCCTGTTAATCAAATGACAATTCTTTGTCCATGGTTAGGAAACATAACCATCTTTGATTAACAAGCTAGTCTAGTAGAGGCATACTAGTGACACTCTGTTTGTCTATGTATTCACACATGTATTATGTTTCCGGTTAATACAATTCTAGCATGAATAATAAACTTTTATCATGATATAAGGAAATAAATAATAACTTTATTATTGCCTCTGGGGCATATTTCCTTCAAGAACTGCATATAAAAATCCTATGGGTATGTCTCCGTATAAGATGGTTTATGGTAAAGCATGTCACTTACCTCTCGAACTAGAACATAAGGCATATTGGGCCATTAAAGAGATCAACTATGACTTCAAACTTGCCGGTGAGAAGAGACTGTTTGACATTAACTCACTTGATGAGTGGAGAACCCAGGCCTATGAGAATGCCAAACTATTTAAGGAAAAAGTTAAAAGATGGCGTGACAAAAGGATACAAAAATGTGAGTTTAATGTAGGTGATTATGTATTGTTATACAACTCTCGTTTAATATTTTTTTGCAGGAAAACTACTGTCTAAATGGGAAGGTCCTGACGTTATCGTGGAGGTCTATCGTTCCGGTGCCATAAAAATCAAAAACTTCGAAGGCACAAATCCAAGGGTGGTGAACGGTCAAAGAATCAAACATTATATCTCAGGTAATCCTATGAATGTTGAAACTAATGTTATTTAAACTGTAACCCCGGAGGAGTATATAAGGGACACCTTCCAGAACGTTTCAGCCTCCGAAAAGGAAGAGGTGTGTGGTACGGTACGTAAACCGACACCAAAACAGTTCTAATAACATTTTTTCTCCGTTTTGGAATATTTAAGAAAATAGGAAAATAAGAAGCAGTCTGAAAAGGACACGAGGCGTCCACGAGGGTGGAGGGTGCGCCCCCTGCCTCGTGTGTCGTGGTTCTAAGTCTGACAGTAATGTAGGGGGGTAAGTATGGAGAGGCAAGATCTTAGCTATGGAGAAGTTGTAAGCGCACGAGGTTTACGAGTTCAGGCCCTTCTCGGAGGAAGTAATAGCCCTACGTCTCGGAGCCCAGAGGCGGTCGACTGGATTATGCGTGTATGGTTTACAAGGGTGCGAACCCTTTACACTGAGGAGGGGGTGGCTTATATAGAGTTCGCCGGACCCCTCCGGCCCTCAGTTATGCAGGGTTTTAAATACATTAAGGTCGAGCATTACTGGTAACGCCCTTAATAAAGTGCTATGATGACCATAAAGGCTACTTAATAACCGACCGTTAGCATGCGGAGTGCCTTTAGGTCTCCTGGCCGTCGAGTGGTTTGGTCTTGGTCGAGTGATCGCTTCTTGGTCGAGTGTCTTCGAGTCTGTCGAGTGGAACACCTCCAAGTCGATTGAAAGGTGATTTCTTCTAGAGATGTCCTTGGGTAGGGCAGTTTGGACAGGCCCATGACCCTACCCTAGGTACATAGCTTCGTCATTAGCCCCCAAATGGATCGAGGTTTGAGTGGGGACGGAGTTGAGAATTTTCCCCGACTCATTTTTCATGCCATGAGTATATCTGGTTTCGGGTCAATGAATCCTGAGTGATGACAACAACTTCCTTTTCGGTCGCCTTGATCCATTCTTAGCTTTTTGTCGAGTGAGTTTATTTATTTGAAAGGTTCCGAGTGACGATTCGGAGGAGATCTTTGGTCTGACAAGTTGTTCTGCTGCCCGCAGATTTCGCGGGATCTGAATTTTGGGAAGCGCGCGGGACGAGGGAAGCCGCAGTAATCGGATGGGATAGAGCGGAGCCGCCTCGATCCCCGTGCCACCTTTTTCGCCACGTATGACGTGCGCGATCGTTACGGGATTTGACAGGGCCGCCCGGGCCTACCAGTCAACCACTCGGAAGCGGCCTCATATAAGGCGTCGGACCGGGGACTCTTCGAACTGTGCGTCCTCATTATCTCTTCTCCTCTTCTTGCTCGCTCGCCGCGCTCGCTCTCGCCCCAGCGCCACCGCTTCGTACGCGCTTCGCCGGCGATGATGGGGAAGGAGAAGACGACGGCTCTAGAGCGGGCGAAGAAGGCGACGGCGAGGTCGAAGGGGAAGGCGACCAGTCGGGGCAGATCCTCCTCGCGAACCGGCCTGCCGAAGGGCTGGATCCAGGGCGACTGGATCCACTCAACGATCACCCAAGAAGACCTCGACGACCTAGCCGAAGGAGGGCTGATCCCCTATGAATCAGCGCGGCTTCCGGGGAAGGAATTCGAGCCACAACCTCGGGAGGGTGAGCGCGTTCTCCTTGCCACCCACGTCGACCGTGGATTCTCCTCGCCTCCTCACCCTTTCTTTCAGGGATTTCTGAACTTCTTTGGGGCACAACTTCACCACTTCACTCCCAACACCATCGTTTATCTCGCCGCTTTTGTTTCTTTGTGTGAGAATTTCCTGGGTTGTCGGCCTCACTGGGGCCTTTTCAAGCACATTTTCACTTGTCGCTCCCAGACGGTGAAAAAAGCTAATCCGAATGATGAGAGGACTGAAGTGATTCAGATGTGTGGGGGTCTTGGTGTCCAGATGAGAGGGAAAAGCTCCTTTCCGGCCATGATTCTTCCCGACTCAGTTCGCGGATGGCAGTCGACTGGCCTCCCTCCTTTCACCATGGACCGAGTGAGGAAACCCTCCCCTTTGAAGGTGCTCCCAGAGGAGAAGGCGCAGGTGAGGGTGCTGGTAGAGCAAGTGGTCCAGCTTCTCCGTGACGGGGTCACTCGTATGGATCTCTTGGAGGTCTTCCTTCAGCGGCGCATCTAGCCTCTTCAAGCCCAAGACCATACGATGTGGATGTATTCGGGTCTCAAAGACTCCACTCGGATTCACCCGGAGGAGGTCGATGACGACACACTGGAGAAGTGGTTGTCGGGCATGACCGGAAACAAGGACAACTCCAGGGGAGCTAGGAGAGTTCCTCCACTCGACTAGTCTCATGTACCAGAGAAGGTCCGATTCTGAGTTTTTGTTTGTAATCTGAATTCACTCGCGCAGCTACCTATACTGAGTCGACTTACTTTGTTCTTCCTGCTTTCTTTCAGGCCATTATTGAAATGTATTCAATGCCCAACAGAGAGTAAGAGCAGGACCCGGAAGGAGAAGCGAGCGGCGGCGACAGTGGCGAATGGGAGTCTGACGGTAGAGGAGACGAAGAAAGCGATGATCCAAGCGATGAAGAAGAAGTCGACTCGCCTCCTCGCAGGGAGAGGCGGTCCAAACTTGACCAAGAACGATCGAGCGCCCGTGAAAAGGCGGTTGCTCAAACTGGTTAGTCTTCGAAGCGTCCTCGGACCTCTTCGCCCACTCCGACTGAAAAAGTGTCAAAGCATCCCAAAGTCGTAGAGCCAAAGCTTCAGAAGGCGTTGCCGAAGATTAAGATTGAGATCCCCATCGCTTCCGCGTGAGTGTCTCCCTTCATATTTACTCGACGCTCTGTGCTGTTTGTTTTTCTTGTTTTAACCGGACGAACTTTGGAACTGTCAGCGCTGCTACTTCCGGGACCTCAGCTTACAGGGACGATGATGAGGTGATGGAGGATGCGGTCACTTCTAATCTGGGTATGATTTCTGCCATACCGTCTTTATTTTGGTCGATTCAACTGCAATGTGTACCATTGGGTGATGTTATTTTGTCGACTGAACTTCGAACAGCCCCTAACATTATTGACCTCCCTGACGATGATGATGAAGAGCCCGAGAGGCCTTTGGCGAGGAGAAATAGGCAAGCTCCCGCGAGTGAGGTGCCACAATCGACGCCGAGGGCGGAGCCAGTCGTTCAGGACACTGGCGATGCCAATCGGGGTTCTATTACCTTCGCCGTGCCATTGTCGAGTGCCTTGCCTTCCTCGTCGACTGCTCAGGCCCCTGTCAACCCGCCTTTAGTTTTTGCGACCCATCATGTCCCAGAGGACGAGGTGAATGCTGCCAGGGAAGCCATACGCCAGGCGGGCATTATGATGGAGAAGATGGAGATGGTGCGGGACGCCAGCCAAGCTGCCTACGATGCCAGCTCGGCTCTCCAGAGCAACGTCCATGTTAGTTGGTCGCCGCTTGTTCTGTTAGGATATGCTATCTGAAGGCTCTTTCTGAAAATCTTTGCATCTGTACACCCACTGGGTGCGTCGATTGAATTTTTGAACTAGTGGGGGCACGCTGAGTGCACCCACTGGGTGTAGTCCCCGAGACTACGGTGGACTGCTGGCAGTCAACTGTAGTCTTTGCATTTTGTCGAGTGTAAACCGAACTGGTAGTTTGTCTCTTCCACTCGATCTGGTCGAGTGGGATCAGAACCGGTGGGGGCACGCCAAGTGCACCCACTGGGTGTAGTCCCCGAAACCGCGGTTGACTGCTGGTAGTCGATGTGGTCCGAGTTCTACTTTCTCTCTTTTTTTTACTACCTGCACTCGACTCCAGCGGGCCGGTCGAGTGGGATCAGAACCGGTGGGGGCACGCAAAGTGCACCCACTGGGTGTAGTCCCCGAGACTATGGTGGTCTGCGGGCAGTCAACCGTAGTCTTAGTACTTATTGTCTTTGTCATTTTTTGCTGTAAAATAACTTCTCCCCTTTGATTTCAGAAATCTTGTGATCTTGGAGCTCGCTTTGCTGACTTGGAGAAACAGCAGATTCAGCTGAACCTCGACTTGGAGCTGGCCAAGACAGAGCTGCAAAAGGTTAAGGACGGCGCCACTGGTAAGACGAGTTTGTCGACTGGTCTGTCTTAGGCTTGAATACCCTTCTGCTATTTTTGGATCAATCATCGTTTTTTTGCAGAAAAACTGAGAGAAGCTCTGGTGAAGAAGGATCAGGATTTGGCTGCTGCTCGAAAGGAGGCTGACGACAGAACTGCTCTGGCTGAACAGAAATTGGCTTCGGTCGGCCAGTTGGAAGAAGAGAATACCAAGCTGAAATCTGCTCTGAACGAAGCCAACAAGGAGTGCTTGCGCTGGAAGAAGGAGAACCTCAACCTGGGCGAGAAGATGGAAGGCATCGCTCGCAGGAGGGACGATCTGGAGAGCTACCTGAGGAGCCTTGCCAAGAAGTTGTTCATCAAGCTTGAAGGTGCACATTTTGTTCCGATTGATTTTCTTTGTGTCGACTCAGCGTATGAAAATTGACTAATTCTTGGATCGTGAATGCAGAGTTTTGACAGAACTTCGAGGAGGAGACCAGGCGGATCGAACCAGGTTTGGATCCAATCAATTCTCCCGTGAAAGATGAAACTGCCATGAATCTGCTCCGACTGGAATCCCACATCGACGGTGCCGTGGACTACTTGGCTCGACTGAAGGTCGCCATGTCGCGGATCGACCTGACACTTTGGCCAGAGGCCACGCTCCAAAATGATCTTGAGTCCCTGATGACTCAACTCAACGAAATCCCTGACCGAGTGCAGGAGTGGAAGAAGTCTTCTGCCCGGTGTGGTGCTGATGTGGCTCTATCTTTGGTTCGCGTCCATTTCAAGGAGGTGCGACAAGATAAGCTGGCAGCAATCAAGGTCGCCAACACCCAGAAGCATGACTTCCGATCTTTTATGGAGACCTTCATCGCTGCAGCCACTCGGATCGCCGACGGCGTCGACTTAGATGAGTTCGTCGAGCCTGCTAGTCCTCCTCCCGTGGAGTGAACAAACTTTTATGCCTCACCTTAAATTTGCCTCGGAATGCCGAGTGGTCTTTGTAACCGTTAAACTCTTTCGGGCTGAATGCCTGAGCACTTCGATCTGTGGTCCGGAACCTTTAGGATTTTATCAGAACTTGGTTTATCGTTGAATACCTTCATGAATCCCCTGCTGAGTGAACCCGTTCTTTATTCGAGACAACTTTTGTATTTGTAGCGCAGCTCCAAAGGAGAAGGAAGCAGTCGACCCACGCCTTGTTGCCCTTGTGGGTCGGCGATGGAGTGCCCATTATATTTGTGACGAAGCTCCTCAAGAGAAGGTGGCAGTCGACCCGCACCTTGTTACTGCAGAGCGGAACGGATCGCACATTGTATTTGTGGTGAAGCTCCCCAGGAGAAGGTGGCAGTCGACCCGCACCTCGTTACTGCAGAGCGGGATGGAGCGCACATTGTATTTGTGGCGAAGCTCCCCAGGAGAAGGTGGAAATCGACCTGCACCTCGTCGTCCTTGAGGATTGAGATGTGTTTCGTACTTAGGCGAGCACTGGACTGCAGCTAAGCCCCTGAGTGGGAGGTTTGCTCACCACTCGGTTGGATTTTCAAATACTTAGACGAGTACCGGACTGTAGCTAAGTCTCCGAGTGAGGAAACTTAGGCGAGCACTGGATTGCAGCTAAGCCCCCGAGTGGGAGGATTGCCCTCCACTCAGTAGGATTTTTTCAAACTTAGGCAAGTGCTGGACTGCAGCTAAGTCTCCGAGTGAGAAGTCTTAGGCGAGTACTGGGCTGCAGCTAAGCCCCCGAGTGGGAGGATTGCTCTCCACTCGGTAGGATTTTTCCAAACTTAGGCGAGTGTCGGACTGCAGCTAAGTCTCTGAGTGAGAAAACTTAGGCGAGTACTGGACTGCAGCTAAGCCCCCGAGTGGGAGGATTGCTCTCCACTCGGTAGGATTTTTTCAAACACTTAGATGAGTACTGGACTGCAGCTAAACCCCCGAGTGGGGTATTGCTCTCCACTCGGTAGGTTTTTTTCAAACACTTAGGCGAGTACTGGACTGCAGCTAAGCCCCTGAGTGGGAGGATTGCTCTCCACTCGGGAGGATTTTTTCAAACTTAGGCGAGTGTCAGACTGCAGCTAAGTCTCCGAGTGAGAAAACTTAGGCGAGTACTGGACTACAGCTAAGCCTCCGAGTGGGAGGATTGCTCTCCACTCGGTAGGATTTTTTCAAACTTAGGCGAGTGCCGGACTGCAGCTAAGTCTCTGAGTGAGAAAACTTAGGCGAGTACTGGACTACAGCTAAGCCTCCGAGTGGGAGGATTGCTCTCCACTCGGTAGGATTTTTTCAAACTTAGGCGAGTGCCGGACTGCAGCTAAGTCTCCGAGTGAGAAAACTTAGGCGAGTACTGGACTGCAGCTAAGCCTCCGAGTGGGAGGATTGCTCTCCACTCGGCAGGATTTTTTCAAACTTAGGCGAGTGCCGGACTGCAGCTAAGTCTCTGAGTGAGAAAACTTAGGCGAGTACTGGACTGCAGCTAAGCCTCCGAGTGGGAGGATTGCTCTCCACTCGGTAGGATTTTTAAATACTTAGGCGAAACGGGTTCGCAGCTAAGCCCCCGAGTGGGAGGCTAGCTCACCACTCGGTAGGAAATTATTTTACAAACTTAGGCGAAGCGGATTCTCAGCTAAGCCACCCACTGGGGATTTCTAACGCAAACAAGAACAATAACAATCACTGAGAAAATTATAACGCTCTTGTCTTTGATAAATAAACTACAGGAGTTTTTTCTTATTACATCTCATCCGAGTGAGAATTCAAGTATAAAAGGGGCGGAGTAGCTCCGCATTCCAGGCTCGTGGCTCATCAATCTGGCGATCGACATTGTAGAGGTGGTACGCTCCATTGTGGAGGACTCTGGTGACTATGAACGGGCCTTCCCAAGTAGGAGCGAGTTTGTGTGGTTTTTGCTGATCCACGCGGAGGACTAAGTCTCCTTCTTGGAAGGCTCGACTCTTCACATTTCTGGCATGGAATCGACGCAAGTCTTGCTGATAGATGGTCGATCAGATCATGGCCATTTCTCTTTCTTCTTCCAGGAGGTCGACTATGTCCTGCCGGGCTTGTTCTGCTTCTTCTTCAGAGTAGAGCTCAACTCGAGGGGCTTTGTGAAGCATGTCACTCGGCAAGACTGCTTTGGCTCCGTAGACCAGAAAGAATGGGGTTCTTCCGGTCGATCGGTTCGGGGTCGTCCTCAATCCCCAAAGAACTGATGGAAGCTCGTTGACCCATGCACCTACTGCGTGCTTGAGATCGCGCATCAATTGAGGTTTCAGTCCTTCGAGAATTAGGCCATTTGCTCTTTCCTGCCTGTCCATTCGACTGAGGGTGAGCGACCGAAGCATAGTCGACTCGTGTGCCTTGAGAGGCGCAAAAGGCCCTGAATTTGTCGGAATCGAAGTTTGACCCATTGTCAGTGATGATGTTGTGCAGAACTCCATATCTGAATATCAACTCTCTGATGAAACTGATAGCAGTGCAAGCATCAAGATTCTTGATAGGCTTAGCTTCAATCCATTTGGTGAACTTGTCGACTGCTACTAGCACATGAGTGAAGCCGCTCCTGCCCGTTTTCAGTGGTCCAACCATGTCCAGCCCCCAAACAGCGAAGGGCCAGACGAGTGGAATGGTTTTCAGAGCTGACGCGGGCTTGTGCGACATATTGGAGTAATACTGACATCCTTCACATTTGTCGACTATCTCTTTTGCCATTTCATTGGCCCTTGGCCAGTAAAATCCCGCTCGGTATGCTTTAGCCACAATGGTCCTAGAGGACGCATGATGACCACAGGTCCCCGAGTGGATATCATCAAGGATCATCTGACCTTCTTCTGGTGTTATACACTTCTGACTGACTCCAGTCGCGCTTTCCCTATACAACTGCCCCTTTATGACTGTAAAGGCCTTCGATCAACGAACAATCTGTCGAGCCTCTTCTTCGTCCTTTGGGAGTTCTTTCCTTAAGTTGTACGCGATGTACGGTACTGTCCAGTCGGGAGTGATGACCAAGACTTCCATGATCAGGTCGACCACAGCTGGAACTTCAACTTCAGTCGGATCCGTGGCACTTTTTGGCTGCGGGGCCTCTTCAGTGAAGGGATCCTCCTGAACTGATGGTGTGTGGATGTGTTCCAAAAACACATTGCTGGGAATGGCTTCTCTTTTGGAACCTATTTTTGCCAAATCATCAGCTGCTTGATTTTTCAGTCGGGGTATGTGATGAAGCTCTAACCCCTCGAATTTCTTCTCCAGCTTTCTCACTGCATTGCAATAACCAGTCATGGCTGGACTTCTGACGTCCCATTCCTTCATCACCTGATTAACCACCAAATCTGAGTCGCCATAGACCATGAGGCGACGGACGCCGAGTGAAATGGCCATGCGCAACCCATATAAAAGTGCTTCATATTCCGCCTCGTTATTGGAGGAATCAAAGTGGATTTGAAGAACATATCTGAGCTTATCTCCTCGGGGGAGACCAACACTACCCCGGCACCGGAACCATTCAGCATTTTGGAACCGTCGAAGAACATGGTCCAATGCTCCGAGTGAACCTGAGTCGGCAGTTGCTGTTCAATCCACTCGGCGACGAAATCTGCTATTGCCTGGGACTTGATAGCTTTCTTTGCCTCGAACTTGATATCTAGAGGAAGGAGTTCAATCGCCCATTTTGCCACTCGACCAGTTGCATCTCTGTTATGCAGGATCTCTGATAACGGAGCGTCGCTGACGACTGTAATGGAATGATCAGAGAAGTAGTGAGCAACTTTCTTTGTGGTCATATAAATCCCATATACAAGCTTCTGATAATGAGGATATCTTTGCTTCGACGGGGTCAAAACTTCAGAAATATAATATACTGGGCGCTGAACTTTGAAGGCTTTTCCTTCTTCTTCCCGCTCGACCGTAAGTACCGTACTGACGACTTGTCCCGTGGCTGCGATGTAAAGCAGCAAAGGCTCCTTGCTGATTGGGGCAGCAAGCACCGGCTGGGTGGAGAGCAGAGCTTTGAGCTCTGCAAACGCTGCATCAGCTTCGGGAGTCCACTCGAACTTGTCGGACTTCTTCATCAATTGGTAAAGAGGCAATGCCTTTTCACCGAGACGAGATATGAATCGACTTAAAGCGGCCAAGCAACCAGTAAGCTTCTGGACGTCGTGCACTCGCACAGGACTTTTCATTCGGAGTATAGTACCGACTTTTTCTGGATTGGCGTCGATTCCCCGTTCGGAAACGAGAAAACCGAGTAATTTTCCGCCAGGAACTCCGAATGTGCACTTTGATGGATTAAGCTTGATATCATACCTCCTGAGGTTGGCAAAGGTTTCAGCAAGGTCAGCCAGCTGGTCGAAACCCTTCCGTGACTTGACCACAATGTCATCCATGTATGCTTCCACGTTCCGACTGATTTGAGTGAGCAAACACTTCTGAATCATCCTCATGAATGTGGCTCCGGCATTCTTGAGGCCGAACGGCATGCTAACATAACAGAAGCACCCGAATGGAGTGATGAAAGCTGTTTTGATCTCGTCAGGTCCATACAGACGGATCTGATGGTACCCGGAATAAGCATCTAAAAAAGACAGTCGCTCACATCCCGCAGTCGAGTCGACTATCTGATCGATGCGGGGGAGAGGGAAATGATCTTTCGGGCAGGCCCGATTGATATGTTTAAAGTCAATGCACATGCGAAGTGACTTGTCCTTCTTGGGGACCATGACAACGTTGGCGAGCCACTCGGAGTGGTAGATTTCTCGGATGAACTCCGCTGCTAAGAGCCGAGCCACCTCTTCGCCAATAGCCTTTCTCTTCTGGACGGCGGACCGTCGGAGATGTTCCTTGACAGGTTTTACTTTTGAGTCGACTCTTAGGCGGTGCTCAGCCAGCTCCCTGGGAACACCCGGCATGTCAGAAGGCTTCCATGCGAAAATGTCCCAGTTCTCACGGAGGAACTGGATGAGCGCTTCTTCCTATTTGGAGTCGAGTGTTGTTGAGATATGAGTTGGAGCAGCGCTGGGATCGGTCGGGTGGATGTGAGCTGTCTTCGTTTCGCCAGACGACTGAAAAGCTGATTCTGTAGCGGGCTTCTTGGCTCGCAACAAATCACTCGGGTCTGCAGTCTTCTGGTATTCCTGCAGCTCCACCACTGCCATCTGAGCATCAGCGATCTTTGAACCTTTCTGAAAACATTCTTCCGCTTTCTTCCGATTGCCCGTAATAGTGATCACACCTTTGGGGCCAGGCATCTTCAATTTGAGATACACATAACATGGTCGGGCCATGAAGCGTGCATAAGCCGGCCTGCCCAAAATAGCGTGATAGGCACTCTGGAAGTCTACAACTTCAAACGTCAACTTTTCTTTGCGGTAATTCTTGGAATCACCGAAAACCACATCAAGAGCAATCTGGCCGAGTGATTCAGCCTTCTTCCCAGGAATGACTCCATGGAAACTCATGTTGCTGGTACTGAGTCTGGACATCGGAATGCCCATCCCTTTCAACGTCTCAGCATATAATATGTTCAAACCACTGCCACCATCCATCAAGACTTTGGTCAGTCGAGTGCCTTCAACAACTGGGTCGACCACCAAAGCTTGCCTCCCAGGGGTGGCGATGTGCGTTGGGTGATCGGACCGGTCGAATGTTATGGCAGTCTGAGACCACTTCAGATAACTGGGTGTCGCCGGAGCAACCATATTCACCTCTCGGTTGATAACTTTCAGTCGACTTTTGCTTTCAACATCAGCAAAAATCATCAGGGTGGAATTGACCTGGGGGTATCCATCGTCACTATCATCCTTGTCCTCAACTTTATCCGACTCCTTTTCCTTATCTTTGGGCTGCTTTCCCTGGAACTGCTGGATCAAGAGTCGACACTGTCGAGTGGTATGTTTCGGGTAAATGAAATTACCCTCTTCACCTTTCTTGGTGTGGACGAGACATGGCAAATCCAACACATCATTTCCGTCCTGATCTTTAACTTTCTTGGGGTTCCAAGGTCCTTTGGGTTTCCCTTTAAACTTTCCTTGGGTTACAGCCAAGGCTTCCCCGGGAGCGGCTGGCTCGGCTTTCCGCTTCTGTTTCTGATTGGAATTTCCTCCGGTTTCTTGGGCGACTGACTTGAGCTTGCCACTCCTGAGTCGATCCTCATCTTCACCATTAGCGTACTTGGTGGCAATCTCCATCATCCAATTCAGAGACATATCTCCCGTCCGACCAAATTTCAGATTCAGTTCTCTGTACTTGACACGTTCTTTGAAGGCACAGACTGCTTGGTGGTCAGGCACATTCTCCACCTTGTGATGTAACGTGATTCATCTCTAGATGTAATCCCTCAATGTTTCATTCGGCTTCTGCACGCAAGACCGCAGTTCCGTCAGCCCTACCGGTCGCTTGCATGTTCCTTCGAATGTGGTGACAGACACTCGGGCGAGATCTTCCCAAGCGTAAATGCTGCTGGGTGCTAACTGGTTTAGCCACGCTCTGGCCGAGCCCTCCAACATGAGAGGCAGGTGCTTCATGGCCACTTCATCATTGTCGCTGCCAATCTGGACGGCCACTCAGTAGTCTTCAGGCCAAGTATAGGGCTTGGACTCACCAGTGAACTTGCTGACTCCAGTCGCCAACCTGAAGTTGGGAGGAATCACAGCAGCCCTGATGGCTCTACTAAAGCACTCTGGCCCTGAAGCATGTGCTCTGCTGCTGGTAGGTGCATCTCTGTCATGACCTTCTCGGTGAGCTCTGTTCCTGTCGACCAAACCTTGAACGAGAATGGATCTCGCATCAAAGCCTGGCTCCCTGGAGTCGACTGGAATCCTTCGCTCAACACTACAAGGGCGTCTGTCATCCTGCTGTCGAGGCGCATATGACCCGCACCTCGGGGGAGGGGTCGGCACTCGACGTCGATCGTCACGATCGAATCGATGGTCATATTGCTCACGGTTCCCATACTGATTACGCCGGTCCCCACGTCCCTCACGCCTCGAGGGCGATCTTGGGCTATGAGCCGACTGGACTGTGTCAGCAGCAAGGGATCTGCTGTGAATCCTGTTCCGCGACTGAGAAACAGCAGAATTCTGGTCTCCTGCTGCCCGGAGTAACGCTCTGATCTGTAGTAAGCCTCTGCTAGCCTCCGACTGGGAAGGCTGAATCGACTCTGCTATACGGGCCGCAGCTGCTAAATTCTGAATCGGAGTTCGATATACCTACGGGGGCGGGAAGAGCTGACGTCGACTGGATTCGGGAACCCGTTGTCGCGCACGCTCGTCGAGTGCTCGCTGGAGGTTCTCCAGTCGAGCGCGCTCGGCCAAGTTTGCCAGGCGCGCGTCCTCCAGGGCACGAGCCTCGGGGGTTTCTCCGACGATAGGAGTGTGCAGCGTATCCATGTTCCGGCGACAAAGTTCTTCTCTCTACAGCGACGTGAGAGGCTCGGGGAGATATTCCTCATGGGGACGCGACGGGTCGCCGCCACCCGTGCCTCCGTTGGTGCAAGGAAAACAGGGAGGACTGGGTGGTCCATCGACCATCAGAACCTCCTCCGCCGGATCGCTGCTGTCGCACTCGGATGCGGTCTTTGCGAAGCCAGTCGACAGATCGAATAGGTCGTAGAGGGATTCGTCGGGCTTGATCGCCGCGACTTGAGGGATGGCCGACTGGCGTGCCACCGCGTGTCTCACCCACCGCCAAAGTCTCGAGCGACCGGAGTGCTTACGCCTGCGGGAAACAGGGAGGGATGACAGCACAGGAGCCGACCTATAGTGGGTCGACGGTTGCCGCAAAAGGATGCCGCGGGCGCATGCGCGAAAGTGCGTCGCCCCGCGGACAGGGAGCGTGTCCACGTCGAGCGGAGCCTCCTGAAGCCAAGCGGAGTCATGGGCGATGAACGTGAGTGCGCCGAGACGAATCTCGTGGCCCTCCACCAACACTCTGCCGGAAACCATGATGATTCGGATCGGAAAAGATCGCAACTCCTTCAACAAATCGCTAAAAAACCTACCCCACGGTGGGCGCCAACTGTCGTGGTTCTAAGTCTGACAGTAATATAGGGGGTAAGTATGGAGAGGCAAGATCTTAGCTATGGAGAAGTTCTAAGCGCACGAGGTTTACGAGTTCAGGCCCTTCTCAGAGGAAGTAATAGCCCTACGTCTCGGAGCCCGGAGGCGGTCGACTGGATTATGCGTGTATGGTTTATAGGGGTGCGAACCCTTTACAATGAGGAGGGGGGTGGCTTATATAGAGTTCGCCGGACCCCTCTGACCCTCAGTTATGCAGGGTTTTAAATACATTAAGTTCGGGCGTTAGTGGTAAAGCCCTTAATAAAGTGCTATGATGACCATAAAGGCTACTTAATAACCGACCGTTAGCATGCGGAGTGCCTTTAGGTCTCCTAGCCATCGAGTGGTTTGGTGTTGGTCGAGTGATCGCTTCTTGGTCGAGTGTCTTCGAGTCTGTCGAGTGGAACACCTCCAAGTCGATTGAAAGGTGATTTCTTCTAGAGATGTCCTTGGGTAGGGAAGTTTGGACAAGTCCATGACCCTACCCTAGGTACATAGCTTCGTCATCGTGGGCACCTCGTGTGCCCTCCGGACTCTGTCTTCTTGCACGATACTTCTTTTGGTCGGTAAAAACTCATTATATATTCTCCCGAAGGTTTTGACCACCGTACCATGCAATTATCCTTTGTTTTTGTTTCGAGCTGTTTTCTACCAGAGTTGTCAAGGCCAAGCATGATGTCGTCCCCCTCCTCCAACAATTAGGGCGATGATGCTTGGCTAATGAAGATAGAGATGAAAAGAGAAGAACCCATGGAGATCAAAAAGAATGATGGGATCAAGAAGGCCACGGAGGATCAAGCTCCGGCAGCAGGAGAAGAAGACATCCTTCAACATCATTACAATCTTCTTACCCCTACCAAAATTGAAGCTTTCAAGATGATTGAAATAATTCGGGTGCAGAAAAAGTATCTAACTCGTGAAAATATTCTGTTGCAAGAGCATATCATCGCACTCAAGGGCATTATTCGTAAGTTGGATCATCTCCTGCGCTTGATGCTGGACGACAAGCCTACATCATCAACAATCTCTTCTTCACCACCAAAGGAGAACTGAGTATTGGGTATGGGCACTCCCCTTGGCAACTTCCAAGCTTGGGGGAGTGCCCTGGTATCGTATCACCACCACACTTTTATCTTTACCGTTTTTTCTTAGTTCGAGCCTTTTGGTAATATCTTGATCTAGTAGGATAAAGTTTTAGTATGATTTAGTTTTGAGTTTTGCTTTATTATCCTTCTATGTAATCAAGTCCGTGAGCTATATATAATAAAGATTAGTTTTGAGTTAAGGGCTTGCTTATCTTGCTATGATCTTGAGAAAAAGAGTAAGAATAAAAAGAAATAAAAAGATCATATTGATCTTATGGAGAGTAATGACTTCACATATAAAGAGTATGATGAATAAAAGTTGTTGAGAGTTAACAAACATAGTTTTGGTCATCGTTGCAATTAATAGTAAGTAATAAAGAAAGAGAGGTTTTCACATATAAATATACTATCTTGGACATCGTTTATGATTGTGAGCACTCGTTAAAATATGACATGCTAAAAGGTTGATTTGGACAAGGAAGACAACGTAATGGGTTATATTTTCTTACATCCGCAATAAATTATATTTTCATGGATCATCCAACATGTTGAGCTTGCCTTTACCCTCATGCTAGCCAAATTCTTTGCACCAAGTAGAGATACTACTTGTGCTTCCAAATATCCTTAAACCCAGTTTTTCCATGAGAGTCCACCATATCTTCCTATGGATAGAGTAAGATCGTTCAAGTAAGTTGTCATTGTTGCAAGCAATAAAAATTGCTCTCTAAATATGTATGATCTATTAATCTGGAGAAATAAAAGCGAAAGACTGCTTAATAAAGGTCCATATGACAAGTGGCAATATAAAGTGACATTCTTTTGCATTAAGATTTCGTGCATCCAACCATAAAAACACATGACAACCTCGGTTTCCCTCAGTGAATGGCCTATCTTTTATTTTTGTCCTATACTTCATACAAGAGTCATGATCTTCACCTTTCCTTTTTACATTTTATCCTTTGGCAAGCACTATGTGTTGGAAAGATCCTGATATATATAGCTAATTGGATGTGGGTTTTCATAAATTATTATTGTTGATATTATCCTTGAGGTAAAAGGTTGGGAGGCAACACTATAAGCCCATATCTTTCTCTGTGTCCGATTAAAACTCCATACCCATAAGTATTACGTGAGTGTTAGCAATTGTGAAAGACTAAATGATATTTGAGTATGTGAACTTGCTGAAAAGCTCTTATATTGACTCTTTCTGATGTTATGATAAATTGCAATTGCTTCAATGACTGAGATTATAGTTAGTTAGTTTTTAATGAAGTTTCTGATTCATACTTTAAATTGTGAATGAATTGTTATTTTAGCATAAGAAATCATATTACAATATATATATGTTGTTGTTCTAAGAATGATAATGATGCCCTCATGTCCATATTTTATTTTATCGACACCTCTATCTCTAAACATGTGGACATATTTTTGGATATCGTCTTCCTCTTGAGGACAGGTCTAAATTTGGGGGAGTTGATACGTCCATTTTGCATCATGCTTTTATATCAATATTTATTGGATTATGAGTTGTTATTACACATTACGTCACAATACTTATATCTATTCTCTCTTATGTTACAAGGTTTATACTAAGAGGGACAATGCGGCAGCTGGAATTCTGGGCTAAAAAAGAAGAAAATACTAAAACCTGTTCTGCCACCCTCCCTCCCCTCGCAGTGGCCGGCAGTCATTGCTGGCAAAGCCCATGCGGCGGCGGTGTCAGCGGGGTCCTTCCTTTTTCCACTCTCTCGAGATTTGGGCAGCGCTGCATGGTCAGCCAAGGTGACGTGAGGCGGGCGGCGCGGCGAGAGGGCGCGACCAGCATTTCACGGTGGTGCATAGCCTGGCATGGCAGGCGCGCTGCTGTGCGTGCCAGGACGCTGGAAGGTGTGGGGTGCTCGCGGCAGGTAGATCTGGGGTAGTTGTCGGTGTCAAAACCGGCGGATCTCGGGTAGGGGGTCCCGAACTGTGCGTCTAAGGCGGGCTTGGCAATACGGATATGTAGGTCTCCTCCCTTGTAACCGACTTTGTGTAACCCTAGCCCCCTCCGATGTCTATATAAACCGGAGGGTTTAGTCCATAGGACAATGCTACCTCTTGAGCACTGGGTTGGATTTCCCCGAAGAGGAAGGGATGATGCAGCAAAGTAGCGTAAGTATTTCCCTCAGTTTTTGAGAACCAAGGTATCAATCCAGTAGGAGCCTACGCTCGAGTCCCTCGTACCTACACAAAAACAATAGCTCAACTCAACCAATGCGCTTAGGGGTTGTCAATCCCTTCACCGTCACTTACGAAAGTGAGATCTGATAGAGATGATAAATAATATTTTTGGTATTTTTGGTATAGAGATGCAAAGTAAAAAGTAAAACCAAAGTAAAAGCAAAGCAATAATAAAGTGATGGAGATTAATATAATGTATATAGGTTTCACTAGTGGCTTCTCTCAAGAGCATAAGTATTCTATGGTGGGTGAACAAATTACTGTTGAGCAATAGATAGAATTGAGCATAGTTATGAGAATATCTAGGTATGATCATGTATATAGGCATCACATCCGAGACAAGTAGACCGAAACGATTCTGCATCTACTACTATTACTCCACTCGTCGACCGCTATCCAACATGCATCTAGAGTATTAAGTTAAAAATAGAGTAATGCCTTAAGCAAGATGACAGGATGTAGAGGGATAGATTCATGCAATATGATAAAAAAACCATCTTGTTATCCTCGATGGCAACAATACAATATGTGCCTTGCTGCCCCTTCTGTCACTGGGAAAGGAAACCGCAAGATCGAACCCAAAGCTAAGCACTTCTCCCATGGCAAGAAAAACAAATCTAGTAGGCCAAACCAAACTGATAATTTAAAGAGACTTGCAAAGATAACCAATCATACATAAAAGAATTCAGAGAAGATTCAAATATAATTCATAGATAGACTGGATCATAAACCCACAATTCATCGGTCTCAACAAACACACCGCAAAAAGAAGATTACATCAAATAGATCTCCACGAGAGAGGGGGAGAACATTGTATTGAGATCCGAAAAGAGAGAAGAAGCCATCTAGCTACTAGCTATGGACCCGTAGGTCTGAAGTAAACTACTCACACTTCATCGCAGGGGCTTGGATGATGATGTAGAAGCCCTCCATGATCGATGCCCCTCCAGCGGAGCTCTGGAACAGGCCCCAAGATGGGATCTCGTGGATACAGAAAGTTGTGGCGGTGGAATTAGGTTTTTGGCTCCGTCTCCAATCGTTTGGGGGTACGTGGATATATATAGGAGGAAGAAGTACGTCGGTGGAGCTTCGAGGGGCCCACGAGGCAGGGGCGCGCCCTAGGGGGGCACCCTCCACCCTCGTTACCACCTCGTGGCTTTCTTGACGGAGGGTCCAAGTCTCCTGGATCTTATCTGATGAGAAAATCACGTTTCCGAAGGTTTCATTCCGTTTGGACTCCGTTTGATATTCCTTTTCTTCGAAACCCTAAAACAGGAAAAAACAACAATTCTGGGCTGGGCCTCCGGCTAATAGGTTAGTCCCAAAAATAATATAAAAGTGGAAAATAAAGCCCAATAATGTCTAAAACAGTAGATAATATAGCATGGAGCAACCAAAAATTATAGATACGTTGGAGACGTATCAAGCATCCCCAAGCTTAATTCCTGCTCGTCCTCGAGTAGGTAAATGATAAAAACAGAATTTTTGATGTGGAGTGCTACTTGGCATAATTTTAATGTAATTCTTCTTAATTGTGGTATGAATATTCAGATCCGAAAGATTCAAGACAAAAGTTCATATTGACATAAAAATGATAATACTTCAAGCATACTAACTAAACAATTATGTCTTCCCAAAATAAAATGGCCAAAGAAAGTTCATCCCTACAAAATCATATAGTTTAGTCATGTTTCATTTTCGTCACACAAGAATGCTCTGATCATGCACAACCCCGATGGACATAGCACTATAGGTGGAATAGAATATAATGAGGGGGGTTATGTGGAGAAGACAAAAAAGGAGGAAGTCTCACATCAATGAGGCTAATCAATGGGCTATGGAGATGCCCACCGATTGATGTTAATGCAAGGAGTAGGGATTGCCATGCAACGGATGCACTAGAGCTATAAATGTATGAAAGCTCAACAAAAGAAACTAGTGGGTGTGCATCCAACTTGCTTGCTCACGAAGACCTAGGGCACTTGAGGAGGCCCATTGTTGGAATATACAAGCCAAGTTCTATAATGAAAAATTCCCACTAGTATATGAAAGTGATAATATGAGAGACTCTCTACTATGAAGATCATGGTGCTACTTTGAAGCACAAGTGTGGTAAAAGGATAGTAACATTGTCCCTTATCTCTTTTTCTCTCATTTTGTTGTGCCATCTCTTTTTTTATGGCCTTTATTTTTTTGGGGCCTTCTCTTTTTTATGGCCTTTCTTTTTTTATACCTCACTTGGGACAATGCTCTAATAATGATGATCATCACACTTCTATTTATTTACAACTCAATGATTACAACTCAATACTAGAACAAAGATGACTCTATATGAATGTCTCCGGCGGTGTACCGGGATATGCAATGAACCAAGAGTGATATGTATGAAAGAATTATGAACGGTGGCTTTTCCACAAATACTATGTCAACTACATGATCATGCTAAGCAATATGACAATGATGAATGTGTCATGATAAACGGAATGATGGAAAGTTGCATGGCAATATATCTCGGAATGGCTATGGAAATACCATAATAGGTAGGTATGGTGGCTGTTTTGAGGAAGATATAAGGAGGTTTATGTGTGAAAGAGTGTATCATATCATGGGGTTTGGATGCACCGGCGAAGTTTGCGCCAACTCTCAATGTGAGAAAGGGCAATGCACGGTACCGAAGAAGCTAGGAAGGATGGAGGGGTGAGAGTGTGTATAATCCATGGACTCAAGATTAGTCATAAAGAACTCACATACTTATTGCAAAAATCTACAACTCATCAAAAACCTCGGCACTACGCGCATGCTCCTAGGGGGATAGATTGGTAGGAAAAGACCATCACTCGTCCCCGACCACCACTCATAAGGAAGACAATCAAATAATACCTCATGCTTCAAATTTGTTGCATAACGTTTACCATACGTGCATGCTACGAGACTTGCAAACTTCAACACAAGTACTTCTCAATTTCACAACTACTCAACTAGCATGACTTTGATATTATTACCTCCATATCTCAAAACAATCATCAAGCATCAAACTTTTCTTAGTATTCAACACACTCATACGAAAGTTTTATTATTAATCTTGCATACCAAGCATATTAGGATTTTAAGCAAATTACCATGCTATTAGGACTCTCAAAATAATCTAAGTGAAGCATGAGATATCAATAGTTTCTATAAAACAAATCCACCACCGTGCTCTAAAAGATATAAGTGAAGCACTACAGCAAAACTATAAAGCTCAAAAGATATAAGTGAAGCACATAGAGTATTCTATCAAATTCCAAATCATGTATAGCTCTCTAAAAAGGTGTGTAAAGCAAGGATGATTGTGGTAAACTAATAATCAAAGACTCAAATCATAAAAGACGCTCCAATCAAAACACATATCATGTGGTGAATAAAAATATAGCTCCAAGTAAAGTTACTGATAGAAGTAGACGAAAGAGGGGATGCCTTCCGGGTCATCCCCAAGCTTTGGATTTTAGGTGTCCTTAGATTATCTTGGGGGTGCCATGGGCATGCCCAAGCTTAGGCTCTTTCCACTTCTTGTTCCATAGTCCATCAAATCTTTACCCAAAGCTTGAAAACTTCACAACACAAAACTTAAAGTAGAAAATCTCGTGAGCTCCGTTAGCGAAAGAAAACAAAAGACCACTTCAAGGTACTGTAATGAACTCATTATTTATTTATATTGGTGCTATACCTACTGTATTCCAACTTCTCTATGGATTATAAACTATTTTACTAGCCATAGATTCATCAAAATAAGCAAACAACACACGAAAAACAGAATCTGTCAAAAACAGAACAGTCTGTAGTAATCTGTAGCTAGCGCAAGATCTGGAACCCCAGAAATTCTAAAATAAATTGCTGGACGTGAGGAATTTATCTATTAATCATCTGCACAAATAATTAACTAAATAGCACTCTCCAAATTGAAATGACAGCAGTTCTCGTGAGCGCTAAAGTTTCTGTTTTTTACAGCAAGTTCAACAAGACTTTCCCCAAGTCTTCCCAACGGTTCTACTTGGCACAAACACTAATTAAACACAAAAAAACACAACCAAAACAGAGGATAAATAATTTATTTATTACTAAACAGAAACAAAAAGCAAGGAATAAAAATAAAATTGGGTTGCCCCCCAACAAGCGCTATCGTTTAACGCCCCTAGCTTGGCATAACAAGCAAGAATAGATCAAGGTATTGCCATCTTTGGTAGGAAATTATTCAATGAGGGATCTATCTCCCTTAGGAATTTCTTTCTTTCTAGTGGTTATGAAACTCTTAGGCACAAGATCGAAAAATTCATTTATAGCAATTGGTTCTTTAATGATAGCAAAAAGATTGGGATGAATACTTATAGATTTTAGATCCGCAGTTCCCTTACTAGATGATTAACCCTTATTTTTAGGAACATACATAAGCTTGGCAATTTTAGTAGGAGGACTTCAAGTATTCTTTACGGAAGAAAAAGCGGTTCCGAAGTTCGTAATGATGCCATCAAGTTTATCGATTCTAGTAGAATCTAAGTTTATTTTCTCATTAACTATGGGTTCCTTTTCCTTAATATTTTTCAAAGTCATTCCTACCTTAGATCAATATTGGGTAATTTGATTGTGGATCTTTTTATCTAGATTTTCAATTAATTCAATAGTAGCAACTTTATTTTCAATAATTTCAAGTCTTTGCATTACATGCTCCAAAGTTAACATAGTCCCATTAACCAAAAGAGGTGGTGAGCCAAATAAATCTAACATAGCATTATAAGAATCAAAAGTATGGCTACCGAAGAAGTTCCCTCCGGTAATGGTATCAAGGATATATCTATACCAAGGATTAGCACCTACATAAAAATTGCGGAGAAGAACTGAAGTAGATTTCTTCCTGGTAGATCTATTTTGAACATTGCAAATTCTATACCAAGCATCTTTTAGATTTTCTCCCTCCCCTCGGGAGACAACGGATAAGATATGAGACTAGCCATGACGAGAAGCAAAAAAACTAACACACGAGCAAACAAACGGGCAAAAGATGCAAATAGAGAGAGAGAGAGAGGGTGAATAAAACGGCAAGGGTGAAGTGGGGGAGAGGAAAACGAGAGGCAAATGGCAAATAATCTAACGCGGGAGATAGGGATTGTGATGGGTACTTGGTATGTTGACTTTTGCGTAGACTCCCCTGCAATGGCGCCAGAAATTATTCTTGCTACCTCTTGAGCACTGCGTTGGATTTCCCCGAAGAGGAAGGGATGATGCAGCAAAGTAGCATAAGTATTTCCCTCAGTTTTTGAGAACCAATGTATCAATGCAGTAGGAGGCTACGCTCGAGTCCCTCGTACCTACACAAAAACAATAGCTCAACGCAACCAATGCGTTTAGGGGTTGTCAATCCCTTCACGGTCACTTACGAAAGTGATATCTGATAGAGATGATAAATAATAGTTTTGGTATTTTTGGTATAGAGATGCAAAGTAAAAAGTAAAAGCAAAGCAATAATAAAGTGATGGAGATTGATATAATGAGAAAGATACCCAGGGGCCATAGGTTTCACTAGTGGCTTATCTCAAGAGCAAAAGTATTCTACGGTGGGTGAACAAATTATTGTTGAGCAATTGACAGAATTGAGCATAGTTATGAGAATATCTAGGTATGATCATGTATATAGGCATCACGTCCGAGACAAGTAGACCGAAACGGTTCTGCATCTACTACTACTACTCCACTCATCGACCGCTATCCAACATGCATCTAGAGTATTAAGTTAAAAACAGAGTAACGCCTTAAGCAAGATGACATGATGTAGAGGGATAGTTTCATGCAATATGATAAAAACCACATCGTGTTATCCTCAATGGAAACGATACAATACGTGCCTTGCTGCCCCTTCTGTCACTGGGAAAGGACACCGCAAGATCGAACCCAAAGCTAAGCACTTCTCCCATGGCAAGAAAAACCAATCTAGTAGGCCAAACCAAACTGATAGTTCGAAGAGACATGCAAAGATAACCAATCATACATAAAAGAATTCAGACAAGATTCAAATATTATTCATAGATAGACTGGATCATAAACTCACAATTCATCGGTCTCAACAAACACACCGCAAAAACAAGATTACATCGAATAGATCTCCACGAGAGAGGGGGAGAACATTGTATTGAGATCCAAAAAGAGAGAAGAAGCCATATAGCTACTAGCTATGGACCCATAGGTCTGAATTAAACTACTCACACTTCAACGGAGGGGCTTGGATGATTATGTAGAAGCCCTCCGTGATCGATGCCCCCTCCGGCGAAGCTCCAGAACAGGCCCCAAGATGGGATCTCGTGGATACAGAAAGTTGCGGCGGTGGAATTAGGTTTTTGGCTCCGTCCCCGATCGTTTGGGGGTACGTGGATATATATAGGAGGAAGAAGTATGTCGGTGGAGCTTCGAGGGGCCCACGAGGCAGGGGGCGCGCCCTCCACCCTCGTGACCACCTCGTGGATTTCTTGACGGAGGGTCCAAGTCTCCTGGATCTTATCTGATGAGAAAATCACGTTTCCGAAGGTTTCATTCCGTTTGGACTCCGTTTGATATTCCTTTTCTTCGAAACTCTAAAACAGGCAAAAAAAACAACAATTCTGGGCCGGGCCTCCGGTTAATAGGTTAGTCCCAAAAATAATATAAAAGTGGAAAATAAAGCCCAATAATGTCTAAAACTGTAGATAATATAGCATGGAGCAATCAAAAATTATAGATACGTTGGAGACGTATCAGACAACATACAATCATACCATATGCTAGCTTCTAGAGTTTAGCCTCTACGATCTCGTGGTAGATCAACTCTTGTAATACTCATATCATCAAGATCAATCAAGCAGGATGTAGGGTATTACCTCCATCGAGAGGGCCCGAACCTGGGTAAACATCGTGTCCCCTGCCTCCTGTTACCATCCGCTTTAGACGCACAATTCAGGACCCCTAACCGAGATTCGCCGGTTTTGACACCGACATTGGTGCTTTCATTGAGAGTTCCACTGTGTCATCATCATAAGGAGGGATGGCTCGTCTCGTTGTCAAGGACAACATCACCTCTGGGGAGCCCTGGCTGTAGGCCAAACTCTCCGACTAGGCGGCTTCGTCATGACCACCCGCTCGGCCACTGCGCCGACGATGACTTCTCGGGTCATCGAAAATAGCCTCCACATCGGCTCGAAATTCCCCGAGCAGATGGATCCAATGGGGCTCTCCTCTTTGAACGAGCTCTTGAATCGCATCACCGCTCTGGGAGTCGCTACGGACTACAATCGGATTGGGCTTAAACCCGACCAAAGGGAGATTAACTCTCCGCCGGTCACCCATCAGATAGCAGTGGTGGAGGAGCAATGCGGCGATTCTCCCTCTATCCTGAGGACAAACTATGTCCGGATTCCTGAGCTCTCCGAGCCGGATACCCGACCATGGGAGGACATCGCCCTAACCCTGAACCTAGAATCTGGCTGCATGCCGAACTTGCGGGGCAACATCCCGGAGCCGGAATGTCCAAGATCGGAAACTCCCCCGCCCCAGGGTCTCAGATTGGGTCAAGGTCTGGACTTAAATCCACCCAGCCACCCAGATACAAACGATCTTTCCCACATTAGGCAAGAGCCCCAAGAGACAGTACATCACTATTGGGCCAGATTCCTCCTTGTAATGAACAAGGTCAAGGACTGTCCCGAGGAAGACGCAATTTCGCTCTTTTGCAACAATTGCACAGACAAGGGAATCCTCAACGCCATAAGTTGCCGTGACATAGCACACTTCACTGACTTGGCGGCCATAGTACAGAAGTATTGTGCGATGGGAAGCGCCTGGAAAACCCAAACAAAGTTTTGGGATAATCCGGCTCTGACAAACCCCCAGTCCGAACTAAAAGGGTGCACTCTCATAAGTCGCCGATCTCAATTACAAAGAAGCAAAAAACCACTACAGGGCGTGGAACCATATTGGAGGGATGGCTTAGGTCCAGTTCTTTTGGTGGCTTCCAGAATAAGCTGCCCCCTACCTAGCTTATTCTAGAAGCTCAACCAAACTTATTTTTTTAGAAGCCTAGTAGTTAAGACTTGACTAGTAGGCTTTTAAAAAGAAAATTTTGGTTAGGCTTTTAGAATAAGCTGGGTAGGGGGAAGCTTATTCTGGAAGCCCAAAAAAGCTAGCAAAAGAACTGGCCCTTAACGGGCCCTGCAAAATTCATAGTACAGCGGATACCATACCAACACACAACCTTAGAGCATGTTGGGTACTCCGGTAGGTGGCCAAGAGCGGTGAGGATCTCCTCATCCAAAACACCTCAGAGCACCTTCCTCTGGATAACAATATAGTATTGACAGTCTTCGAGACCTTCGCCTCAAATAATAGGCGTAAGCGAGCACTCCGCAGCCTTGCCGAAGTCTGCCAGGTGGCAGCAATAAATCCATGGAGCGACACGGCTATCACCTTCAATGCCAGTGACGAACCTAAATTCCGAACAGCCCGAGCACCAGCCGCCTTGGTCCTCAGTCCAATTGTGGACGGCTTTCGACTCACTAAAGTGCTCATGCACGGCGGTAGCGGATTAAACCTCATTTATGAGGAGACTCTTCAAAAAATGGAAATAGAGAGAAACCGTATTGAGCAAAGCATCACGACCTTCCGAGGAATCATCCCCAGTCGGGAGGCATGTTGCGCTGGGAAAATCACACTAGATGTGGTATTCAGCACTCGGGAGAATTACAGGTCCGAAGAAATTACATTCCAAGTGGCCCAGTTCAGTAGCGGATACCACGCCCTTCTAGGGTGGGAGGCATTCATGATCTTCCAAGCCATACCCCATTACGAGTACATGAAGCTTAAAATGCCCGGGCCCAATGGAATCATCACTCTAGCTAGTGATCCGGACACAACACTCCACGCCGAGAACAAAACAGCCGCACTGGCCCTCGAGGCATTATCCAAAGCCCCTGTGGCAGAGGAATTAACCGCGCTGCGCTCCACAGTGGACAGGGACGATGTGATACTAGACAAAATATCCAAGTCCACCTCTTTTAAACTAGCAGATGAAATAGTCAAATTCCAAGTCCATCCAACGGACCCCACAAAAACAACATCCATCGGGGCACAGTTAAACCCCGCTGTAGACGCCGCACTACGGGAGTTCCTGCGCGAGAATTGAGACATATTCGCCTGGCATCCTTCAGACATGCCAGGAATCTCACGCAGGCTGACCGAGCATAGCCTTAACATTCTAAAGGGATTTAAGTCGGTCAAACAGACTCTTCGGCGTTTCTCCGAATCTAAGCGACAAGCCATGGGAGAGGAGCTAGCCAAGTTACTGGAGGCTGGATTCATTAGAGAAATAAAGCATTCAGACTGGCTAGCAAACCTCGTGATGGTACCAAAGAAGGACAAATCCTGGCGCCTATGCGTCGACTTCAAGGACCTTAATAAGGCTTGCCCAAAGGATCCCTTCCCCCTCCCTCGCATCGACCAAATTATCGACGCTACCACAGGACACGACACATTGTGCTTCCTCGACGCATACTCCGGTTACCACCAAATTAAGATGGCGGAGTCTGATCAAGCCGCAACGACATTTATCACTCCATACGGCCCCTTCTGTTTTAACACAATGCCCTTCGGGCTCAAAAGCGTCGGCGCAACGTATCAGCACATGATTCAGACATGTCTCGAAAAGCATATCGGCAAAAGAGTGGAGGCATACATCGACGATGTGGTCGTTAAAACCAGACATGTCGACTCCTTAATAGATGACTTGAGGCTCACGTTTGACAATCTTCGAACATACTACATTAAGCTCAATCTAGAAAAATGCGTTTTCGGCGTACCCGTCGGAAAGCTCCTGGGCTTTATCATCTCCAGTAGAGGAATTGAAGCAAATCCGGCTAAGATCCGGGCTCTGTCGCAGTTGGCTATCCCAACTAACCTCAAGAAAATCCATAAGTTAACTGGATGTGTGGCGGCCTTAAGCCGCTTTATCTCCCAATTAGGAGAAAAGGCACTCCCTCTCTATCGCCTTCTTCAGTGCACCGAACACTACGAGTGGACGGATGCAGCCACGGCCGGATTGGAAGAAGTAAAAGCCATCTTGGCCACCAAACCAATCTTGGCCGCGCCAAATTTCAGCGAACCAATGCTGTTATATATAGCGGCAACTCACCAAGTTGTAAGCGCAGTGCTCGTCGTCGAACGAGAGATGGACGTACATAAATTCCCACTTCAAAAGCCGGTATATTATGTATCCACTGTCCTCACTCCACGCAAATCACGGTACCCACATTATCAAAAGATAGCATACGCGGTATTCATGGCATCCCGGAAATTACGACACTACTTTCAAGAGTGTTCAATTACGGTTGCCTCAGAAGTACCACTCAACGACATAATAAACAACTGCGATGCCACGGGCCGGATTGCCAAATGGGCTATCGAGCTCCTCCCGTTCGACATAACATATAGACCACGGCGAGCCATTAGGTCGCAAGTAGTGGCCGGTTTCGTCGCCGAATGGACAGAAGCCGAACTCCCTAAAGAGTACGGCACATACTCCAATTGGATCATGCACTTCGACGGCTCTAAAATGCTGGCAGGTCTGGGGGCTGGCGTCGTCCTGACGTCCCCAGTCGGAGATACAGTACAATACATACTCCAAATACTATACACAGACTCCAACAACGCAGCCGAATACGAGGCCCTATTACACGGTCTCCGGATGGCAGCTTCCATGGGCAGTCAACTCCTGGAGGTGCGTGGGGACTCGAACCTCGCAATATCTCAAATAAATGGAGACTTTTATGCCAAGGATCCAAAAATGGCGGCATATCGCAATGCCGTCCTCAAAATGTCAGCTCGGTTCGAGGGGCTTCAATTCCACCATGTGGCTCGGGAAAACAATCAGGCGGCGGATATCCTCGCCCATATCGGCGCTAAGCGCGAGCCTGTCCCACCCAACATCTTCCTGGAAAAACTGTTTAAGCCATCCGTGGTATGCGAGGGGGACACCGGTAATAATAGTCCGGACCTGGCCACAACATCAGATACCGAATACTCTGACACAATTGGAGGCTCTGCCATCGAAATAACACCTTCAGCCCACGTGATAATGGCCATCATCACCCCGTGGACAGAACCATTCCTGGCCTACCGAACCAGGCAGGAACTACCCGAGGACCAAAATGAGGCACGCTGCATAGTGCGGCGATCTAAAGCCTACAAGGTCCACGAGTGAGAGCTTTATAAGAAAAGCACTACCGGAGTCCTTCAACGGTGCATCTCCGAAGAGGAAGGGCGGAATCTTTTGGCAGAAATCCATGCTGGACTCGGAGGCCATCACGCTGCAGCCTGGGCCCTTGTAAGCAAGGCCTTCCGTACAGGTTTCTATTGGCTGACGGCCCGACCAGATGCACAACATCTGGTCCAACATTACGTCGGTTGCCAGCTTTTTACAAATCAAAGCCATATGCCGCCTACCGCTCTCCAAACAATCCCCATTACTTGGCCCTTTGCGGTCTGGGGGCATGATATGGTCGGACCACTTAAAGGGGGAACCCATAAGAAAAAATACTTACTGGTCATGGTGGATAAATCACCAAATGGATAGAAGCCAAACCTATCAAAACGGCTGAATCCGGACCGGTGATAGACTTCATATCTGGCGTTGTACACCATTATGGCATCCCCCACAACATCATCACTGCCAATGGCACGAACTTTACAGCCGAGGAGGTAAAACTTTGGTGCAGCAACATGGGCATCAAGCTCGACTATGCTTCTGTCTATCACCCGCAAATTAACGGTCAAGTCGAGCGAGCAAATGGTCTTATCATGAGCGGTATTAAACCCAGATTAGTGCGGTCCTTAAAGGAATCAAACACACACTGGGTAGAGGAGCTCGACTCCGTACTATGGGGGCTGCGGACCACGCCAAATCGCACTCCGTACTATGGGGGCTGCTGCCTTGTGACATAATTCATGACTCACCTCGAGTGCGCATGTACGAAGAAAAAGAGGCCGAGCTCGATCGGCAGGACAGTTTAGACGCCCTGAAGGAGGAGCGCGACATGGCAAAAAGCCCGTTCCGTATTCTATCAGCAACAGGCTCGAAGGTATCAAAGCAAAGAAGTACGGGCCAAAACCTATAACGTTGGCGAACTAGTTCTACGCCTGCCGGAGAAGAAAAAGAACAAGCTCAAGCCCAAATGGGAAGGTCCCTTCATTATTGACCAGGTTCTGACCGGTGGAGCGTACCGTCTGCGGGATGCATCGGACAATCGACTCGAGCCAAACCCATGGAACGCAGCCAGACTCCGAAGATTCTACGCCTAGTGCCAGACTCTATGTTCGTCTCCTTACCTCCATCAATTTTTTGCATATCAATTATCTGTCTTTTCTCTCTTTCTCTCTTTTTATTCTCCTCAAGGCCTTAAAAGGCTAAACTTGTGTCTTGGTTACACAATCTTGACGCGCTAACCGCGCTCATTATACCTGGGGGCTTCTTATAAAGAAGCTTAATATAACTATTTTTCTAGGCTTTATGCCCCGCACATTTGTTGTTCTTCCACATCTACCTTTTTTCTCCATTATATGCATCGATATGACTTAAGTTTTGGCCAAGCTGGGTTGACTGGCTCTTATATTTATGCCCTACGTTCCTGTTAATTCGGCTAGGGCATAAGGGGAGCACCTCTGCGATTGTTACTGCCGGGTCAGCCGGATGTGTACCTCAGACTGGGTGAAGCCGAAAGCTAGCGTTTTTAAGGGAATATTCGGTCGGTGAACAAAAGATAACTTTTATTTAATTTGACACATGCCCCCAGATGTTTATAGCCCGCGTCTCTTTTCGCAGTTCAGACATGCACATTAGGGCATGCGTACCCAGGGAAAGGAACCCTTAACGGAACTATTTTCTCTGGAAGATGTTTCTTACTATCCATGTAATATAACACAGCTAGTTGGGTACTTGTCTGTTCAAGCACTTATGACCCCTACGCCCGGTTTCAATGCATACCCCGATTTTTACATAACCGAGCGGGTATTCGGATACACTCCGGACTATCGGGTCCAGAGGTCGAAGCGAAAAGGTTCGCCATGACAAATGATTTACAATCCGGCTAGGGACATTATATATGTCACTTGAAGTACACAGTCACTAAGACTGATTAAATTCTTCTTCTATACCATCCAACAGGCTGTCTAGCCTACAATCCTATTGGGAATACTTTACGGCTAATTCTACATGGTCATACACCAAACTGAGGGGGATCTCTTTCCCATCGGGCCCCACAGATCCGACCTCGGCCATGTGGTTTGGGTCAGCTTTGGTATATCGCGTCTTCACTATAGCCCAGGCTTCCCTTGCACCTTGTCGGCAGGCCGATATCTTCCATAATCGGAAGCGCCGCCGCGCTCCCTTGAGCTTCTCTATAAGCTCCCCCATGCCTCCTGGCGGGGACGCGAATGGCCACAAGGCTTGGGCAATACCCTGCATCACCTGCCGAACTTGTTCGTGCAGTTGTGAGAGCTCTGGTAGAAGATCACCTGCAGACCCGGGCATCTCCTCCGCAGGACGACCCGTCAGCATACCTGCAGACATAACTCTGTTAGCCGGCTTCTTCGCCGAACTCCTTCCAAAGTTCGTTCAAGCACTTGCTGAAAATGCCGCGTCGAAGCCGCTTATTCTCCTTCACGGAGTCCGCAAGCTGGGCTCGAACATCTTTCAGTTCCACGCCCAGCTGGATATTGGCGTCCTGGAGATTATTTTTCTCCTGCCTGACTCGCGTAAGCACGCGCTCGCCAGCATTCAGCTGTCGATCAGCACGTTCCGCATTGACCGGCACGGCCTCCAGAGTCATTCCGGGGTCATCTGCAACATCTATTGTTAGATTTGCACGCATGCCGCATACTATCTGGTACCTGTCATTCTTTGCAATGGAATCAAGTGTTATCAGAGGGGCCCTTCTCGGACTCCTTCAACGTGGCAACAGTGGCCCGTAGCTGGGCTTTGCACTCTTCCAGCTCTTGAGACAATTGAGAATTCTTCTCTGTAAGAACCTGCACAAATAATGATTCTTAAATCAGTTGTGTCAACTATTTTAAGTCTCAGGGGTTACTGATATATATATATATATATATATATATATATATATATATATATATATATATATATATATATATATATATATATATATATATATATATATATATATATATATATAATCGTCAGATTTTCTTACCCGTATATCCCTTACATACTGGTACGTGGCTCTGTCTAGACCATTTTTAGCAGCACGGATGTACGCGTCTCCTGAGTTGAAGGCATTGAACGCCTCTTGGGAGAAACAAGCGTCACGGAGTATGGCCCGGCGACGCCTGTGATTCATGGCGCTTTCCACTTTGGAATTAGTAGCAGATAGTCTGTCCGCATCCTCTGTAGGAGGAGCATCCGGCATTCGCCCCGTGTTAGCTTCCACCTCTATGTCCGGCCCTGGAGCCCGACTAGTGGAGGGGTGACCGCAACCTCTCCGGATATAGTCCGGCTAGCGTTTTTTCTATTAGGAGACATGGACATCATTATATTTTAAAAAAGACGACAACCACGGAGCGAGGTTTTGTATCATACCTCTACGCCGCCGTCTCAGTTCTGACCACCTTCCTTTTTGGCCTACACGACTTCGGTGCCCCTTGTTGGCCCCTTGTTGGCGAGTCACTGCGGGTTCGGCGTGGCGTCCCGAAGGCCTTCCTTGTAAATCACCATATGTATACGGTATGTGATGTACATAAAAGGGGATCCTTCCCGGAAGTTGGGACTCCGATTTTTTTTTACATGCAATGCAGGGAGTAGCCTAGAATAGTCGGCGTGGTCAGCCAAGGTGACGTGAGGCGCGCGGCGTGGCGAGAGGGCGCGACCAGCATTTCACGGTGGTGCATAGCCTGGCATGGCAGGCGCGCTGCTGGGCGCGCCAGGTCGCTGGACGGTGTGGGGTGCTCGCGGCAGGTAGATCTGGGGTAGGACTTGCGCGAGGTGCGCAGGCGGTGTTCCCAGCGCGGTGGCTGGAGGGCGCAGTTCTGCTTTAGACCATTGAACTCTGACTCAGCCTCTTTCTTCCTCACGCACGTGTGCTCCAGCCACCCCACTGCTTCAACTGCCACCACTGCCAACACGCGTCGCTCCTCCAATGATGTCCCTTTGTCTTTCCCGACGGCTTCCCATAGTCGGCCCCAGCTGCATGTCCTGGTGACCACAGACCGCGACCATAATCACAGCGGGTGCTTTTTGTGCTCCGTCTACTGCGACTCCTGGCCCATAGAACCACTGCCAAAGACTATGAAAGCCGTCGTCAACGAAGGCCAAGCCCAACGCGGCATACACACAACTCTAACAAGCGTGCACACAAGTTCGTCGTTGCTCAGTTGATGAAGCAGTGCCTTACCGCATCGTAGCGGACTTCCACATGTCTAGGCCAACTAAGTTTGGATGGAGCTCTCCCGACTGGTGTCTCGTTTTCTTGTCATGTTACTTCATTCATTCTTCTCGAGTGTGGCAAAATGGCATTCATCTTTGCTGGTGCCCAATATTGATTTTTATTCCGTGGAGTTGTAGGAATGCTGCCTTCATTATTTAAGCTTTAAAGGAAAAGGAAAGTAGCGAGTTTGGGAGAATAATTACAAGAGGCGAAATACATACAAATCAAACTCACAGAATTTGATTGACACTTTGTACATAAAATAGATTATCCCAAACTGAGATCGTTTCAAACACACTAGTAGTACCATTACGAACTTCGCACTGATTGACACTTAGTACATAAAATAGATTATCCGCACACATCATGCATGTACGAATGCACATTATTGAAGTTAAAACCGGATGACTCAGATTTACCAGATTACATCCGACCAGGTGACGGATACCTCGCCGAGGCTGGTATCAGGCCCAAGTGCCTCCCACACAGCGACGGACGTGCTGATCTCATCGGTGCGGCAGCCGTTATCGGTGCCGCACTCGTCAACGACCATAGCCTCATGGGATCGCCCATTCGAGTTATTGATGCTGATCACCTTCCCGCACCGGGCGCCATTCTCATACCACGCCGTGGTCAGCGCCACCAGGAAGAGGCCGTCGCTATGATACTAGCCGTCGCACGCCGCCGGCCCGCCCTCTTCTCCTTGCTGGAAGGCATTCAGTGACATCACTGCCGGGAGGTCCATGGCCCACCTAGCCGCGCCGGACACCTGCAGGAACACAAGGATGTTGGAATTATTGGGATAACCCATATAATAATTCATATTTTGTGCCAATAATTCAAAATAAATTCCAGAGGCTCATGTGGCCCATCCATGCATGACATGGTTGTATGGAAAATTGACCAATGCCACGTGTATGCGCTGTTTTATCATGCGAGAAGAAAGTTGAAATAATTGATGCATAAATGGGAGAAGAAACTGAACACTTCGTGTGAGTTTTAGTGCACTCGTTTCTTCTCTCCTTAATGGTTTTTAGTGCGTCTGTTTAATGGTGTTTATTGCACCGGTTTCTCTTCTACTAATGAAGGCCAGTTTCAACTCTTCTCACGTATATAAGAGGTCGCTCATCTATTGTTCCAAGTAGCACAACAACCTTTCGTCTCATTCCAAAGCATTGAGCCGCCTATCTCTTTCCCATCTCTCTTCCTGGCGTGCACCGGGAAGTGAGACAGCAGGCCTCCGAAACCCGCCTCTTGTGATCCGGTACGGGAGAGGGGCGGTCAGGTTTTTGGGGAGCATCCTTACACGACTGCTGGAATCTTGTTCATCGTGGCTGCGAACGGCGACATCACTGACGACGAGTTCCCCAACGACGACTTCTTCCCCGACGTCAACGACCTCTTCAGCGACATGACGATCGGGACATCTGCACCTTCTGCTACTGTGCCGTATGCCATCTTATCCTCACTGTTAGGGCTAGCATTTGGTTTATTGCTAATAGCAATTGACATGGATATGATGCATTTTGCTTATAATTTTGATTGCATGACTAGTCTCAACGAATTGTTGCTAGTTTCTAGTTTCATCAATATATTGCTATTCATGTTTTATCCATTCTTTTTCTGGATTAACCTAAACGGGAAAATGCCTAATTGATCGACAATCCAAAAACCTGATATGCGCCGCAATTTTCTCCTATTGCTTTTGCTGCAACTCTCAAGCCCGCACCATTTGAGGGCGTGAACTATAAGAGGTGGCGTGCGAGGGCAGTTCTTTGGCTTACCACCATGAACTGTTTTCACGCCTCTAGAGGCAAGCCAGAGGGAGAGCTGACTGCTGAGCAGGAGCAAGCTTTCCAAGCTATAGACACCCTCTTTAGAGGTGCTGTCTTGAGTGTTCTTGGCGACAAGATTGTCGATCCATTCATGACGATCATGGTCGGTAAAGATATGTGGGATGCGCTCGAAGCCAAGTTTGGAGTCGCAGACGCGGGAAGTGAGTTGTATATCATGGAACAGTACCATGACTACAAGATGACTGATGACCGCTCCGTTGTTGAGCAGGCTCATGAGATTCAGTCGCTCACTAAAGAACTTGAGCATCTCAATTGTGTGTTACCGGACAAATTCATTGCCGGAGGCATCATTGCCAAGCTTCCACCTTCATGGAGGAATTTTGCTACCTCTCTGAAGCATAAGAGGCAAGAATTTACTGTTGGCAATCTAATTGGCACTCTTGATGTCGAAAAGATGGCGAGGGCAAAAGACACACGTGCTCGTTTCTATGAGGGGAATACTAGTGCCAATTTGGTACAAAAGAGAAATTTCCAAAACCACAAACCCAAGAACAAAAATAGTTATGCGGGCAAAGGAAAATTTGATGAAAAGTACAAAGCCCCACAACCTGTCAACTTCAAGAAGAAGAAGGATACTTATAAGAAGAAAGGAAAGTGCCATGTATGTGGCAGTGAAGAACATTGGGCTTCGTCCTGCAAGGACCGCTGGGACATGCGTCAGAATGAGAATAATTGCAAGACCGCTAATGTTGTTATTGGCGATGTTGACATGAAAGATGTCGGGTATGGTAAATTTCCTACCATTCTTTCAATATGTCATTCTCCAGATTGGTGGATTGACACCGGTGCCAATGTACATGTGTGTTCTGACATAAACATGTTTTCTTCTTATCAGGTCGCAAGAACTACACCCGTGCTGATGGGAAATGGGACACATGCTTCTGTTCATGGTGTTGGTACGGTCGATCTGAAGTTTACTTCGGGAAAGATCGTGTGATTGAAGAACGTGCAGCATGTCCCTGCTATAAATAAAAATCTCGTCAGCGGTTCTCGTTTGTGTCGAGATGGTTATAAATTGGTATTTGAGTCCAATAAGGTTGTAGTATCTAAGTGTGGACAATTTGGGAAAGGCTATGAGAGCGGAGGCTTGTTTCGCTTATCTTTGTTAGACTTTTGCACTAAAGTTATTAATCATGTTTGTAGTGAAACCGAATCAAATGTTTGGCATTCACGACTTTGTCATATTAACTTTGGTGTCATGACGCGGCTAGCAAATTTGAGTTTAATCCCGAAATTTACAATTGTCAAAGGTTCTAAGTGCCAAGTTTGTGTGCAAGCAAAGCAACCTCGCAAGTCTCATACGACTGTTGAGGCGAGGAATTTGGCACCACTTGAACTCATACATTCAGATCTTTGCGAGATGAATGGTGTGTTGACAAAAGGTGGAAAAAGATATTTCATAACTCTAATCAATGACTCTACTAGATATTGCATGATATATTTGTTGAAAACAAAAGATGAGGCTTTGCACTACTTTAAAATCTATAAAGCCGAAGTAGAGAATCAACTCGATCGAAAAATCAAAAGGCTTAGGTCGGATCACGGTGGAGAGTATTTTTCCAACGAATTCAATTTATTTTGTGAGGAACATGGTATAATACATGAGAGGACGCCTCCCTATTCCCCCCAGTCAAACGAGGTTGCCGAACAAAAGAACCAAACTCTAACTGATTTGGTTAATGCCATGTTAGATACAACGGAACTTTCCAAGGAATGGTGGGGGGAGGCTTTGATGACTGCAAGTCATGTCATAAATAGAGTTCCCACAAAGAATAAAGAGATTACTCCATTTGAAGAATGGGAAAGGAAAAGGCTTAAACTTTCCTACTTACGGACTTGGGGTTGTTTGGCGAAGGTCAATGAACCAATTACTAAGAAGCGTAAGCTTGGGCCAAAAACAGTTAATTGTGTTTTCCTGGGTTATGCTTTCCATAGCATTGGCTATAGATTTCTAGTGGTGAAATCTGAGGTACTTGACATAAATGTTGGTACCATCATGGAGTCGAATGATTCGACTTTCTTTGAGGATATTTTTCCTATGAAGGATATGCCTAGCTCATCTAGTCAGAGGTCAGAGGCAACTCTTGGACCTACTGTTCCATTGGAACATTCCGAGAAAAAACACACAGATATTCCTGAGGAGGATGACAATGAAGCTCCTAGAAGGAGCAAGAGACAAAGGACTGCAAAGTCATTTGGTGAAGATTTCATTGTGTACCTCGTGAATGATACTCCGACTTCTATTTTAGAAGCTTATGCATCTTCTGATGCTGACTATTGGAAAGAAGCTGTGCGTAGTGAGATGGATTCTATCATGGCTAACAGGACATGGAAGATCACTGATCGTCCTTATGGGTGTAAACCTGTAGGGTGTAAGTGGGTGTTTAAGAAAAAACTTAGGCCCGATGGTACAATTGAAAAGTACAAGGCACGGCTTGTAGCCAAGGGATATACCCAAAAAGAAGGTGAAGATTTCTTTGATACTTATGCGCCCGTGGCCAGATTGACCACCATTCGAGTACTACTCTCATTGGCTGCCTCACACAATCTTCTCGTTCATCAAATGGACGTTAAGACAACTTTCCTAAATGGAGAGTTGGAGGAGGAAATTTACATGGAACAACCTAATTGTTTTGTAGTAGATGTCCATGAAGGAAAAGTGTGTAAATTGTTGAAATCTTTGTATGGTTTGAGACAAGCACCTAAGCAATGGCATGAGAAGTTCGAAAGAACTTTGACATCTACGGGCTTTGTTGCAAATGAAGCCGACAAGTGTGTGTACTATTGCCATGGTGGGGGCGAAGGAGTTATATTATGTTTGTATGTTGATGACATACTTATATTTGGAACAAATCTCAAGGTCATTCAGGAAGTGAAAGATTTTTTGAATCAAAACTTTGAGATGAAAGACCTTGGAGTAGCTGATGTTATCTTGAAAATCAAACTTTTAAGAGGTGGTGATGGTGGGATCACTTTCTTGCAGTCTCACTATGTGGAGAAGATTCTGGGTCGCTTTGGATATTCAGATTGCAAACCTTCTCCGACACCTTATGATCCGAGTGTTTTGATTCGGAAGAACGAAGGAGAAACAAAAGATCAATTGAGATATTCTCAAATCATTGGCTCGCTTATGTATTTAGCTGGTGCTACGAGGCCTGACATCTCATTTTCTGTGAGTAAACTAAGCCGGTTTGTTTCAAACCCGGGAGATGTTCATTGGCATGCACTTGAGAGAATAATGCGCTATCTGAAAGGTACTGCGAGTTATGGGCTTCACTATACCGGGTATCCAAGAGTACTTGAAGGTTATAGTGATGCAAATTGGATATCTGATGCTGATGAACTTAAAGCGACAAGTGGTTATGTGTTTACACTTGGTGGTGCTGCTGTTTCCTGGAAGTCTTGCAAGCAGGCCATCTTAACAAGGTCAACAATGGAAGCAGAACTCACAGCATTAGACACGGCAACAGTTGAAGCAGAATGGCTTCGAGAACTTTTGATGGACGTGCCGGTTGTTGAAAAACCAATACCAGCTATTCTAATGAACTGTGATAATCAAACAGTGATCGTCAAGGTAAACAGTTCTAAGGATAATAAGAAGTCATCAAGACACGTGAGAAGGAGACTGAAATATGTCAGGTTCATGAGAAACTCTGGAGTTATAGCGTTGGACTATATAAACACATCGAAGAATCTGACAGATCCCTTCACAAAGGATTTATCACGAAATGTGATAGACAATGCATCGAAGGAGATGGGATTGAGACCCACTACATAAGTTATTCATGGTGGTAACCCATTCTTTGTGATCGGAGATCCCGTGAATTAGAATTGGCGAGACAAGCTATTGAATAACTGAGAGGAGAATATTTATTTGACAAAAATCCATCCGCCATGATGCAATTCTCTCCTAATCTGTATGGTAGGCTGATATTTATCTTAATGCGTTCTGCATGGCTTGGGTAGGCAAAGATGTTGTCCTACAGAACATCTAGAAAGAACACACCTATATGAGTTAGATTGTTAAACGTCGCGGTTTGTGAGAGTTGGGTGTTCTCTAAAAACTCATGAAGAGGCCCCGGAGTATGACGTATATGCTCCTACCCGCGGGAAAGTTTTCAGCGGTCTAGTATCGGTCAAGGCTTTTACGTGAAACTTGTTTGCACAAAACTTGCAGTTCAAGGCGTAGTCAACTGTTCAAGTTGTGAACGAGTGTAGCGTGGAGTTCTAGGTGGAAGTTCAACTTAACAGTCTCCACCGAAAACACCGGTATATAAACAATGTTTTGGAATGGTAGGCAAGTTTATGTGCCTCTGGGATCTGGTGGGGGATTGTTGGAATTATTGGACATAACCCATATAATAATTCATATTTTGTGCCAATAATTCAAAGTAAATCTCAGAGGCTCATGTGGCCCATCCATGCATGACAAGGTTGTGTGGAAAATTGACCAATGCCACGTGTATGCGCTGTTTTATCACGCGAGAAAAAAGTTGAAACAATTGACGCATAAATGGGAGAAGAAACTGAACACTTCGTGTGAGTTTTAGTGCGCTCGTTTCTTCTCTCCTTAATGATTTTTAGTGCGTCTGTTTAATGGTGTTTATTGCACCGGTTTCTCTTCTACTAATGAAGGCCAGTTTCAACTCTTCTCACGTATATAAGAGGTCGCTCCTCTATTTTTCCAAGTAGCACAACAACCTTTCGTCTCATTCCAAAGCATTGAGCCGCCTATCTCTTTCCCATCTCTCTTCCTGGCGTGCACCGGGAAGTGAGACAGCAGGCATCCGAAACTCCGCCTCTTGTGATCCGGTACGGGAGAGGGGCGATCAGGTTTTAGGGGAGCGTCCTTACGCGACTGCTGGAATCTTGTTCATCGTGGCTGCAAACGGCGACATCACTGACGACGAGTTCCCCAACGACGACTTCTTCCCCGACGTCAAACGACCTCTTCAGCGACATGACGATCGGGACATCTGCACCTTCTGCTACTGCGCCGTATGCCATCTTATCCTCACTGTTAGGGCTAGCATTTGGTTTATTGCTAATAGCAATTGACATGGATATGATGCATTTTGCTTATGATTTTGATTGAATGACTAGTCTCAACGAATTGTTGCTAGTTTCTAGTTTCATCAATATATTACTATTCATGTTTTATCCATTATTTTTCTGGATTAAACTAAACGGGAAAATGCCTAATTGTTCAACAAAGGATGCGAAGGATTACCACCGCCATGCTAGTGCTCGCCATGGTGATTCAGCGGTAAAAGCTGCTGCTTGCGTTTATAAGCTAGCTTAGCTTGCCCTTGCCCTCCCTTGTGTGCTTTGCTTTCTCTCAAGGCTGTTCGTTGGAGGGCTTTACGTAGGCTCGTGTTGCAGCCTGGAGACAAAGCAATGTACGTGATCACACACGTGATGTGCATGCCTCCCTCGTGTGGCTCATCATAGAGCTTGCAGACAAAACAAGGATTAATTCTTCCCTCGTACGTGGTATATCTTTGCATTGTTAAGACCACACATGCTGTTGGACCTCATATTGCCAAAAAAGGATGGAGTGTTGCAATCCAACTTCAATCTAATTAATTAATATTGCACAACAAACGAAGATGATGGCGGGCAAGATCGAGACGAGTGCGTGTAGTAATCTAGGTGTACATTGACAGGAAAATACAGTTGGTCCAATAAAATGTCATTCAGGTGACATCCAATTTGTATATGCCATGTGCTATCGTCGACATGTTTCGTAGTTGGCTATGTGTACATATAAGGGTATAAGTGCCCGCTTGATCTACTCATTGTGGGTATGTAGAAATAATATGCTTTTTAGTTTTATGGCCAAGGATGTTTTTACCCAATATGAATGACATATATAGTACCGTTTGTGGAGTTTGTGAACTAGGTAGTTTATTACTACTAAGGGCATCTCCAAGGCGGACCTGTAAACTGGCCACATTCGGCGGGACCATGCTGTCCAGCCGCGGAAGCCGTCAACATGGGCCTGTATCGATCTGCGGGGCGATTTCTCCTGCAAAAAAAGAGATAAAAGTTAGAAAGCTTTGCAGGAGTCCGGACACACGAAATGTAGGAATCTGACACCATGGCCCACCCAAAACCCTTTCCGGACCCCGTGACTCCATCCTCCCATTTTCTCTCCTTCCTTCTTTCTCTTTTTCCTTCACCGCTGCTCCATCATCCCGGTCACCATGCCACACCCCTACCGGAACTCTACGTCTCCATCACCTCCAGCGCTCCAACAGGGCTCCATCCCGCTTATCCTCCGCCTCCATTCAACTCTTGTCCTTTGACCGCCCCGTCATGTACCATCTGCTACTGCTATTCTCACCATGCTCGGCAACTGTTCGATGATGAATCGCCGGAGCTGCAAACAGTTGTCCCTTCTTTCTTGCAATGGATGCCGGTTTGGAGTACATATATGAGCAGTATGTGGAGTCATCTGATGGCTTGTCGGATGAGGAGTACCCAGATGAGACGGCGATGAAGTAGGTGGTCCTTGAAGACGCGGAGCGTGTGTAGGAGCATGTTCTCAATTTCAAGGGCTCGATCAAGGGTCATCGAATGCTCAAACGCAATAGGGCGCGCGGCCATTTGACACTGATGGACGACTACTTTGCCCCCGATGCACTATTTGTTGACCATGTTCGCCGGGTTTTTGGATGCACAAGAATGCCTTCGATCTTTGAACCATGGCGTCCGGTCCTACGATGACTACGTTGTCCTGAAGAAGGAAGCCGTGGGAACGATTGGCTTATCTGATTACCAGGAGTGCACAGGCACACTCATGATGCATGCATATGGCACGGCCGCTGATTCGTGGGGCGAGTACCTAAGAATGTTTGAGAGCACATGCGGAGATGCCATGGTCAAGTTTGCAACTGCCATGGTCGAGGTGTTTGGATCTCAGTACCTCAGATAACCAACTGTGGCAGACACGGAGAGGCTCCTGGCAATCATAGAAGCAAGTGGGTGACCAGGTTTCCTTGAATCTCTTGCTTGCATGCATTGTTAATGGAAGAACTTCCCGAAGGCTTTACAAGGGCGATATCAGGGTCATGTTAAGAAGCCCACCATCACAGGATCTTTGGATGTGGCATGCTTTCTTTGGCATGCCTAGGTCTCACAATGACATCAATGTGCTACAACGATTCCCGTTGTTTGCGAGACTGTCAATGGACATGGGTATAGCATGAGCTATTATCTGGTTGAAGGTATCTATGCTTCATGGGCTACCTTTGCCAGCACCATCTCAAACCCAGAAAAAGGCTCACGTTGCCCCAAGACAGGAAGTAGCTAGAAAGGATGTCAAGAGGGCATTTGGAGTTCTGCAGGCCCGTTTTGCAGTTTTCGTGGACCTGCTAAAAATGGGTCCGAAAACCATGTAGGAGGTGATGATATGTTGTGTGATCATGCACAACATAATCATGGAGGATGAGAGTGGCGATGCTGCCGCAACTTGGAATTTAAGAACATGGGTATCCTATCCAACTTCCGGATCAGAATTCGGCCATATTTGAAGAGTTTATTCAAGTGCATCAACAAATTCGACATCGACCAACTCACGAGGAGCTGAAGTAAGATTTGATTGAGTATCAGTGGGAGGTGAAAGGGAAAAACAATGTGGGTATGTAATATTTAAACTTATCTAAATGTGAACTAGTGATGCATGCGGCTATTTGAATGCATGTACCCTTTGCATGCGACTATTTGTTCGTGCGGACTTGTAAGAAATATGAAGAAGGCCGGATATATGCGGCTACGATTGGATGGCTGCCTCCCACATCCGTGTCCGCGAACTGACCCCCCTTTTCCACATACGGCCGCGGGAGAAAGTTTGCGGTTTGTCGTTGGAGATGCCCTAACCTTTTGTAAAGTTGAAACTATGTAAGTTTAAATTTGCCGCATATATGGACTAGGTATAAATTGTTGCGTACAATTTTCTTTTATTAGCAAAAAATCTAGTTACTGGCGTTAGCACACACTTAATACCATAGCTAACATGAACATATTGCTAGTGTTGGACACTCGTGTCACGCCATCGGTACTGAAAATACTGCTCACGTTTGCCCCAACGCCACCAGTAAGAAATTCACTGGCACCATATTGGTGGCGTTGGAGCCCTAAGACAGTAAGGGCAATTGTGGCACGCCATAGCTAGGCTTTTCTGCACTAGTGAGAGCCACCACCAATACTTCAACTGCTACCACCAAATGAATTTCTGTAGTTGCGAGGACCCCCGCCCTTCGCTGTAAGATGTGCAGAGTAGGCAAAGTGTTGCGCGTCAATGTGGGCCTGGGCCATGAGAAGAAGCGAGAATAGCTCGCCGGGGCTGATGGGCTGATCGGTGACCGTGCAAGTGAAGATTGCCCAGATGAAGGCTTACGTTGTAGTCAGGTTGGTGGAGGAGACCTTGGAGGATGTGGCAGACAATGTTGTCTTCATCAAGGGGTTTTTCGGCCACTGCCAGTTCGTCAGTGATGCCTTTCATCTTGGTTAAGCAGGTCGCTGTCGAGAGATCCCCTTTGCGGGTGTTGCCGAGCTGTGAGTGGAGTTGAATCGTCCCTGCCCTGGATTGGAAGGAGAAGCTCTGTAGTAATGCTTTCTCGATGCTTGCGGCAGTGGTGAAGGTACCACACACCCTATATATAGAGAGAAGGAGAGAGAGAGACGATGGGAGGGAGGGAGGGAGAGAGGGAGAGAGAGAGAGAGAGAAGAGATCAAGAACGTGAGAACGTGCTGATCCTGAGTGACCCACACGGCATGCTCAGGATTCACAGTGGCGGTGACCTCCTTCTTGCTGGACACGTCCTTCTCCGAGAGCATGACGGCGGGGGCGGTCCTAGATTGTGCCATTGAGGTAGCCCATCATCCCTGCCGCCTTGATGTGCGGAAGAATTTGCGCCTTCCAGACAAGAAAATTTTCTTGGATGAGCTTCTTGGTGATGGTGCGGCTGAGAGAAACAAGAGAAGGGGAGGCCATGGTGACAAAGGAAGGGTGGATGAGAAGGCTGGATGTGATGGAAAAGGCTAGCTTGCATACCATGTGAAAACGAGGCTTAAGCTTATGCATTTAGCAGGGACGTGTGTGTGTGTTGATATAGGCTCAACGCTAGAGAATTACACGTGAGGCTCTGTTGTTGGACTGATCTCCAAGTTGGCTACTAACAACTGGACCACATCACAACAGTCCAACTATAGGTACAACAAACTCAAAGCACGCAAATAATCCTAGTCTAATACAGTTTATACATATGCCGTATGTACAATGTTTAATAATTTGTTTGTATCTGCTTGATGATAAACACCATTTATCAAAGAAAAGAGGTACCAAGCCTGATAGAGTCCTGATTAATATTTTACAGACTAGGTTCAATGATATCTGAGAACTTGACCAACGGTTGTTGCTGACATGACGACTAGCGCTAACGCAAGGTGTTCAGGTTCAACAACTTCGGCGACTTCAGAGAATTGTTTTGTGAAACTTCCTTTGAGTGATGTGCTTTTTCTGTCAACTTCCTAGCAAAGATCAATATGAGAAAAGCGTAGGCATTGAATCAGTGATGGATATTTGTGTTGGATGGCATTCATCATTTAACAGTCACAACCTAGAGAGATACACAATAACTCTAATTCATCAATTCAATATAGACATGTGTTCCATATATAGTCATATGTGCTTATAATAAGAACTTGCATCACATCTTTTGTCCTACCCTCCCGCGACAACAGGGTCCATAAAGAACAAAAGCATTAACACAGGGTGAATACATGAACTCCCCGATTACAGTCATGTCTGGAGAGTATCCCAACCATTGTCACTTTGGGATCTACGGATCAGAACAATAATAAGTGGATACAATTAGCTCAATATAACGGGCACCACACCCGCATTGGTGTCCAGTCCGAGGTCTTCCCACACAACAGCCGATGATCCCACCTCGTCGTCGCGGTAGTTGTGGCACTGGTCCACGACCTCGACCAGAGAACTGCGCCCAGTCTAGGTGCTCGTGAAGTGGAACATGATGTGGCACTGTGACCCGTCTGTGTACAGCTTCGTAGAGATCGTCATCACAGATTCCCTATCACCGTGGTATATGCCATCGCATGATGCAGGCCAGCGCTGCTCTCCTTTGTCGAACCCGCTCAGTGTCATCACCCCTAGAGCTTGGACGATGGTGAGAGACGTCCCTGGATCAGCGTGGTGCCAGGCGAAGGCGAACTCCACCTGCACGAAAGAAAAGATTGCCAACACCACCTTGGCAGTGTTCGCCATGGTAATTGAGTAAGCTTCCGCTTGCATCCATAAGCTAGCTTGCCCTATGTGCTTGTTTTCTCTTAAGACTGCGTCTATATGTGCCATACACAAAGGTATAATAATTACTGGTAGGAGACAAAAGACACGTGATGCGTTGTCCGATAGTCTAGGTGCATTTAATTGTTGAGATAAATATATTTTTCGTTCCTCAACTTTTTTGATAGTATATAATGGTCTCCCAACTGCAAAACCAGCAAATCTTAGTTCCTCAACATTCAAAACTGGATAAATTTAGTCCCTCAACTTTTAAAACCGGATAAGTTTAGTCCCTCATACCGCTTCGGGTGGTTTTCTGCCCGACGTGCAGTGGTTTTGACTCTACGTGGTGATTGTCCGTCATGACGCCACCCCTTCCGGCCAGAGGGAGAGCCCAACTGACGGTCATTCTACTATACAAAGCTAGCTCGCTCGTGTATAAAGCAAGCTCTCCCTGATGCGCTTCTGGCTGTTGAATAATTAGTTAGGCAGTTGAGTTTTTCCCGTTTTCTTCCCATTCAGTTAGCAGAGCACGAGCTCGCTATTTCGTGTGGAGGCCGTGCGGGTCGAGTCCGGCAGTTGCATGCATGTCATTGCATGTCGCTACAAGTATCCAGCCGCGCGTCAAGTTGTTTGCTGCACAAACTACTCGAGTCCTAGTGTTCACATCAGAATGCGTGTGAGTTAGGAGCTAACACTGGCCGGTGCTTTTGGCCCGAGAGGAATCAGCTTAGATCAATTAACATACACATGTAAGCTAGTTGTCGGCTTTGCTTTTGCTCCGTACATGCATCGACATGTAATCGTATCAACTACGAGCGGACCACATCAAGCCAGCGCTGCAAGCCCACTCTCGCTGGAAAGTCGCGTTGCCACCGTCGAGCAGGCTGGCACCCGGACGATCTCGCCATCGGCAAAGTCCGACAAGCATATGTCGCAGCCGGCACGGAAGGACGCGCACTGCTGCTGCTCTCCTTGTGCGCCCACGGGGAGCGCGATGAGGCCCGGCAGCGCGCAACCTTCCCTGGCTCTCACTTTTTTACTTTTTGTAGAGTGTATACCATATTACACTGAGTCGAAAGAAAACCACCTAAAATAGCACGAAGAACTAAACTTATCCGATTTTAAAAGTAGAGGGACCAAGTTCTGCTGGTTTTAGAGTTAAGGGATTATGCCTCTAGTTTCAAAAGAGTTAAGAGACAAAAATATATTTATCCCTAATTTTAATATCATCTTGATATTTCATGTGTTACTACCTTATATAGAATCTTTTTATTGATGTGCGGCCTACCGAAGGTCACCAGCTTTAAAAAGAGGGCACGTAAGACCTTAAGAGGTGGAGTTACTAGATGAAAGCAAAGATAAGAGTAAGGCCAACTCCAACATGGTTCACCAAACGGACATCACCAATTGTGTGAATGTTAGGACACGTCCAGACGTGCGCGCCGAGAGCCGAGCAGACCTTGGCCATCCAATCATTTCACTAAATTTTTGCCCGTTGTCCAATGGGGAGTGGAAAGAGAAGAGAGGGAGAGGAAACATTGCGTTTGTGGTGGGGTCTAAGACTTAGTTGGCGTGTCCAGAAGTTTCGTTCCGGTTTGTAAGATTTCGGATGTTAGGACCGCATGGCCTATTCTTCGCAGACATCTGGTGACTCCCGTTGGATGGCCAAAAATGTTCAACATTGTCTAGACTATCCGTGGATATTTGATGACTCCTGATTCGGTTTGTAGTCGACATAACTCTAGCATATTTCTCAGAAAGGCCCAATTATTAGAAAACTTCAATTACAAAGAGCAGACTGCAAATTTCCACTCTAGAAGAATCCCTAAACTGATCTCGAACCTTCAATTTTCCAAACAGCCCAACTCACTACCGGATTCGCGGCCTATGCCGACGGCCCAGGGCCGTCGGCATAGGTCATTTGCCCTCGGCATAGATATATGCCTACGGCTGCCGTCGGCATAGCCCCGGCACCATAGATTACGTCAGCGTAGTCTTGTCAGACCATCGGCGTAGTATAGCCGGCGGCATAGGGGCCTATGCCGATGGCCAAGAGACAGCCGTCGGCATGGTTTAGCCGTCGGCAGCGTTTTTTGCCTGACGGCAACGGACGACGCCGTCAAAAGCGCTGACGATTCATGGAACGCCACGTGGCAGAGGTATGCCGACGGCCTAGCCGTCGGCATAGTTGGAAATCTATGCCGATGGCAAAGCCGTCGGCATACCTCTACCACGTGGCCTTCCGTGGTGTCTCCTGGCGGTAGGGCTATGCCTACGGCAAAGCTGTAGGCATAGATGGAATATATGCCGACGGCTTTGCCGTAGGCATAGCCCTGCCACGTGGCAAGCCCTGGGAAGCCCTGGGCTCATCTATTCCGACAGCTTTGCCGTATGCATAGTCCCCCCCCCTATTTTCTCTTTTTCAATTCATTTGACAGCATTTCAAAGCAGAATAATATGGGATTATGCAGAAATATGACAGTTCATCATCTAAACATACTCAAGTTCATCATCATCATTTAAACATAGTCAAGATCATCACCGGTGAAAGTTCATGAGCATAAAAGTAGTGCAAGACATGGAACATCATTTCAAAGCAGAAACTAACAAGTAGAAACATGATAGGTATGGCACAACGGCCACATGCACGGGTATCATCATCGACATCAAGCAAGACCACCTCCGCCAAAACCACCACCATCAAGACCACCTCCGCCAAAACCACCACTGCCAAGACCACCTCCGCCAAAACCACCACCGCCAAGACCACCTCCGCCAAAACCGCCACCGCGACCACCATCACTCTGCCAGATCGGTGTGACTGGGGTCGACGGAGCAGGAGTCGAGCCACCGGTCACCTACATGTTTGAGAGAAGATTCTAACGGTAAATACGATATGATAGTGTTGAATGAACGAGAACTAGTTTGTCAGTAGTTAGGCAAATGTACTAACCGGACTATCGCTGCCTACTGCCACCCATTCATCGAACGTGGGGACGTGTGGGGGTTCTCCCGCAGGTGGTGGTGGGGGTCCCATTTGTGGTGGATCCGTGCGGTTACTCCAAGACGCCAACATAGCCTGGATGTTAGTTAAACAAGCAAACTAGAAGGACAGAAGGAATGAAAGTGCAAAAATTTAGCTTGGTTTTAAGAGGGCAAAACTAACCGTCATCATCTGATGGTTGTAATCATCATTTGCCTTCACTCGTTGCAAGTACTCTCGCACCTCGAGATTCCTATGCTCGACAAAGGCCTTATATGCCTACATAATTTAGGTTGTTTCTAAGTGAGCAATGCAGAAAATAAACTGAGAATGCTAGAGAGAAAGAAGATAAAGGGGAAGTACTTACAGCATGCTGGAGGGCTAAGGGAGTCTGTGAACGCCCCGTACTCTCTAATTGGCTCGGGTTGGTAGCCCGAAGCCGTGTGTACGAGATCGAAGGAGTGATCAAGCCATTGAAGCACGGATACCGGCCATGTGACTTCCCCTGGATGGCCACCACCGCCGTGTCGTCGATCTGAGACTGGGCGACCTCGGGAACAGGAACATCCGAATGCAAATTCTGATAGTTCTGAGTGTAAGACTCCAGGTGCTCCTCGGTCTTGCCGTAGTACTGGCTCTTGCCGTCCTTGCGATCACTCCGCTCGCGGGCTAGCTTCCACGACTCCATGTCTGAGAGCGGCCTCTTCAACTTGTCCTCCTGCAACGTCAAACAGAAGTTAGCCATACATAAGAACATGACGATAAAGAAGAACAAAAATGCATCATGCATATAGATATACCTTCATGGCCTTGAAGCCCCAGTGGTTCCTGTTTCCTTGGCCGTGTGTCCCGTCTCTTCCACGGTTAGCCCGGGCCTTGATGCTCTTGGCAGCAAACTCTGCATCGTCTCCGAGCCACCTATCCACCAAACTCGCCCATCCGTCATGCCTTCCATAGCACCAACGAGGAACAACCTATGCAAATTTTGGAAGCATGACATGTGAGCATGAAACATATAGTTGACTGCTTGAATCAATGAAAAGTCAGTAATAGTTACCATCATGAACTGCTCCCTGTTCAAGGTAAGTCGTTGCCTCTGTGCTTGAGTTTTGGTCATCTTTTGGTGCAGGTAGATGTGGCAGTACTGTGAGACGGCAACCCATCGCACCTCGTACTGCAACTGACGAGCTTTGTTCTTCGCAGTCGCAAGCAAGACCACGTCGGCTCTGGCCTTGTGCTCATCAAGAACTCTATAGAGTTGCTGCAATCATGCATAAACCAGAAGAAAACAAGGCATGAGTTGAGTGATTCAATGATAAACTATGAACGAAACTGAAGACAAGTGATTCAGAAGAGAACCTACCCAAAATTTGGTGATCACGGCCTTAGCGGCCGTCCCGTACTCCGTGTTGCTACAAGCCTCGTAGTGGGCCCAGCTCGTGGCCAAAACCTGCTGCTGCGGGTCCCTGTCTGGCCGCGGGCATAGGCCAAGCCAAAACTCCTTCAACAGGACAGTAATAAGGCCGTTCGGTTTACGGCCCTTTCCGCGAAGGATCCAGATACTGCAAAAGTATCAAAGGATTGCCATGTGTACAATAAGAAAATGTTGTCATCATGTGTTGAAAATATGATTGAGAGTCACTTACTCTGTCCCCGTAGGTTCAATGAGCCACTTGTGTGCCTCGATAGAAGGTGGTGTAGGTATTCCGGCATTACCACGCAGCCACCCCTGCGGAGCACCTGGGGGCAAGTCACCCCACAACTCGGGGTCAACCTCCCCTCCACCACCCTCCTCGGCCTCCTCCTCCTTGGCCTCATCCTCCTTGCCCTCCTCCTCCTCACCCTCCTCCTCCTCGCCATTAGGAACATACTCCTCCTCCTCCGACTCAGAAGGTGCCTCAGTATAGGAGGGCATCGAAGAAGACCCTCCTATTTCGGACACGGCCCGGAGTTTTTTGCCCCGGCTGCCTCTCCCTGATACGTCTCCAACGTATCTATAAGTTTTGATTGTTCCATGCTATTATATTATCAACCTTGGATGTTTTATATGCATTTATATGCTATTTTATATGATTTTTGGGACTAACCTATTAACCCAGTGCCCATTGCCAATTTCTGTTTTTTCCTTGTTTTAGAGTATCGCAGAAAAGGAAAATCAAACGGAGTCCAATTGACCTGAAACTTCACGGAACTTATTTTTGGAACGGAAGCAATCCAGAAGACTTGGGTCTACGTAAGGGAAGCAACGAGGAAGGCATGAGGCAGGGGGGGCACCCTCCTGGGTGCGCCCTCCACCCTCGTGGGCCCCTCGTGGCTCCCCTGACATACTTCTTCCTCCTATATATATCCATATACCCTAAAAACATTCGGGAGCACAATAGATCAGGAGTTCCGCCGCCAGAAGCCTCTGTAGCCACCGAAAGCCAATCTAGACCCGTTCCGGCACCCTGCCGGAGGGGGAATCCCTCTCTGGTGGCCATCTTCATCATCCCGGTGCTCTCCATGACCAGGAGGGAGTAGTTCTCCCTCGGGGCTGAGGGTATGTACCAGTAATTATGTGTTTGATCTCTCTCTCTCTCATGTTCTTGAGGTGGCACGATGTCGATGTATTGCAAGCTTTGCTATTATCGTTGGATCCTATGGTGTTTTCCCCCCTCTACTCTCTTATAATGGATTGAGTTTCCCCTTTGAAGTTATCTTATCGGATTGAGTCTTTAAAGATTTGAGAACACTTGATGTATGTCTTGCCGTGCGTATCTGTGGTGACAATGGGATATCACGTGATTCACTTGATGTATGTTTTGGTGATCAACTTGAGGGTTCCGCCCATGAACCTATACATAGGGGTTGGCACACGTTCTCATCGTGATTCTCTGGTAGAAACTTTGGGGCAATCTTTGAGGTTCTATGTGTTGGTTGAATAGATGAATCTGAGATTGTGTGATGCATATCGTATAATCATACCCACGGATAGTTGAGGTGACATTGGAGTATCTAGGTGACATTAGGGTTTTGGTTGATTTGTGTCTTAAGGTGTTACTCTAGTACGAACTCTATGGCTGTTTCTGACACTTATAGGAATAGCCCAACGGATTGATTGGAAAGAATAACTTTGAGGTGGTTTCGTACCCTACCATAATCTCTTCATTTGTCCTCCGCTATTAGTAACTTTGGAGTGACTCTTTGTTGCATGTTGAGGGATAGTTATATGATCCAATTATGTTATTATTCTTGAGAGAACTTGCACTAGTGAAAGTATGAACCCTAGGCCTTGTTTCCTAGCATTGCAATACCGCTTACGCTCACTTTTATCATTAGTTACCTTGCTGTTTTTATATTTACAGATTACAAAAACCTTTATCTACTATCTATATTGCACTTGTATCACCATCTCTTCGCCGAACTAGTGCACCTATATAATTTACCATTGTATTGGGTGTGTTGGGGACATAAGAGACTCTTTGTTATTTGGTTGCAGGGTTGCTTGAGAGAGACCATCTTCATCCTACGCCTCCCACGGATTGATAAACCTTAGGTCATCCATTTGAGGGAAATTTGCTACTGTCCTACAAACCTCTACACTTGGAGGCCCAACAACATCTACAAGAAGAAGGTTGTGTAGTAGACATCACTCCCCCACCTCCTCCTCCTCTAGGCGCTCTCCCCCACCCCCTCGTCCTCTAGGGTCTCCTCCCCCGACCCCTCCACCTCCCTGTGAGGTGTCATCCTCACGTAGTCGGGAGGGAACCTTGTGGGCTCGTCCACTCGGAGTAAGTCCTTTGAATTTACTGAGGAAACTCGCGCCGCTGGACTTGCCCATGATTAGCAAACCTGCATTTAGAAGAGAATAAACAATTAGTAAGGATTTCAAATAAACAAGCATACAGGAAAAACATTAATAACAGAAGAGCACATTAAGCATACTATTGTAATGTTCATTAAAAGAACTTACATTTTCTAGAACCCATATGAATCATCACTATTGTAATCTATTTGTCGACCGGTCTCATCATCACTATAACGCATATCTTCTTCGTTGTCTGACGGAGGTGGAGGCTCCTCCTCATCGTCAGCGTCTTCATTTAACTTTTCAAGCATAATTATGTCTCTTTGATTCACAACTGCCTCACCATCAATCCGTGCATCGTCGTCATTTGGGTCCAGGTCAACATAACCCAAGTAGTCATCCTCGTTGCTTCGGACCACGTCATCATGTTCCTCTTAAAGAACACTCCCTTGTATGTCATGGGGTTTATGTTGTAGTAATCATCATCGTTCGGGTCCGGTAGCTTACCATGTGGTGAAACCTTCAACACAACTTCCCAACCCTTTAGGTACTCTTTCTGGCATTGGTAAGGCAGATAATATACTTGTGTGGCCTGGGTAGCGGCGATAAAAAGATCAGCTCCGGCATAAACGGTTGATGGTTTAACTTCAACTAAACCAACAGAAGGCGTATGTCTCAGACCCTTTTTGGGGTCGAACCATCGGCATTTGAACATAGTGAGACTTAGGGGTTCGCGGCCACGTTTGAATGTAAGCTCGTATATTTTTCCTACCCTTCCGTAGTAATCTACTTTATTATCTCCTTCAGTGAAGACTCCGGTATTATGGTTTTGGGATCAGACCGACTGTTCTGGTGCTCCTCTGTATGGAAGCGATACCCATTCACATCATACTTTTGGCATGTCATGACGGCAGGGTCAAAACCCATGGAAACCCATCTCAATTCTTCATCCATTGATTCGTTCGGATCATTTCCCTACAAGTTTAATTGAAATTATAGGGTGCATGAGTTTAATTCAAATTATAGGGTGCATGAGTTTAATTGAAATAGGTAATAGGTAAGTGTGAAAAATTACTTTCTCCATGAACCACACAACGAATTTTTTTCTTCCATCAGCTCCCTTTCGGAAAAGAGCAAGTGCCTCCGCTTCAGTAGGAGGCAGCATTCCCGCCCACTCTTCATCAACGAATCGACTACAATAAGAAAAGCGGTATAAGAACTAGGCAAAGTGAACATAACAAATTGACTAAAAGAATGGTGCAAAGGTATTACCTCATCCACTCATCCTCAACTTCCTTGATGTTGTGCAAGATATAGAACATGACATCCTCCCACTCATCTCGTGGCATGAGATAAGGTGTCGAGCATCCAGCCCTGCCACCTTGCCCGATGAATAGAGGCAACTTGGGTTTATACTTGGGTTCTTCTGTATTGTATCGAGACGCCTTATTGTGCAACGCGGGATCATGGTCCGGATAGTAGGCTGTCCTGAGGTCTGCCACCTCCTCTAGGATAACTGCCTCAGCTATGGAAGCTTCAATCTTAGCTTTGTTTCCACATTTCTGACTCAGATGCTTGTTCTGTCTCTCAGGGCCGTACTGTCAATGATTCTGCACAGGGACCCCCAACAATACCTCGTTCGCGAGGTGCAAAATGAGATGTGTCATCGGAGTAAAGAAGCCTGACGGGAAGATCTTCTCTAGCTTGCATATCAACTCCGGCGCCTTCTTATGCATTTATTTTATCTTCTCAGGTACTTCTTTATCACAAAGCATGCGGAAGAAATGGCTTAACTCCGCAAGCACACACCAGACACGCTCGCGAACATAGCCCCGAACCATCACCGGCATAATCCGCTCAATCCATACATGATAGTCATGACTCTTGAGCCCGGTCACTTTGCCCGTTGAAAGATTGACCCCGTTACTTATATTCGACGCATAACCATCAGTGAACTTCACGACGTGTTTCAGCCACTTCAATGCCTCCATCTTATGATCCTTTTTAAGTACGAAATCAGCATCTGGCTTGAACAAAGATTTTTGACTACCTGTGGGAGGCTGCATGTGTAGACGTGGTCTATCACAAATATTCTGTTGATCGACTCTAGCATTAACATTATCCTTTGTCTTATCAGGAATGTTGAGGATCGTGCAAAAAAGAGACTCTGTGGCATTCTTTTCGGTGTGCATCACGTCGATGTTGTATGGAAGTTTGAGGTCCTTAAAATAGGGAAGCTGCGTGAAGGGGGTAATGTGAGTCCAGTTGTGTGTCTCACCATAAGCTTCAAAACATTTTCCCCCTTTACATTTTCCTTTGCCCTCGCCCTCATCTTTGCCTGTGGCTTTGCCTTTGCCTTTGCCTTTCCCTTCGCCGGCAGGCTTAAGAGCTTTCAGCTGAGCAAGCACATCCGCACCAGAAAACATTGGAATCTCGTTTACTTCATGGACAACTTTGCCTTTTGTGAAGTTCTTCTTATCTTCCCTATCAGGATGGTCTGGAGGAAGGAACTGTCGATGCAGGTCAAAGGCAACATACTTGCCACCCTTCTTCACCCAAATGAAAATCAAGGCCTGCATGCACACTGGGCAAGGCATCTTTCCACTTGTACACCATCCGCAGAATAGGGCATAGCCGGGAAAGTCATGCATACAATATTGTAGCCAAACTTTCATCAAGAAAATTTTCTGCAGATGCCGGTTGACGGTGTCCTGGACTAGGGGGTACTCATCACATCGTCTCCCGATTAGTTGGATTGGGCCGAGGATCCCCATGGCCGCATACTCATGGGCCAGTTCGGACAGCTGCCGCATACAAGGAAGATTCCACAAGACTTGGCGATCAAGACAAGGACTCCACCCCACCGGCGTATTCGGCTAGGACTCTTGTTATCCTAGGCCTCTGGTGCATTATATAAACCGAGGCCAGGCTAGTCGATAGGGAGATATACAACATACAGAACAACAATCATACCATAGGCTAGCTTCTAGGGTTTAGCCTCTCCGATCTCGTGGTAGATCTACTCTTGTACTACCCATATCATCAATATTAATCAAGCAGGGCGTAGGGTTTTACCTCCATCGAGAGGGCCCGAACCTGGGTAAAACTTCGTGTCCCTTGCCTCCTATTACCATCCGGCCTAGATGCACAGTTCGGGACCCCCTACCCGAGATCCGCCGGTTTTGACAACGACATTGGTGCTTTCATTGAGAGTTCCGCTGTGTGATCGACAAAAGGATCGATGGCTCGCCTGCAGATCAACTGCGACTTCGGCGTCTTCGTCACCAGTTCGACTGGTCACCATGGTTCGACCAAGAATTGTGCCCTGTTTTTGGATCACCATGTTCGGACGAGGGCCTTCATCAAACATCAACTCCGATATCTATCAAGATCACGGAGGAATCATCTATAGAGCTCGGGGGCTCAACGTCAACATTGCCCTCAAGCGACCGTGCTGTTTTTTTGGACAGCGAACTCGTATCTGCCGCCACCACCTCCTCGAGTATCGCTTTGACGATCGCTTTGATGGAATTGTGCGGAATTGAGTCTATAACAACCTAGAAAATTTCGTCGAGCTCCCATGGAGGAATCTCTGGCAATCCACGATATACCGGAGCCCTGTCAAATCTGGGTGGGAATTTGGATGAGTTTAGGGCGTGGTGTCCAGCTTCTAGCTCGGACGTCCTTTGGAAGATCCAACCGTTGATCGGCTGTGAAATTCCTATACCTACCACCTCTCAAAATTTCAGCTCGATCTGATCGTCCAAACTCCGGGAACCTTTCGATCAGTGCATCACTTTTCGGATCTGTTTTGTGCGCGAAAACGAATCCGACCCGAGTTTATCTTTTTTATGAACGGGATTTCGGACATCCCTTTTGAAGGAAGTTTTGTATGGGGTATTGTGTTTTGTTCCCGAACACATCCCACTAACTTTAAGATCTTTTTGAACATGATCTTCAACATCATGCTGGTGTCAAACCAGTCCGGCAATATTACTCCACGGCTGCCGACCTGCGCTAGACACATCGTCACTTTAGCCGAGCTCAACTTCTTCGGATCATCATCTCGGCAAGCCGAACAAGAGTCCAGCATGGAGAAGGATAAATCATCACCAACATCGTCGCCTCATAGATTACACAGAGCGGGCATGCTGGCATCGCCACACGGTCACTTCATCAAGCCGGCATCGACCATGTCACGACCTGCATCGGCAGGGCTGCACTATTGCTTCTTCAAGCTGGTGTCCATCACGCCGACCTACTTTGACATCTCGGCTGGACTGGGGGCTTCGCCATCTCTTCATCAACCTACTCCGGAGACTTCGACGTCACTAGCCGAGCGGCTCCGTCATGTTAGCTGGACCGAGGGCTCTACCTCGGCGAGCCAACATTTGCCAGCATCGCCATACCGTCGCTTTGTCGCCCATCAGGCAATGGGTGTGTGGATTGAGTCCCAATTTTGGGAATCACCTTTCTTCGGGTTGATACAACAAATAAACCAGGTGCTATTAATCCTAGTATTTTTTTGCTTGTTTGGGTTTATTTTTCCCAATGAATTATTACTCTGGTTTGTCCATCATCTGTACACAGGTCTATCAAATGATGGCCGCATTAACGATGGTCGCGTGGTGGTTCGGTCAGTTTCCGTACATAGTCCGGCGAACGCCGCATCCAGAACTCGGACCGACCTGTGAATTCAGGCTTTGCCACGCCTTTACCGCATCACGCCGACGCCCTGCATCAACATTGACTTCGGCGCCAGGCCATATTTCTTTTATTACTCACTTTGCATAAATTATTTATTATGCAACGATTTTTTTTAATTATTATTATTATTATCTCCGATTTGCACTATTTTTTGTGCACAGGAGAAATGATCCGCGGACTTCGGCGTCATTCTGCCGGTCCGCATTGACCGTGCTATGTCACCACTTCGGCGTGTCGAGCTCTCTGCTCCGCCACATCGGGACTGGCTTGGGGGCTGGAACCTCATCCCGCATCAAGCTCGGACCGCGTCATCAATGTCGAGCACATTAACCAGCTAAGTTGCTTTCATGCTCAAAGTTTTACTTTTTAACTTGTGTTCGGTTCGACCAAGCATTATACTTTTTTGGAAAAAAGTTGCTTGTAAAAAATTTCCTTGTCCAAACTTTGTTTGTGACGCATAAATTCAAATACGCAATTCATTTGGGGGCTTCCTTCATGAAGCTTTTCCACTTGCATATGATTATACTTGTACGGCTTCGTTCCTTGTTCGTGTATTACGCCACAATATGCACCATATTGACTTAAGCGATTTGCAAGCTGGGTTGCCTCGCTCCTGTGTTTACCTCTACGTTCCCGATTGTTCGGCTAGGGAGTGAAGGGAGCACCTCTACGATTGTCACGATCGGGTCGCCCGAGCCGGACCTAAGACTGGGTGAAGCCGAAAGCTAGCGCTCTTATAGTTTTCAATGATGGTCGGCACACAACGGAACTCATGAGTACAAAAAATCTATTGCACAAGTCTCATAATAACAATGACCACCGAAGAAAGGTATCGGTGGGGGTACTATTTTCTTCGAAGATGCTTCTTACACTTCACGGTAATATAGCATAAGTTCCCTGAGCGCGCTTTGTCTGTTACAACCTTATGGCCTGATTGCCTGGTTATTGGAAACACCGTCGATATTCTCGACCGATGGAGTACATAACACTTTTCGGTCCTTGACCGAAGAGGGAGAAGCTGACGGTCGGTTAAGACGCGTTTAAAGTTCGGTTGAACATAGATATGATATAAGTACTTTGGTACATGCAATCATTCTTCTACCCAAGTCACTTGGGGCTCTTAAGTTTATTTGATCCGTTTTATAATAAGTGTTCTTCTTAGTTGTTGCAAAGTTTTATTATTATTACTTATCACTCCTTTTTTCGACACGAGTGTGCGGTCACTAGTCGGGGAGCCTAATTTCTCTCTCAAAGCAGCTAGAGTTTAGTTTGCTAAACTGGCCTGATGAGAAGTACTCCGCCCCTCGGGATAGGAGGTTGAAGCCGTAGGCTGACCCGCTCGAAGTCTTGAGATAGGATGTATGATGTTAAACACGACAAAAGCACTTCTTTTTTCTAAGACCAACTTTCGGATTGGCACCAAACACTTGATATTGTTCGGACGTCATGTTTTTACTGACGTTTCTTGGTTTTCCAAGCTTTTTGGCACTTTTACACTATTTGTGCTTTTCCAGCATTAGTCTCGCAGTGCAACGCCGGACACCTTTAGGGATTCGGCAAAAACATTCTCAGATATTGCTATATATGCATCGGTTTCGAATTGTGTCTTCGGTCAATAGTTGGGTTGCCCGGCTCCTGCACTTGCTTCCTACATTCCATTTTGTTCGGCTAGGCGTGCAAAGGGAGGACCACTGCGATTGAGCTTCCAGCTCACACGGTTAAGCACCTCAGTGGAGAAAGCCGAAAACTGACTTTCACGATAAGCGTAAACTGGTCCGCGATCCGATGACTATATTAAATGATGGGCCATTCATAACATTGGCCGAAGTGTTTACGGCTTGACCCCGACTGTCGCCGAACACTACCGGGGGCTATTAACTAGCCTCCCAAACTAAATCCTCAATATTTTGCTCTTACATTAGAGCTGAGGTTTAATGATCATGCTCAGCATGACAACCCAAAGAAAGGAACCGATAGCGGGACTATTTTCTTTGGAAGACATTTCTTCTGTTAAACAGTAATATAACTCTCTGTGTACCTTTGTTTATAAAACCGTATGGCCAGATTGCCTTGTTTGTTGTAAATCTTTGCCCTCATAAAGGCTTTATAAAGTAGGACAAACACTCCTCGGCTACTGGCCGAGGAGGTGGAAGCCGATGGTCGGTCAACAAAGTTTTGTACAATGCAGATTCGAGCATTAATGACATAAAGTACTTGGATACATAGAGTCATTACACATAATTTGTGATTTTACTATGGATATTGATCCTTAATTTGGCCACCCGTGCCCGCATTAAGGCTCAGGGGCTACTGGGCTTCGGGCTTATTATTTACAAATATTAAAGGGGCACATTGATCCCCTGATCTGGTGTTACCACCCGACCAGTATCTCGGGGGCTACTGCATTGCTTGTCCAATGCAGAAAATTTTATGTGCAATATAGTTTCCGAGGAGATTTTGATCCTCAGGTTGGTCGGCCGCACCCAACCTGAGTCTCGAGGACTGACCATGCCGCTTTTAGTGTCCCGAAGTATTCTGCCGAGCTTGGACCTGATCCTCAGGCCGATTTTGCAAATCAACCTGAGTCTCAGCGGCTACTGGGATCAGCGGTCTTACGTCATCCTTCAGGTGCATCTCGGGTTTTAGACCGATACACACCTTGAGGGCTACTGGCTATATATCTCGGCAGAGAATAAATTGCACCAATCAAAAATATTGACAAAAATCGGCCCACACATTCGGGGTGGTGCACCACCTCGGAAGCAGTTCGGCATAAAGCTCAGGCGCTAGTGGCTGGCTCCATAGAGGGCATTTCCGGCATTAAGCTTGGCTAAACTCCTTCAAACTTCTTTGAACCAAGGTGATTTACGACACCTCGGATACAGTCCGGCGTTGGAGCTCGGATACACAATCTGGCGTTGGAGCTCGGATACATAGTCCGGCGTTGGAGCTCGGATACAGTCTGGCATTGGAGCTCGAATACATAGTCCGGCGTTGGAGCTCGGATACATTCCGGTGTTAGAGCTGGGAAGCGGTCCGGCGTTGGTGCTCGGCTGCAAAAGATACCTCGAATGCAGTCCGGCGTTGGAGCTCGGACGCAAGAGGACGCTGCCGGCCAGGAACAACTTCAAACCCAGGTGTGGCATAAAAATAACAAGGCATTGTTAAAGGCCGGAAACTTAAAGGGGCTCCTCGGATACCCCGCGTGTGAACTCGTCAAATGCATTTCGGTGATCCTCAAGATCGAAGATGAGAAGATTTGTTGAACTAGTTTGCAAGATTGTCAACCGAAGATGAAGAACAGTTCGGAAGTATCGAGGAGCGTCCCTAACTTGAAGACCGATTCAGGGGGCTACTGACGGTGTCCTAGCCTAAGGGGTACTCATCACATCGTCTCCCGATCAGTTGGATTGGGCCGAGGACCCCCATGGCCGCATACTCATGGGCCAGTTCGGACAGCTGCCGCATACAAGGAAGATTCCACAAGACTTGGCGATCAAGACAAGGACTCCACCCCACCGGCGTATTCGGCTAGGACTCTTGTTATCCTAGGCCTCTGGTGCATTATATAAACCGAGGCCAGGCTAGTCGATAGGGAGATATACAACATACAGAACAACAACCATACCATAGGCTAGCTTCTAGGGTTTAGCCTCTCCGATCTCGTGGTAGATCTACTCTTGTACTACCCATATCATCAATATTAATCAAGCAGGGCGTAGGGTTTTACCTCCATCGAGAGGGCCCGAACCTGGGGAAAACTTCGTGTCCCTTGCCTCCTATTACCATCCGGCCTAGACGCACAGTTCGGGACCCCCTACCCGAGATCCGCCGGTTTTGACAACGACATTGGTGCTTTCATTGAGAGTTCCGCTGTGTGATCGATAAAAGGATCGATGGCTCGCCTGCAGATCAACTGCGACTTCGGCGTCTTCGTCACCAGTTCGACTGGTCACCATGATTCGACCAAGAATTGTGCCCCGTTTTTGGATCACCATGTTCGGACGAGGGCCTTCATCAAACATCAACTCCGATATCTATCAAGATCACGGAGGAATCATCTATAGAGCTTGGGGGCTCAACGTCAACATTGCCCTCAAGCGACCGTGCTGTTTTTTTGGACAGCGAACTCGTATCTGCCGCCACCACCTCCTCGAGTATCGCTTTGACGATCGCTTTGATGGAATTGTGCGGAATTGAGTCTATAACAACCTGGAAAATTTCGTCGAGCTCCCATGGAGGAATCTCTGGCAATCCACGATATACCGGAGCCCTGTCAAATCTGGGTGGGAATGAGTTTAGGGCGTGGTGTCCAGCTTCTAGCTCGGACGTCCTTTGGAAGATCCAACCGTTGATCGGCTGCGAAATTCCTATACCTACCACCTCTCAAAATTTCAGCTCGACCTGATCGTCCAAACTCCGGGAACCTTTCGATTAGTGCATCACTTTTCGGATCTGTTTTGTGCGCGAAAACGAATCCGACCCGAGTTTATCTTTTTTATGAACGGGATTTCGGACATCCCTTTTGAAGGAAGTTTTGTATGGGGTATTGTGTTTTGTTCCCGAACACATCCCACTAACTTTAAGATCTTTTTGAACATGATCTTCAACATCATGCTGGTGTCAAACCAGTCCGGCAATATTACTCCACGGCTGCCGACCTGCGCTAGACACATCGTCACTTTAGCCGAGCTCAACTTCTTCGGATCATCATCTCGGCAAGCCGAACAAGAGTCCGCCATGGAGAAGGATAAATCATCACCAACATCGCCGCCTCATAGATTACACAGAGCGGGCATGCTGGCATCGCCACACGGTCACTTCATCAAGCCGGCATCGACCATGTCACGACCTGCATCGGCAGGGCTGCACTATTGCTTCTTCAAGCTGGTGTCCATCACGCCGACCTACTTCGACATCTCGGCTGGACTGGGGGCTTCGCCATCTCTTCATCAACCTACTCCGGAGACTTCGACGTCACTAGCTGAGCGGCTCCGTCATGTTAGCTGGACCGAGGGCTCTGCCTCGGCGAGCCAACATTTGCCAGCATCGCCATACCGTCGCTTTATCGCCCATCAGGCAATGGGTGTGCGGATCGAGTCCCAATTTTGGGAATCACCTTTCTTCGGGTTGCTACAACAAATAAACCAGGTGCTATTAATCCTAGTATTTTTTTGCTTGTTTGGGTTTATTTTTCCCAATGAATTATTACTCTGGTTTGTCCATCATCTGTACACAGGTCTATCAAATGATGACCGCATTAACGATGGTCGCGTGGTGGTTCGGTCAGTTTCCGTACATAGTCCGGCGAACGCCGCATCCAGAACTCGGACCGACCTGTGAATTCAGGCTTTGCCACGCCTTTATCGCATCACGCGGACGCCCTGCATCGACATTAAATTCGGCGCCAGGCCATATTTCTTTTATTACTCACTTTGCATAAATTATTTATTATGCAACGATTTTTTTTAATTATTATTATTATTATCTCCGATTTGCACTATTTTTTGTGCACAGGAGAAATGATCCGCGGACTTCGGCGTCATTCTGCCGGTCCGCATTGACCGTGCTATGTCACCACTTCGGCGTGTCGAGCTCTCTGCTCCGCCACCTCGGGACTGGCTTGGGGGCTGGAACCTCATCCCGCATCAAGCTCGGACCGCGTCATCAATGCCGAACATATTAACCAGCTAAGTTGCTTTCATGCTCAAAGTTTTACTTTTTAACTTGTGTTCGGTTCGACCAAGCATTATACTTTTTTGGAAAAAAGTTGCTTGTAAAAAATTTCCTTGTCCAAACTTTGTTTGTGACGCATAAATTCAAATACGCAATTCATTTGGGGGCTTCCTTCATGAAGCTTTTCCACTTGCATATGATTATACTTGTACGGCTTCGTTCCTTGTTCGTGTATTACGCCACAATATGCACCATATTGACTTAAGCGATTTGCAAGCTGGGTTGCCTCGCTCCTGTGTTTACCTCTTCGTTCCCGATTGTTCGGCTAGGGAGTGAAGGGAGCACCTCTACGATTGTCACGATCGGGTCGCCCGAGCCGGACCTCAGACTGGGTGAAGCCGAAAGCTAGCGCTCTTATAGTTTTCAATGATGGTCGGCACACAACGGAACTCATGAGTACAAAAAATCTATTGCACAAGTCTCATAATAACAATGACCACCGAAGAAAGGTATCGGTGGGGGTACTATTTTCTTCGAAGATGCTTCTTACACTTCACGGTAATATAGCATAAGTTCCCTGAGCGCGCTTTGTCTGTTACAACCTTATGGCCTGATTGCCTGGTTATTGGAAACACCGTCGATATTCTCGACCGATGGAGTACATAACACTTTTCGGTCCTTGACCGAAGAGGGAGAAGCTGACGGTCGGTTAAGACGCGTTTAAAGTTCGGTTGAACATAGATATGATATAAGTACTTTGGTACATGCAATCATTCTTCTACCCAAGTCACTTGGGGCTCTTAAGTTTATTTGATCCGTTTTATAATAAGTGTTCTTCTTAGTTGTTGCAAAGTTTTATTATTATTACTTATCACTCCTTTTTTCGACACGAGTGTGCGGTCACTAGTCGGGGAGCCTAATTTCTCTCTCAAAGCAGCTAGAGTTTAGTTTGCTAAACTGGCCTGATGAGAAGTACTCCGCCCCTCGGGATAGGAGGTTGAAGCCGTAGGCTGACCCGCTCGAAGTCTTGAGATAGGATGTATGATGTTAAACACGACAGAAGCACTTCTTTTTTCTAAGACCAACTTTCGGATTGGCACCAAACACTTGATATTGTTCGGACGTCATGTTTTTACTGACGTTTCTTGGTTTTCCAAGCTTTTTGGCACTTTCACACTATTTGTGCTTTTCCAGCATTTGTCTCGCAGTGCAACGCCGGACACCTTTAGGGATTCGGCAAAAACATTCTCAGATATTGCTATATATGCATCGGTTTCGAATTGTGTCTTCGGTCAATAGTTGGGTTGCCCGGCTCCTGCACTTGCTTCCTACATTCCATTTTGTTCGGCTAGGCGTGCAAAGGGAGGACCACTGCGATTGAGCTTCCAGCTCACACGGTTAAGCACCTCAGTGGAGAAAGCCGAAAACTGACTTTCACAATAAGCGTAAACTGGTCAGCGATCCGATGACTATATTAAATGATGGGCCATTCATAACATTGGCCGAAGTGTTTACGGCTTGACCCCGACTGTCGCCGAACACTACCGGGGGCTATTAACTAGCCTCCCAAACTAAATCCTCAATATTTTGCTCTTACATTAGAGCTGAGGTTTAATGATCATGCTCAGCATGACAACCCAAAGAAAGGAACCGATAGCGGGACTATTTTCTTTGGAAGACATTTCTTCTGTTAAACAGTAATATAACTCTCTGTGTACCTTTGTTTATAAAACCATATGGCCAGATTGCCTTGTTTGTTGTAAATCTTTGCCCTCATAAAGACTTTATAAAGTAGGACAAACACTCCTCGGCTACTGGCCGAGGAGGTGGAAGCCGATGGTCGGTCAACAAAGTTTTGTACAATGCAGATTCGAGCATTAATGACATAAAGTACTTGGATACATAGAGTTATTACACATAATTTGTGATTTTACTATGGATATTGATCCTTAATTTGGCCACCCGTGCCCGCATTAAGGCTCAGGGGCTACTGGGCTTCGGGCTTATTATTTACAAATATTAAAGGGGCACATTGATCCCCTGATCTGGTGTTACCACCCGACCAGTGTCTCGGGGGCTACTGCATTGCTTGTCCAATGCAGAAAATTTTATGTGCAATATAGTTTCCGAGGAGATTTTGATCCTCAGGTTGGTCGGCCGCACCCAACCTGAGTCTCGAGGACTGACCATGCCGCTTTTAGTGTCCCGAAGTATTCTGCCGAGCTTGGACTTGATCCTCAGGCCGATTTTGCTAATCAACCTGAGTCTCAGCGGCTACTGGGATCAGCGGTCTTACGTCATCCTTCAGGTGCATCTCGGGTTTTAGACCGATACACACCTTGAGGGCTACTGGCTATATATCTCGGCAGAGAATAAATTGCACCAATCAAAAATATTGACAAAAATCGGCCCACACATTCGGGGTGGTGCACCACCTCGGAAGCAGTTCGGCATAAAGCTCAGGCGCTAGTGGCTGGCTCCATAGAGGGCATTTCCGGCATTAAGCTTGGCTAAACTCCTTCAAACTTCTTTGAACCAAGGTGATTTACGACACCTCGAATACAGTCCGGCGTTGGAGCTCGGATACACAATCTGGCGTTGGAGCTCGGATACATAGTCCGGCGTTGGAGCTCAGATACAGTCTGGCATTGGAGCTCGAATACATAGTCCGGCGTTGGAGCTCGGATACATTCCGGTGTTAGAGCTGGGAAGCGGTCCGGCGTTGGTGCTCGGCTGCAAAAGATACCTCGAATGCAGTCCGGCGTTGGAGCTCGGACGCAAGAGGATGCTGCCGACCAGGAACAACTTCAAACCCAAGGTGTGGCATAAAAATAACAAGGCATTGTTAAAGGCCGGAAACTTAAAGGGGCTCCTCGGATACCCGGCGTGTGAACTCGTCAAATGCATTTCGGTGATCCTCAAGATCGAAGATGAGAAGATTTGTTGAACTAGTTTGCAAGACCGTCAACCGAAGATGAAGAACAGTTCGGAAGAATCGAGGAGCGTCCCTAACTTGAAGACCGATTCAGGGGGCTACTGACGGTGTCCTAGCCTAGGGGGTACTCATCACATCGTCTCCCGATCAGTTGGATTGGGCCGAGGACCCCCATGGCCGCATACTCATGGGCCAGTTCGGAAAGCTGCCGCATACAAGGAAGATTCCACAAGACTTGGCGATCAAGACAAGGACTCCACCCCACCGGCGTATTCGGCTAGGACTCTTGTTATCCTAGGCCTCTGGTGCATTATATAAACCGAGGCCAGGCTAGTCGGTAGGGAGATATACAACATACAGAACAACAATCATACCATAGGCTAGCTTCTAGGGTTTAGCCTCTCCGATCTCGTGGTAGATCTGCTCTTGTACTACCCATATCATCAATATTAATCAAGCAGGACATAGGGTTTTACCTCCATCGAGAGGGCCCGAACCTGGGTAAAACTTCGTGTCCCTTGCCTCCTGTTACCATCCGGCCTAGACGCACAGTTCGGGACCCCCTACCCGAGATCCGCCAGTTTTGACACAGACACCGGTCGTATGTCAACCTCAGCAAATACCAACAATGGTGTAAATCATCCACCAACGACTGCATAAACACACTCAAATTCTTCCCCAGATATTCAGGCCCCGAAATTATAAGCGACAGGAACATGGGCTTGCGTTGCATTATGGCGCCGGGAGGGAGATTTAGCGGAATAACAAATACGGGCCAGCAGCTGTATGGATTAGACGACATACCATATGGATTGAACCCATCACCTGTTATAGCAACTCTGACATTCCTAGCCTCGGCTGCTTCCTCCGGGTACTCTATATCGAATGACTTCCATGCTTCACCTTCTGATGGATGTACAATTTTTTTGGATTGTACCTTTTCCCCTCCTTGTGCCACTTCATCATTTTGGCAGACTCCTCGGTGATGAAAAGGCGTTGTAGTCTTTTATAAAATCAAGATACCGAAGAACCTTCACAGGGATTTTTAGCTGCTGCTTCTGACCATGCTTATCGACCACCTCAATATACCGAGAGGAACCGCACTTCCTATAGTAGTTGTCATCCGCATACTCATGCCTAAACTTTGGACAAACATGTATTTTCTCATAGTCCATGGAGAGCGCCTTCATGATTTTCTTTGTAGCGTACATGGTTTTCGGCAGTTCATGGCCCTCAGGCAGGCTGTTAACCCATACTCCTAGAAATGCTTCGAAGCAACCTCGGCTACAGCCGTACTCAACCTTGACTTCCATCAGTTGCGAGATGGCATCCAACATAGACAGCTTGGCACCCTCATAGAGAGGTTTCTTTGATGAGGCCAAGATTTCCAGGAAGGCCTTTGTGGTTTCCTCCGGCTCCTCCGGTTCATTCGCTGAATGTGACGGAGGTGTCGGCTGTGCAGCAAAGACATCATCTAGCATGTCTCTAACCCCATCGTCCTCATAACCAGCGACGCGTTGTCGTATCACATCCTCTCTACCACGGTCCCATTGGGCAAAGTTTATCGGCATATTAAAGTAGGGCATAAATCAATGCGCGTGAAGGTGCTTAGTCATCTCACTCTTATCTCTGTGGATACATCTCTTACATTTGGCACACGGGCATTCTAGCACCATCCTCATTGGACTACGGAATATCTCTTTCAAAAACATATCAGTTTTCTTGACCCACTCTGTTGTTACTTGATTCCGACGGGAAAACCCACTATACATCCACTGATTATCTGCCATCTCTGCTTTATTGGAAGCCACACAACAAAATTAAGGATTCATTTAAATTACTCACATCAATATTAATTTTTACAAGGTTGACAAGAAATGACATTTAATCCACCTACATCTCTAATAGGTAAAGATGGGTCCTAATCTCACCCGAGAATGTGTAGATTGAGTACGTTGTCCATGATCTACCCCATTCCGAGACAAAATTTCGGCAGCACCTCCCCGCTGTTCTCCAAATACACGTCTTGGCAAAATGCCGAGAGAATGTGCATCCGGAGAACAACAGGGAGGCACCGCCGAAATCCTGTCTCGGAACGGGGTAGAGCATGAACAACGTACCCAATCTACACATCCTCGGGCTGTCCGTGGAAAGCGCTGGACAATCTGAAAGAGCTGCGGTGATAAATATGCAATTGAATACATATTTATCGATGCAACCCTTACGGGCGGGAGATCTAGGTTACGTGACTTGATGTTAAAATTTAATCTAGTGACATGGAAAAAAGTGGACGAGGTCATGGTATTGTTGCTCACCCTCCGATGTAGAGGATGTAGTCGATCAAAGGACGGACGATCGTGGACCAACACCTCCAACGTCGACGATCACTCCACCAAGATGGAATACCACAAATCCTGTAAATTCCACCAAGTGAAAAAAAATTAAGTCATCACCTCACATTAAGCATTGGCACAACATTATGAATCAACATGAAACAACATGTCAAATTGCAAAAAAAAAACTTCATGATCTATTTTAGAAACTAAGTGTGTCGAATTTCCTCTTATGAATCAACATGACCTAACACTAACTTGACCAAATACTAACTTGACAAATATCCATCCATCTATCACAAACTTAACCAAAATCTACTCATCTATATTTCACAAACTAAGTGTGTAAAACATTTGTTAACTTGACTAACATCTACTAAACAAAAAAACATTTGTCATCTATATCCATCCATCTATCACAAACTATCTACTATGCATCTAAAGACCTAATAAAACTAAACAAAACAAAAAAACTACATTTTATTCATATATCTAGCATACACATCTAATATCCATTCATCCATGCATCTAATATTCATTCATGCATCTACCAGTAGCATTCATCTAACAAATGAAATAAATTGAAAAAAAGAGAAGGCTAGGTCACCTCACCGGAGAAGGAGCAGGCAGGGAGTCGTGGGCGGGGCAGGGCGTCCGGGGCCGGGGCAGGGCGGCGGTGGCAGGGGACGAGGTGGAGTAGGCGGCGGCGCGCGCGTGTGGGGGGCGAGTGGGGCGGCGGCGACGCAGGAGGGGCGAGTGGGACGGCGGTGGGGAGGGGGCAGGGTGGAGTGGGCAGCTGTAGGGGGTGGGGGCGAGTGTGGCGGCGGCATGGGGCGGGGAGTTGGGGGGTGAGGCAGCGGCGACAGGGGACGAGGTGGAGTGGGATGGGTCGGTGGCGACGCGGGTGGGTGCGGCAGGGGGCGCGCGGGCGGCGGAAGGGGGTGTGGGCGAGTGCGGCGGCGGCGAGTGGGCGGCGGCAGAGGGCGGGGGTGAGTGCGGCGGCGGCGACAAGGGGCGGGGAGTAGACGACAGCGGCGAGCAGTTCGGGTTTGGTCGGGGACGGGCGCTAGCTAGCTAGGAGAGAACGTGTGGACAGGGCGGTGCGCGAGGGGATAAGGCAATCTATGCCGAGGGCTGCCGTCGGCATAGACGCCACGTCACCGATCTGCGTGCAACACCCCCAATGGCCGCAGATATGCCGACGGCTTTGCCGTCGACATAGTTATATTTTTCCTTTTTTAGGTTTTTTAGGTTTTCTATAGTTATATTTTTCCTTTTTTATTTCATATAGATTTTTTATTTTTTATAGTGATATTTTCCCCCTTTTTATGTATTATTATTTCATATAGATTTTTTAATTCTTTTTAGAGCTCAACCCTCTCCTCTCCCGGAACAACACAGAGGGGAGGGGAGGGGAGGCCACACCCCGGAGACGCGTGCCGCCTCTTCGGACATGCCACAACACCACCCCGCATGTATGAGGGGCCGGTGCGACGCTACGGTGGCATTGCTACCCCAGGGCCCCGGTCCCGCCTAACCCTGGAGCGGTTGACAACGAGATCAAGGCCTTTGACTTTCCACAGACGGGCTTTAACCAGTGGACCTCTCCACCCGGTTGTGTCAGGTCAGCACAGAGGGACACCTGGGAGCAACATCCGGGCCAAACCCACAGCTACATCCCCTCTGTGTAGACCCGACGCGTCTGTTTTCCCCCCTCCAGGTGCCGGTGGCGGCGCCGTCCGTTAGGGGGGCCACGTCCTAGAGACGCGTGCCGCCTCTTCGGACATGCCACAACACCACCCCGCATGTATGAGGGGCCGGTGCGACGCTTCGGTGGCATTGTTACCCCCACGGCCCCCGTCCCGCCTAACCCTGGAGCGGTTGACCACGAGATCTAGCCCTTTGACTTTCCACGGACGGGCTTTCAACAGTGGACCTCTCCACCCGATTGTGTCAGGTTAGCCCAAAGGGACACCTGGGAGCAACATCCGGGCCAAACCGACAGCTACATCCCTTGCGTGTAGACCCGATGCGTCTGTTTCCCCCTTCCAGGTGCCAGCGGCGGCGCCGTCCGTGAGGGGGGGGCATGCCTCAGAGACGCGTGTCGGGCATTTGCAACTGCCACAACACTCTCAGACTTGTGAGAAGCCGCGTACGCAAGATTGGCGGCATGCTAGCCCACGGAGGCCGCTGGCCACGGTCGTAGACATGCGAACGGCAATCCGCGTAGACGAAAGTGTTCGGATACTTCTCCATCACCAAAAATTATGAAAAATACCATCGCTCCTATAGCACATGTGCCCATGTCTTGTAAAAAAACTCATGATTTTATTGCGATCCGAGTATTTAATAGTATTCACGCCGGATCGCTACTGCAGAATGTCTACTACTGTGTCATCGCCGTCCATGAGGGGGGCCACACCCCGGAGACGCGTGCCGCCTCTTCGGACATGGCACAACACCACCCCGCATGTATGAGGGGCTGGTGCGACGCTTCGGTGGCATTGCTACCCCCAGGCCCCCCGTCCCGCCTAACCCTGGAGCGGTTGACCACGAGATCTACCCCTTTGACTTTCCACGGACGGGCTTTGACCAGTGGACCTCTCCACCTGGTTCTGTCAAGTCAGCACAAAGGGACACCTGGGAGCAACATCCGGGCCAAACCCACAGCTACATCCCCTCTGTGTAGACCCGACGCGTCTGTTTTCCCCCCTCCAGGTGCAGGCGGCGGCGCCGTCCGTGAGGGGGGCCACGTCCTGGAGACGTGTGCCGCCTCTTCGGACATGCCACAACACCACCCCGCATGTATGAGGGGCCGGTGCGACGCACCGGTGGCATTGCTACCCCCCCCCTCCTAGGGCCCCCGTCCCCGCCTATCCCTGGAGCGGTTGACCACGAGATCTAGCCCTTTGACTTTTCATAGACGGGCTTTGACCAGTGGACCTCTCCACCAGGTTCTGTCAGGTCAGCCCAAAGGGACACCTGGGAGCAACATCAGGGCCAAACCGACAGCTACATCCCCTCCGTGTAGACCCGATGCGTCCGTTCCCCCCCGCTAGGTGCCGACGGCGGCGCCGTCCGTGAGGGGGGCCACGCCCCAGAGATGCGTGCCGGGCGTTTGCAACCACCACAACACTCTCAGACTTGTGAGAAGCCGCGTACGCAAGATTGGCAGCATGCTAGCCCACGGAGGCCACCGGCCACAGTCGTCGACATGCGAAGGGCAATCCGCGTAGAGGGAAGTATTCAGATACTTCTCCATCACCAAAAATTATGAAAAATGACCATCGCTCATATAGCACATGTGCCCATGTCTTGTAAAAAACTCGTGATTTTATCGCGATCCGAGTATTTAATAATATTCACGCCGCACCGCTATCGCATTACATCTACTACTGTGTCATCGCCGTCCGTGAGGGGGGCCACACCCCGGAGATGCGTGCCGCCTCTTCGGACATGCCACAACACCACCCCGCATGTATGAGGGGCCGGTGTGACGCTTCGGTGGCATTGCTACCCCCCCCCCAAGGCCCCCGTCCCGCCTAACCTTGGAGCGGTTGACCACGAGATCTAGCCCTTTGACTTTTCATGGACGGGTTTTGACCAGTGGACCTCTCCACCCGGTTGTGTCAGGTCAGCACAGAGGGACACCAGGGAGCAACATATGGGCCAAACCCACAGCTACATCTCCTCCGTGTAGACCCGACGCGTCCATTCCCCCCCCCCTCCAGGTGTCGGCGGCGGTGTCGTCCGTGAGGGGGCCACGTCCTGGAGACGCGTGCCGCCTCTTCGGACATGCCACAACACCACCCCGCATGTATGAGGGGCCGGTGTGCGACACTCCGGTGGCATTGCTACACCCAAGGCCCCCGTCCCGCCTAACCCTGGAGCGGTTGACCACGAGATCTAGCCCTTTGACTTTTCACGGGCGGGCTTTGAACAGTGGACCTCTCCACCCGGTTGTGTCAGGTCAGCCAGAGGAACACCTGGGAGCAACATCCGGGCCAAATCGACAGCTACATCCCCTCCGTGTAGACCCGATGCGTCTGTTTCCCCCCTCCAGGTGTCGGCGACGGCGCCGTCCGTTAGGGGGGCCACGCCCCGGAGATGCGTGCCGCCTGTTCGGACATGCCACAACACCCCGGTTGTGGTATAGGTCATCCCATAGAAACACTTAGGAGCAACGTCCCCTCTGTATAGACCCGATGCGGCTATTTCCGCCCTCCAGATGCCGGCGACGACGCCGTCCGTGAGGGGGGCACACCGCGGACGTGAGGGGGTCACACTCCGGAGACAGGTGTCGGGCGTTTGCAACAGCCACAAAACTTCTGTCGGCATAGCTGTTTTTGATTTTAATAAAATATAAGGACCTATATTCAAAAGAACATGATGGCACATTATTAATGTGCTCGAAAAAAATACAAACTATATATATATATATTCATAATCTATGGAAAAAATTACAACCTACAGATATATTCATATAATAAATAAAAAGCATAAAAACATATGTAAAAAAAGCATAAAAACATATGTAAAAAAACACATGTAAAAAAATAACTGTGCCGACGGCATTGCCGTCGGCATAGGGACGACAGGGTTTAGGTGGGCGCCGTGCCGCGGATCGGTGACGTGACGCCTATGCCGACGGCTGTCGTCGGCATACGTACGCCACAGATCGGTGACGTGGCATGCGGAGATATGCCGACGGCTGCCCGCCCCGACCATCGGTATAGGTTTGACGGCGTTAGCCCCTAGTCATGGGCGGGATCACGGGGCCCACAGGTATGCCGGCGGCTGATTTATGCTGACGGCTGATGTCGGCGTGTCTGCACCTAGGTCGACGGCCGTTCTGTGCCGACTGCTGCCGTCGGCGTAGGTCAGGGTAGCTCGACGGCCAGGATAAGCCGACGGCTAGGACTAGGCTGGCGGCATAGCTCCAAGTAGGCCGACGGCAGCCATCGGCATAGTTCTGGCCGTCGGTGTAGGACCGATTTCCGGTAGTGACTATAGGTACAACAAAAGTCAAAGCACCCAAAAAATTCTAGTCGTCTAATATAGTTTATACATATACTGTATGTACAATGTTAACAATTTGTTTGTGTCTGCTTGATGATATACACCATTTATCAAAGAAGAGAGGTGCCAAGCTTGACAGAGTCCTCATTAATATTTTACTGACTAGGTTCAATGATTTGTGCGAACTTGAGCAACGGTTGTTGCTGACACGACGACTAGCGCTAATAGAATCATATTTAAAGACCGACCATATAAGGAATCATATTCGTGGATCCGAAAATACAAGGTGTTCAGGTTCAACAACTTTGGCCGACTTGAGAGAATTGTTTTGTGAAACTTCCTTTCTTCTACACTACCACACCTGGGAAGCATGGACCAGGCAGTATGCAATACCTCGCCTTCGCATGGCAGTATAAACTTTAGGAATGTATTCTTACAGAATCCAAAAAAAAATCAAATATCAAGCTTTTAGATTTTAAAAGTTTCAGGAATTTATGCAGATATAATAACCAGCATTGGGTACTGAGTTAATAGGGTTTTTTTGCTTTTTCAAAAAGGAAAAGCTCCCCGGCCTCTGCATCAGAACGATACATACGACCAACTTAATAAATAAGCAAATAGATTCAACAAGGTCTTAAAGTCTCAAACGAAAGTAAAGAAAAGCTCACAAAGAGCCAAAGGGCCAATAACAAACTAGCCAAAAAAGCCAAAACCGGCTGGCATAAGAAAGATAGGTAAATTAATTGTCTATCCTATTACATGACGGCCATCCAAACCGGTTGAAGATATCCCGTGCTACCATCTTCCACCGGATAGATCCAGTAACCAAACGCTCCCTGGCCTTCGTCGGAGTGAGTAGCGACCACATACGGATCAACGCAATGGCTCGAAAGATAACCTGCAAAAAATGAATATTTGTTGTTCTGTTAAAACCAAATCATTTCTGCAGTTCCAGACTGCCCACAATAAAGCACATACTCCTACACGAGTGTGTCTCGCTGTTCTGGACTCTGTCCCGTTAAGCCATGTTCCAAATAACGTGCTGACAGAACTCGAAGGAGTAATGTTAAATGCAATGTGGACCATCCACCATAGAATTTTGGCCAAGGTGCAATCAAGAAAAAGATGTTTGATAGTTTCATCCCGATCATAGAAACTGAGTTAATAGGTTAGTCCAGAAAAATTATAAATATTAATGCCAAAACTATGCCAAAATGATATAGATATAGCATTGAATAGTAAAAAAAACTATAAATACGTTTAAGATGTATCACTGGTGTACTTGGACTTAATTGTACTTGGACTTAATTGAATCGATGAATATTTCCCTAGCGGATTCGAAGTACAGCTTATTACACGCGAATTCCATGTGGCTTCTTCTAGGACCTCTGGGCAGTGAGTCTGCTCCTATCCCGGCCAGGGGCCCTACTCCGGCGAGGGATGGAGCTCGTGGTGAACGGCGATAGAGGTTAGGTCATTAACTCACACGCATGGGGAGGTGATGAAGTGTTTTCCGCAAGTTCGTTAATTCAATTTTCGTGACACCTTGCTAGATCCGACACATCAAAGTGTCGTGCACCGTGCGAGTCCAGGTGCGCGTCTCGGTTCCCTAGGGGAGTTATGGCATCAACCGCCATGAATTATCTCTCAGTATTACTTGCTCCACGGCTCAGAACCCAGCTACCTTTGCATCTTCACATTTCCTTTCGTCCTCACACAACATATCTCCAGATCCGCCCAATTTATTTGTTGGGGGTGAGTCCCCTTTCCACCTAGCGCTTGATGGCGAGGAGGGAGGCGACGGTGGTGGAGATTGCAGGAGGTGACACCGACACGGAGAAGCCTCCTCACCTTCACGAGATCGATTTGTGGTCTCCGACAGTGAGGACACTGAACGAGGAGGCGTTTGCGATGAGGGCAGCTTTGGACGAAGAGGAGATGGCGAGGTGCCTTCCCCTGTTCCCCAACCAACAAACTCAACACGCCATGGCGGTTGTCTATTGGGCGATGTTGGAGGCAGAATCGGCGAGTCCGGCCATGCAGTTCAAGTGAGTGGCATTTCAGTCGCACATTTTCAGTCTCCTCCCGCCGCCTGGTGCGGTGGAGTTGGTGATGGGACTGCCTGTTCCCGGAACAAGCGGGAGGCCAATCATGATTTCTGACAAGGAGGCTTGTCATGCTGGCAATATACTTATGGATTTTTGGGCTTTGCAATAAGCGTTACATTCATGATGGGGTCACCCCTACTTTTATTGGGTTCAAAGCCTATGCGTATCTGTATACTATATGGAGAACCCTTGCGTTCTGCCGGCTGATGCGCGCAGGACATCGTCCGCCTGGGCTGCCGTCGATTAAACATGATCATACGGCGCGGCAAGCCACCACGTGCGGATCCACATGTGCCTAGATTGCAATGTCATTGGAGTTTCTAAGACATCGTCATTTTTCCAGAGGCAAGTTTCTGAAACATCGTTGTTGTTGCAAAGATGCATTTTTAAACAGATCGCACGCGCTTAGATTGCAATGTGACCGGTCTTTCTGAAACATCGACATTGTTGCAAAAGTTTGTTTTCTAAAACATTGTTGCAGAGGTGCGTTTCTGAAACATCGTCCTTGTTATAGACACGGATCTGCGAGCTCACAGGATTGCAACATCACTAGTGTTGCTAAAACATGGTCAGTGTTGCAATGCTTACAACGTCACCGATGATGCATGAGGCAAGAAGGACGTTGTGGGCCACTTGATTAAGGTTGATCTGACGGTGGGGGAGGTGGTGGATAACTGGGCAGGCGGTGGATAACTAGGAGTTATCCGCCGGCAGAGGCGTAGCACGGCCTCATATATATATATATATATATATATATATATATATATATATATATATATATATATATATATATATATATATATTACATAGAAAAGGGAGTACGTGAGGAAAGGCGGCCTCCTTATCAGTGACCTACATTGGTTTATATCATCATAGACAAACTTAAATTGATTGACACTAACATATAAGCAGATCATCCGCGCACATCGTGCATGTAGTTTATTATTTTATTAAGTTACCTACTCAGCCGTGAAGGCATGTAAGTAGCAATAACGACGCTGCCACATATATATATAGCGAGGAAAGACTTTGACGTTGAAAACAGTACCAGCGCACACAACCGTTTCAATTAGACATCCGACCAGGTGACGGGCACCTCGCCGATACTGGGGTCGAGCCCCAAGACCCCCCACACGGCGGCTGATGTGCTGATCTCGTTGTCGCCACAACCGTCCTCGCAATCGTCCACCACCATGGCCTGCACGATCCCGCCCGAGCTTTTGATGGTGATCATCTTGCCGCACCGGAGGCCAGGCCCGTACCACTTCGAAGTCATGGAAACCAGGAAGAGGTCGTCGCTGTGGTACTGGCCGTCGCACCTCGCTGGCCCGCCCTCCTCTCCCTGCTGGAATCCATTCAAGGACATCACCGCTGGGATGTCATAGACATTCCCCGCAGCGCACCACACCTGCAGGAAAACCAGAAGGCCAAAGAACACGAGAACCTTGCTAGTGCTCTCCATGGTGAATGAGATAGTTCCTGCTTGGTTTTGCTTGCACTTGGCTTACCCTGGCTGTGTGCTTTCTCCCAGAGCTTATTATATAGGCTAGTGCTGCAGAGCCTGCAGACAAAAAGCGAGGGACCTACGTACAAATGTGCATGTGCCTGCCGCCCGGCCTCGTGTGACTCGTCAGAGAACTCGTCGTCCAAGCCTGCAGACAAAGTAAGGATTAACAAAATCTGGCATTGTTGAGACCACGCTCGTTTTTGTATTTCATGGAGCTAGTGCTGGAATTTAGTTTATTTTGAGCAGCCTAATAACTATGTCAGAAATTCCTAATAAATTCTAGAGGCCCACTTAGCCCATTTGTGCAAGGCAAGGGATACTACTAAAGTTTAGTCCCACATTGCTAGTTTAGTGAGAGTTGGACCTCCTTATAAGGAAGGTTTTTTCCCCACTTGTACGAGCATGAGAACAAGAGAGATATCCACGTGCGCTCCTCCTCCGCCGCCACGCCTCGTCACGACGCGCCTTGCCTTGCCTTGCCTTGCGGGAATGAGCCGAGTCGATATCTAAATTTTTGCCACGCACTACGGGTATACGAAAGGTCACACGGAAGCTGAAAAGATTTTTGCGAAAGCGAAGTTCGAATGCGAACGGTGCAGCCCTTCGGCTGCTGGTTGTTCGCTTCGTCTCTGTCTCTTCGTTTCGCCTCCCGTCGTTGCCCTCTCGCCTTCTTCTCTTGCGCCTATAGAAGGGAGGTCGCTCCTCCCAGTGAGGCGCACCAGAACTTTTCCTTCCTCTCGCCACCGGTTCCAATCTCTGAGCTGTCGTTGTCTTCCTCATCCCGGCTTGCGGCGTGCACCGCGAGTCGGGACAGTAGGCCTCCGAAACCGCACATTTTGTCTTGCGCCTATAAAAGGGAGGTCGCTCCTCCCAGAGAGACGCACCAGAACTTCTCCTTCCTCTCGCCACCGGTTCCAATCTCTGAGCTGCTGTTGTCTTCCTAATCCCGGCTTGGGGCGTGCACCGCGAGTCGGGACAGCAGGCCTCCGAAACCGCACCTTTTGAGTCCTGTACGGAAGAAGGGTGATAAGGTTTTTGGGGAGCGCTCAGCGCGACTACTGGCTGCTTCATCACGGACGATCCGGTCGCCGACGACTACTTCCCCGATGACGACTTCTTCCCCGACGTCCACGACCTCCTCGACGACATGGCAAGCGAGGACACCGACCCCAAGTCCAGCACTTCTGCTGCTGTTGTCCCGTACGTGTTCTTGTTTTTCCTGTTAAAGGTTCTGCCGCAGTTCCTTGTTCTAGTCCTTGTCCTACACCTGATAGGTTCTACTTCATATATGCTACTTGCTATACTGTCTGCTCTAGATATGTTTACTTACAGCTCATATATGAAGATGTTGTTTACCTTCTCTTTGTCAAATTGCATGACTTGCTTTATCTCTACTATATTAGTCATGCTTTATCTAGTATTTCTGTCAGCAAAGTTGTTTGGTAAATTTCTCATATTTCCAACAGCTAACTACCGCAAGTCCGCAACAGGCCATAGAGAATTATTGAAGAAATGGACAATATGTTAATTTTTAGTCCCTGATGCAGTCATTCCATACGGTATGCTCAGTTTGCCAGTGAAGAGATGAAGATGGCAGCCATTTTCTGTTTCGATGCAAGTTGGTTCGTCACCTGTGGAGAAATATGGGACTGGAGCATGTCCGTGCTACTTGGAAGGAGTTTCACGATCCAAAGGAGGTCATATAGGCAATGCTGCACATCACACAAAAAAGGGACACTTCTTCCATCCATATAAGTCATTACTTTCAGATGCAAAAAGGATTGAGACAGTGATCCAATATCTCCTATCCTCCTTAATGTTGTCGTTGATATGTTGGCCCTTCTCATTAATAGAGCAAAAGAGGACAGCCAGGCAGGTGGTCTTATCCCATATTTAATGGATGGTGGGGTATCTATTGTACAATATGCCAATGACATCCTTATTTTAGTGGAACATGAGCTGGCTAAGGCAAGGAATATGAAATTAGTTTTATGCCTCTTTGAACAACTGTCTGGACTGAAGATTAATTTTAATAAGAGCGAGTTCTTCTATTTTGGATGCGCCAAACGAAGCAGGATAATTATAAACAATTGTTCGGTAGAGAGCTAGTTTCTTTACCTTTTTCTTATCCGAGAATCTCAATTCATCATTGCAAACTCACCAATAAAGAGTGGAAATGTATCGAAGATCGGTTTGAAAATAAATTGAGTTGTTGGAAGGGAAAACTCTTATCTTATGGAGGGAGGTTGGTACTTATAAATTTGATACACACGAGCAGGCTGATGTTCCTCCTTTCCTTCTTTGACGTACCGGTAGGGGTACGGAAAAGATTGGATTTTTTATTGATCTCGATTTTTCTGGCAAATAGACAAAAACAAAACTAAGTATAGGTCAGCCAAATGGGACATCATCTGTAGACCGAAGGACCAAGGTGGCTTGAGTATTGAAAATCTAGAAGTGAAAAATAAGTGCTTACTTAGCAAATGGCTATACAGATTGGCGGTAGAGAGGGACGGGGTTTGGATTCAGCTATTGCGTAATAAATACTGACATTCCAAAACGCTAGCTCAAGAAACGGCACAACTGTCCTATTCTTCATTTTGGAAGGGTCTTATGAGGACAAAGGTTGCCTTCTTCAACAGGAGTAAATTCATTGTAGGGAATGGATGGAGTACTAGCTTAGGAAAGGTAATCTGGTTGGGAGAGATCCACTAGCCTTGCAGTATCCTTTCCTATATAACATTGTACAACGGAAAGAGGTTTTTGTTGGTATAGTGTTGGGATTTGTTCCTTTTGATATTCAGTTCAGACGATTGTTACTGGGTGAATGATGGGATAGATGCTTGCATCTTGTGCGCAGGTTAATGGAGGTTAACCTTTCTGATGCAACAGACTCCTTGCATTGGAAGTTGTCCGTGTTAGGAGTATTCTTAGTTAAGTCTATGTATATAGACTTGATTAACACTGGGCTTATCCCGAGGTCGATTCAGGTTTGGAAACTTAAGGTGCCATTGAAAATTAAGGTGTTTATGTGGTTTGTGCATAAGAGGGTATTTATTTTTGTGGGTGAAAATAACACATAAGAGACTAATACGGACTCTTCATGTTTTTGTATTTCGCCTTTCTATTTTTCATTTGTGTGAGAAGACCTTATTTTGTTGTGTGCATCTTAGTTATACATAGGATTGGGTGTAATGCTTAAATCATTTAAGTAACAAAGCGCCCCTTTTAGGAAAAAATATCTTAGGAAGCGTGCAAGTGTTCCTTACCATCATTGGTTTTTATGAGTTTTTTTGTGGGAAAAACTTTCAATCTATTCATCTTCAATCATGGTAGTACAACGAACACTAGAAATAATAAAGATTACATCCAGATCCGTAGACCACCTAGCAACGACTATAAGCACTGAGACGAGCAGAAGGCGCGCCGCTCTCATCGCCGGAGCCGGGCAAACCTTGTAGTAGTAGATAGTCGGAAAGTCGTCGTGCTAAAGCTAGCCCCATAGAACCAACGCACCAGAACAACAACCGCCACGGGTGAAGAGTGTAGATCGGAAGGATCCAAGCTAAAGACACATGAACGAAGGCGGACGACGAACACATCCGAGCAAATCCACCAAACACAGATCCGCCAGAGACACACCTCCACACGCCCACCGATGATACTAGACGAATCACCGGAGCGGGGGCTAGGCGGTGAGACCTTTATTCCATCTTCAGGGAGCCGCCGCCATCTCACCTTCCTGAGCAGGACACAAACCCTAACAAAGCTCGAAAAATGATGAAAAAATGGAGCCCTCCCACCAGCAAGGGCCAAGATCCACTCCGCCTTCATGACCCTAAGGCCACCGGAGACGGGACGGACCGGTGCCAGCGCCGGCGGGAGGCAGAGAACCCTAGCTTTTTGGGAGGCGGTGGCTGACTACTGTAGGTGTCAAAACCGACAGATCTCGGATAGGGGGTCCCGAACTGTGCGTCTAAGAATTGATGGTAACAGGAGACAAGGGACACGATGTTTTACCCAGGTTCAGGCCCTCTCGATGGAGGTAACACCCTACGTCCTGCTTGATTGGCTTTGATGAGTATAGGGGTTACAAGAGTTGATCTACCACGAGATCATAATGGCTAAACCCTAATTGTCTAGTCTGTATGATTATGGTTGCCTCTACGGACTAAACCCTTTGGTTTATATAGATACCGGAGGGGGCTAGGGTTGTACAGAGTGTGTTTGCAAAAGAAGGAAATTACATATCCGGACGCCAATCTTGCCATCCACGCATAGGAGAGTCTCATCCGAACACGGGAGGAAATCTTCTGTCTTGTATCTCCATGGCCCATTAGTCCGGCTCATGTCACATAGCCCAGACTCCCGAGGACCCCTTAATCCAAGACTCCCTCAGCTACGTCGCATTCGTTTTTTAACTTACAACTTAAAACGTCCACTGGTTTATGAGTTGATCCAGATTCACAAAAGTGCCAGGTTCTCCTACTTCAGAATATGCGCGGTCTAAATTAAAGATAGGCCCATTGAACAGTTGATACGGAGAAATAATCATGCTTTATGAGAGCACACAAGAAGTTCATGTTGAAGATTTACATACGAAGGTTACACAGATGCATGATTCAGGACTACCAGTAATAGAAAAACACACTGCTTCAAACTTCTCCGGACACTCTCCCTATCCAACTACCGTTCTTCCACCTGAGCGTAGTAACTGGAGGAGGCACTGCTCGAGTGAGAGTATGGCTTTTTGACCATCTATGTCCATGGTTGACAATGATCCGTAGCAACGCACGGGCACATTTACTAGTTTACGATAAAAGAACTAGACCGTATTTGATTTCTACATTTGCATGGACACAAATGCCCTTGCCAAATATGCCCAGAAAAAAAAGGAAAAACACAATCGACTCTGACTCAACTGCCGCCCCACTACTTCGACCGCCGTGGCCACCCCACGCCTACAATGTTTCCCCCTTATCTTCCCCGACGGCCTCCCATAGTCGGCCCCAGCAGTAAGTCCTGGTGACTCCAGATCGCGACAATAATCGTGCAGCTAGGCCCGGTCGCATTTGGTGTCGTTTGTGCTTTGTCTACGACAACTCCTCGCCCATACTACCATTGCCAAAGACGATGCTATCGTTCTTCATCCCACACTTCCTCAATATCGTTTGGCATTGAATGTAGAGCTCGGCCACGTTGGACCTCGATTCAGTGACTTTTCCTGGTCCGGGTTCTATTACTCCTTACCTTACATATGGGAAGTCCAATACTAGCGATTCAAACAATAACATGGGTGAAAAAGGAACTTTCCCATTGCCATGGCGTGAGCCACCAACCACTGGTTGCCCCTTATGGCCAAACGAGCTGCCTATCCGCCGCTTGTTAGCGCAGAGTGCGGCATGCCGGGGCACCTCCGTCAGCATAGTAAACTGGGATCATTTTACAGACTTATAGTAGTATTGTACCATTACGAACTTCCACTGATTTTTTTTACGGGTGAAAACTTCACACTGAGTGACACTTGCATAAAGTAAACTATCCGCAGTCCCGCACACATCATGCATGCACACATGCACATTATTGAAGTCAAAATCGGATGCACGCATGCATGTTACTTCCTCCGTCCCGAATTACTTGTCACAGAAATGGATGTACCTATAACTAAAATACATTTAGATACATTCATTTTTGCGACAAGTAATTCTAAACGGAGGAAGTACAATGGACCGGCACCAGATTTTAGAGTACATCCGACCAGGTAATGGACACCTCGCCAAGGTTGGTATCAAGCTTAAGTGCCTCCCACACAACGACGGACGTGCTGATCTCATCGGTGCGGCAATCGTTATCGGTGCCGCACTCGTCGACGACTGTGAGAGTCCTGAATTAGGGGGTCTCCGAACAGCCGGACTATCTCTATTGGTCGGACTGTTACACTATGAAGATACAAGATTGAAGACTTCGTCTCGTGTTCGGATGGGACTTTACTTGGCGTGGAAGGCGAGCGAGGCAATACGGATATGTGTATCTCCTCTTTTGTAACCGATTTTGTGTAACCCTAACCTCTCCGGTGTCTATATAAACCGAAGGGTTTTAGTCTGTAGGACAACATACAATCATATCATAGGCTAGCTTACAGGATTTAGCCTCTCCGATCTCATGGTAGATCTACTCTTGTACTACCCATATCATCAATATTAATCAAGCAGGACGTAGGGTTTTATCTCAAGAGGGCCCGTACCTGGATAAAACATTGTGTCCCCTGCCTCCTGTTACCATCCGCCTTAGACGCACAGTTCGGGACCACCTATCCGAGATCCGCCAGTTTTGACACCGACATTGGTGCTTTCATTGAGAGTTCTTCTGTATCGTTGCCGTTAGGCTTGATGGCTCCTACTATCGTCGATAGCGATGCAGTCCAGGGCGAGACTTTTCTCCCCGGACAGATCTTCGTGTTCGGCGGCTTTGCACTGCGGGCCAATTCGCTTGGCCATCTGGAGCAGATTGAAAGTTACGCCCCTGGCCACCAGGTCAGCTTTGGAAGCTTAAACTACACGGCCGATATCTGTGAAGATTTGATATTCGACGGATTCGAGCTTCTGCCTTGTGCGTCACGATAAATATGATCTAGCTCTACCATCGGACAGTGTCCAGGAGATCACACAGGCAGCCACTTCGACCCTCAATTCGGAGCCAGTTGCGCTGTCCATGGACGGGCGGATGGACCCCGCCATGGAGGCCCTACCCTCAGCGGCGATCGAGCCAAACATCGACCTTACCTTGCACGAGAGCCGTGTTGTTAAACTGTTGGATCCTTCTCCGGCCACGGACTTCGAACCGCCTGCGCCCGTTCCTATCGAATCCAATTGGGCGTCGATCATGGAGTTTACCTCCGCGGATATTTTTCAGCACTCGCCATCTGGCGACATATTGAACTCATTAAGGTCTCTCTCCTTGTCAGGAGGATCCTGGCCGAACTATGTCTGGCAGGACTGGGATGCGGACGACGAAGAAATTCGCGGCCCACCCACCACCCACTTAGTAGCCACTGTCAATGACTTAACCGACATGCTCGACTTCGACTCCGAAGACATCGACGGTATGAACGACGATGCGGGAGACGAAAAGGAACCACTGCCTGCAGGGCATTGGACAGCCACGTCATCATACGATATATATATATATATGGTGGATACACCCAAAGAAGGCAATGGCGACGAGATAGCGGAGGATGACCCCTCCAAGAAGCAACCCAAGCACCAACGTCAGCGGCGCCGCTCTAAGTCCCGCCAAAGCAAAAGTGGAGATACCGGCACAGGAGATAATAATACTCCGGATAGTGCCGAAGACAACAACAATCCCCTCCAGCAAGATTTAGAGCAGGAGGATGGAGGAGCCAGCCCTCCTGAGAGAGCGGCAGATGGAGAGGCGGAGGATGATAATTACATGCCCCCTCCGAAGACGAGGCAAGCCTCGGCGACGACGAATTCGTCGTGCCAGAGGATCCCGTCGAATAAGAGCGCTTCAAACGCCGGCTTATAGCCACGGCAAATAGCCTTAAGAAAAAGCAGCAGCAGCTTCAAGCTGATCAGGATCTGCTAGTTGACAGATGGACTGAAGTCCTCGCGGGCGAGGAATATAAACTCGAGCGCCCCTCCAAGAGTTACCCAAAGTGCAGGTTGCTACCCCGACTAGAGGAAGAAGCTTATGACGCGGCTGATCGGCCACCTCGTGGCCGCGATAGAGAAGCATTCCAGTGAAAAACTCAGCCTGCACCCCGACGCCATTCAAATAAAAAGGCATGGGGAGATACGCCAGACCTGCGAGACATATTGGAGAACAAAGCAAAGCATGCAAGATCATTCTACGGATCACGAGGGCGCACCACTATGCGAGACGATAAACGTCACGCCGGATACAGTAAAAGCAAATCCGGCCGGGCCGAACACAGCGGGCAAGACCCATTCGAACTGCGTCGCGATATAGCCCAATACAGAGGCGCCGCACACCCCTTATACTTCACAGACGAAGTAATGGATCATCAAATCCCAGAAGGTTTCAAACTTGTAAATATTAAATCATACAACGGCACAACAGATCCCGCAGTATGGATCGAGGATTTCCTCCTCCACATCCACATGGCCCGCGGTGATGACTTACACGCCATCAAATACCTCCCACTAAAGCTCAAGGGACCAGCGCGGCATTGGCTTAACAGCTTGCCAGCAGAGTCCATTAGCTGTTGGGAAGATCTGGAAGTCGCATTCCTCGACAACTTTCAGGGCACCTATGTGCGGCCACCAGATGCCGATGACTTGAGCCACATAATTCAGCAGCCAGAAGAATCGGCCAGGCAATTCTGGACTCGGTTCCTAACAAAGAAAAACCAAATCGTCGACTGTCCGGATGTAGAGGCCCTAGCGGCTTTCAAACACAACATCCGCGACGAATGGCTAGCCCGGCACCTTGGTCAGGAAAAGCCGAAATCTATGGCAGCCCTCACGACACTCATGACCCACTTTTGTGCGGGAGAAGACAGCTGGCTGTCTCGCAGTAATAACATATCAAAGAACCATGGTACTTCGGATACCAAGGGCGGCAATAGCAGGCCACGTCGCAACAAACATAAACGCCGCATTAACAATGATAATACCGAGGATATGGCAGTCAATGCCGGATTCAAAGGCTCTAAACCTGGTCAGCGGAAAAAGCCATTTAAACAAAGTACGCCGGGTCCGTCCAGCTTGGACCGTATACTCGATCGCTTGTGTCAAATACACGGCACTCCCAGACAAGCCAGCCAATCACACCAACAGGGATTGTTGGGTGTTCAAGCAGACCGGCAAGTTAATTGCCGAAAATAAGGACAAGGGGCCATAGCGATGACGAGGAGGAGCCCCGACAGCCACACACCGGAGGACAGAAGAGGTTTCCCCCACAAGTGCGGACGGTGAACATGATATACGCAACCCACATCCCCAAGAGGGAGCGGAAGCGTGCGCTCAAGGACGTATATGCGTTGGAGCCAGTCGCCCCAAAGTTCAACCCATGGTCCTCCTATCCGATCACTTTCGATCGCAGGGACCATCCCACTAGTATCCGTCATGGCGGATTCGCCGCACTGGTTCTGGACCCAATCATTGACGGATTTCACCTCACTCGAGTCCTTATGGATGGCGGCAACAGTCTGAACCTGCTTTATCACGACACAATATGCAAAATGGGTATAGACCCCTAAGGATCAAACCCACAGAAACGACCTTTAAAGGCGTCATTCCAGGTGTAGAGGCCCATTGCACAAGCTCAATTACACTGAAAGTGGTCTTCGGATCCCCGGATAACTTCCGAAGTGAAGAGTTAATCTTCGATATAGTCCCGTTCCGTAGTGGTTATCATGCACTGCTCGGACGAACTGCACTTGCGAGATTCAATGTGGTACCACATTATGCATACCTCAAGCTCAAGATGCCAGGACCTCACGGAGTTATTACAGTCAATGGAAACACAGAGCGCTCTCTCCGAACGGAGGATCACACCGCGGCCCTCGTAGCAGAAGCGCAAAGCAGCCTCTCAAGGCAATCCACCGGTTCGGCGTTTCAAGACCTGGACACCTTCAAGCGCGCTCGGAGCAATCGACAACTAGACCGCCTGGCGCGATCTGAGCTCGCGTAGCAATGCGGCCCCCACCCCAGTCCCAGCCAAACAGCGAAACTCGTGCCACGCGTACATAATTACGCATTAAAAATACCATGGGCACATGTGGGAAGGGGGGCACAACTGCGGCACGCCCCAAGACGCGGCTTAAACCGCACTAGGGGCTTCCCGTTTGGTCATTTTTCTCTTTTTCAGGACCTTAATCTCTTGAAACCCTGTCCGGCAGCACTATTGCCGAACACATGATGCAACAACCAAGGAGGCAGAAAGCTACGTCACACCACGGCATTCCCAGATGGATTACAATAACGAGCGAAATATTTGATTTAATACTATTCCTCAGCTTGCCCTTGGAAAGGAAATAGTCCTACTCTTTGCTTATCGCACCATCTGTATCATCCCGCTTTAACGCACCTTTTTGAATAAACAATGCATAACATTACGACTATTATTGCATTCCTGTTATATATATATATGTGTGTGTGTGTGTGTGTGTGTGTGTGTGTGTGTTCATTAATGACGCCTTGCAACCGTACACTTTGGTACGACCAATACACCAGGGGCTTACGTACCCCACAATATGGTGTGAAAAGTCCGAACACTTTCACAAGTGCGGCACCCCGAACTTATAGCATTATATGCATCAGCTCTGAATCATGTCTTTGGTCAAATGTTGGGTTTGTCCGGCTCCTATGTTTTGGTACCTTACGTTCCACTCTATCGGCTAAGGTAGTGCTAGGAGAACTACTACGATTGTGCCCCGGTTCTGCTGGGTTAAGCACCTCAGTAGAGAAAGCTAAAATTGACTGTCATGATAAGGCGAGAGACTGGTTGCTGTTCGGCGAGGTTTTCTAGTCCCTAAAGACTTATGCCGCTTAGAGCGAGGGGCCGGCCCTGTCCGGCTTAAAGGCGTGTATCGTGCCCCGTCGGCCTTTCGAATACCAGGGGCTTCGCCGAAATTTAAAATTATAGAATTCTATGGCTAAGTGAGAGTGATAAAGCATTATTAGTCCGGTTGCCTTGTTCGTTGTGCTGAGCACCTCCCTCGAAGGACCCAAACATGGAAATAAGAGTGCTCAGGTTTATCCCGAACACCCCAGCACTCGTGGCATGGGGGCAGAAGTCGAGGACTAGCCATCTCTCAGATTGGATACCAAACAGAAGGTAATATTTTAAATTCACACAAGCGTTGCATAGCGCATATGAAACAAGTTTTCATCATACAGGACCACACGAGCAAGTTTACTCAAATATTACATCCTTTGAACATTCGTCCGCTACAAGACGGGCACCCTTCAGGACACCCTCATAATAAATTTCGGGGGTGCGATGCTCCTTGCCCTGCAGCGGCCCTTCCTTGATCAGCTTCACGGCGTCTAGCTTGGCCCACTGAACCTTCACACGGGCGAAAGCCCGACGTGCACCTTCGATGCAGACGGACCGCTTGACGACCTCCAGCCGTGGGCAGGCATCCACAAGCCGCCTCACCAGGCTGAAGTAGCTGTTCGGAAGGGCGTCCCCAGGCCACAGCCGGACTATAAGGCCCTTCATGGCCTGTTCGACCGCCTTGTGCAGCTCGACCAACTGCTTTAGCTGGTCGCTCAGAGGCATCGGGTGTTCGGTCCCAGTATACTGAGACCAGAACAACTTCTCCGTTGAGCTTCCCTCCTTGGCCTGGTAAAATTGCGCGGCATCCGACACGCTGCGGGGCAAATCTGCGAATGCTCCTGGAGAGCTCCGAATTCGGGTAAGTAATCGGTAATTTACTTTTACATGCTTGCTTTGCATATTGAATGCCTTACCCGCCGCTATCTTCTTCATTGCGTCGATCTCCTGGAGGGCCTTTTGGGCTTCGGCCTTGGCACTTTTTGCGCTCTCGAGGGCCGCGGCAAGCTCAGACTCTCGCGTCTTCGAGTCAAGCTCCAACGCCTCGTGCTTCGTCACGAGAGCCTGGAGCTCTTGCTGCACCTCGCCCACCCGAGCCTCTTGCTTTTCTCGCTCGGTGTGCTCCTTGGCCGCTTTATCTTCGGCCTCGGACAGCACTTGCTTTAGGGTCGCCACTTTGGTCGTGGCCCCTGGCAAATTCATGATGATCCTGTCATTTTGCAATCGCATTCTTTTTATACATATCCACAGACTAGGTACTACTTACCTTTCTTCTCCTTGAGCTGCCTCTTGGCAAGGCCGAGATCGTCCTGGGACCCTTTAAGGTCCTGCTTCAGTACGGCGACCTCCGCAGTCAGTGCGGTGGACGCCAGCAGCGAAGCCTTCATATGCATATTGACATACTCATATTAGACTCCTGCGATATTGTTTGATCCTCTGTTCGGCTTTTCTTTGTGAACACCGAACAGAGCATCAGGGGCTACTGTCTATACGGTAATATTTTCCTATATTTTAAACACTTACCTCAAAGCCTGTCAGAAGGCTGGCACAGGCTTCAGTCAATCCGCTCTTGGCGGACTGAACCTTCTGGATCACCGCACTCATGATAGTGCGGTGCTCCTCGTCGATGGAAGCGCTGCGAAGCGCTTCCAGCAGATTGTCCGGCGCCTCTAGATGGACAGAGGTCACCGGTACAGGCGTCTCGCCCCTCTTAGAAGGAGGCTGCCCGCCCGAGTCCGGAACCACTGGAGGTTCCGGCGCGGTGTTCGGCTAAGGGCCGAACTCGGAGCTCTCTGGGGCCTTGCCCCCTCGGCTCCCGGAGTCCGGGAGGCCACCGTGAGGCACCTCCGGGAATGTCTCCCCTCAACCCGGTGCCTCGTGAGACAGCACCTCGGCATCGTCCGCAGGATGAGGGGAGGTGGCGGTCGGGACTGGATCGCTATCCATATCCGACGAATCCAAGGAGTCGTCCGATGATACATCGATACGGGCTCGGGGCGGCCTGCATAATCATATTTCGGCGTTAGGTGAAGTAGTGCGACAAAGGAATACTAATGACTTACTCTGGTATCCGAATACTAACGACTTCCCCAGGGGCTTGGCCCTGGGCAGCCACTCGTCTTCGCCGTCGGCGGCGGTGGTAGAGCAGTCCAGAAGGAGAGTTCTCCCCTTCTTGGACCCTTCGGCCTCCCCAGTAGGGGCGGCCTTCCTTTTCTTGTCTCCCCCGTCAGGAGGGGGAGCATCTTCTTCTGCCTCCTCGTCTTCGGGGGAGGATTGCACCGTAGAGTCCTCGGACGGTGAGTCCGACGACGCCTGGCGTCGGGAACTCTTTCGGGTTCCCTTGGCCTTCTTGGTCTTCTCCGGCACCGTATAAGGAGCCAGAGTCAGCATCTTCGCCACAAGAGCGTCTGCTGGGCCTTCGGGCAAAGGAGTCGGACAGTCGATCTATCCGGCCGTCTCCTTGTTGGGGAACGTAGCAGAAATTCAAAATTTTCTACGCATCACCAAGATCAATCTATGGAGTAATCTAGCAACTAGGGTAAGGAGAGTGCATCTACATACCCTTGTAGATCGCTAAGCGTAAGCGTTCAAGAGAACGGGGTTGAAGGAGTCGTACTCGTCGTGATCCAAATCACCGGAGATCCTAGTGCTGAACGGACGGCACCTCCGCGTTCAACACACGTACAGCCCGGTGACGTCTCCCATGCCTTGATCCAGCAAGGAGAGAGGGAGAGGTTGAGGAAGACTCCATCCAGCAGCAGCACAACGGCGTGGTGGTGGTGTAGGAGCGTGGTGATCCAGTAGGGCTTCGCCAAGCACCGCGAGATATGAGGAGAAAGAGAGGTAGGGCTGCGCCAGGGAGAGGTCAAAAACTCATCTGTCGGCAGCCCCCCAAGTGCTCAAGTATATATACGGGAGAGGGAGGGGGTGCGCCCCACCTAGGGTTCCACCCTAGGGGCGGCGGCCAGCCCCAAAACCCCATCTAGTGGGGCGGCCAAGGGGGGAGAGGGGAAACTTGCCCCCCAAGTTAGGTGAGTGCGCCCCCTCCCCAAACCCTAGGCGCCTTGGGCCCTTGTGGGGGGGCGCACCAGCCCACCTGGGGCTGGTCCCCTCCCACACTTGGCCCATGCAGCGCTCCGAGGCCGGTGGCCCCACTTGGTGGACCCCCGGGACCCTCTTGGTGGTCCCGGTACGTTACCGATAAAACCCAAAACTTTTCCGGTGACCAAAACAGGACTTCCCATATATAAATCTTTACCTTCGGACCATTCCGGAACTCCTCGTGACGTCCCGGATCTAATCCGGGACTCCGAACAACATTTGTTAACCACGTATATCTATTCCCTATAACCCTAGCATCATCGAACCTTAAGTGTGTAGACCCTACGGGTTCGGGAGTCATGCAGACATGGCCAAGACAACTCTCCGGTCAATAACCAATAGCGAGATCTGGATACCCATGTTGGCTCCCACATGCTCCATGATGATCTCATTGGATGAACCACGATGTCAAGGACTTAATCAATCCCGTATACAATTCCCTTTGTCTATCGGTACGATACTTGCCCGAGATTCGATCGTCGGTATCCCGATACCTTGTTCAATCTCGTTACCGGCAAGTCTCTTTACTCGTTCCGTAACACATCATCCCGTGATCAACTCCTTGATCACATTGTGCACATTTTGATGATGTCCTACCGAGTGGGCCCAGAGATACCTCTCTGTTTACACGGAGTGACAAATCCCAGTCTCGATTCGTGCCAACCCAACAGACACTTTCGGAGATACCTGTAGTGTACCTTTATAGCCACCCAGTTACGTTGTGACGTTTGGCACACCCAAAGCACTCCTACGGTATCCGGGAGTTGCACAATCTCATGGTCTAAGGAAATGATACTTGACATTAGAAAAGCTGCATACGAACTACATGATCTTGTGCTAAGCTTAGGATTGGGTCTTGTCCATCACATCATTCTCCTAATGATGTGATCCCGTTATCAACGACATCCAATGTCCATGGTCAGGAAACCGTAACCATCTATTGATCAACGAGCTAGTCAACTAGAGGCTTACTAGGGACATGGTGTTGTCTATGTATCCACACATGTATATGAGTTTCCTATCAATACAATTCTAGCATGGATAATAAACGATTATCATGAACAAGGAAATATAATAATAACCAATTTATTATTGCCTCTAGGGCATATTTCCAACAGTCTCCCACTTGCACTAGAGTCAATAATCCAGTTCACATCGATATGTGATTAACACTCAAGGTCACATCCCCATGTGACTAACACCCAAAGAGTTCTAGGTTTGATCATGTTACGCTTGTGAGAGAGGTTTCAGTCAACGGGTCTGCAATATTCAGATCCGTATGTACTTCGCAAATTTCTATGTCATCTTGTAGATGCAACTACTACGCTACATTTGGAGCCATTTCAAAAAACTGTTCTACTTGGAGCTATTCTAAATTGTTGCTCCATTATACGTATCTGGTATCTGTACTCAGAGCTATCTGGATAGGTGTTAAGCTTGCATCGACGTAAGTCTTTACGTCGAACTCTTTATCACCTCCATAACCGAGAAACATATCCTTATTCCTCTAAGGATAATTTAGACCGCTATCTGGTGATCTACTCCTAGATTACCTTTATACCCTCTTTCCAGATATGTGGCAAGGCACACATCAGGTGCGGTACTCAGCATGGTATACCGTATAGAGCCTATGACAAAAGCACAGGGGACGACCTTCGTCCTTCCTCTTTCTTCTGCCGTGGTCAAGCTTTAAGTCTTAACTTCATACCTTACAACTCAGGCAAGAACTCCTTCTTTGACTGATCCATCTTGAACACCTTCAAGATCATGTCAAGGTATGTGCTCATTTGAAAGTACCATTAAGCGTTTTGATCTATCCTTATAGATCTTGATGCTCAATGTTCAAGTAGCTTAATCCAGGCTTTCCATTGAAAAACACTTTCCAAATAACCCTATATGCTTTCCAGAAATTCTACGTCATTTCTGATCAACAATATGTCAACAACATATATTCATCAGAAATTCTATAGTGCTCCCACTCACTTCTTTGGAAATACAAGTTTCTCATAAACTTTGTATACACCCAAAATCTTTGATCATCTCATCAAAGCATGCATTCCAACTCCGAGATGCTTACTCCAGTCCTTAGAAGGATTGCTGGAGCTTTGCATACTTGTTAGCATCTTTCAGGATTGACAAAACCTTCCGATTGTATCACATACAACCTTTCCTCAAGAAAAACATCGAGGAAACAATGTTTTGATATCCTATCTGCAAGATTTCATAAATAATGCAGTAATCACTAATATAATTCCAACAGACTCTTAGCATCGCTACGAGTGAGAAAGTCTCACCGTAGTCAACTCCTTGAACTTGTCGGAAAACATCTTAACGACAAGTCAAGCTTTCTTAATGGTGACACTTACCATCATTGTCCGTCTTCCTTTTAAAACCCATATGTACCTAACAGCCTTACGACCATCAAGTAGTTCTTCCAAAGTCTACACTTTGTTTTCATATATGGACCCTCTCTCGGATTATATGGCCTCGAGCCAATTTTCGGAATCCAGGCCCACCATCGCTTCTCCATAGCTCGTAGGTTCATTGTTGTCTAGCAACATGACTTCCAAGATAGAATTACGTACCACTCTGAAGTAGTACACATCCTTGTCATCCCACGAGGTTTGGTAGTGACCTGATCTGAAGTTTCATGATCACTATCATAAGCTTCCACTTCAATTAGTGTAGGTGCCACAGGAACAACTCCCTGTGCCCTGCCACACACTAGTTGAAGAGACGGTTCAATAACCTCATCAAGTCTCCACCATCCTCTCACTCAATTCTTTCGAGAGAAACTTTTTCCTCAAGAAAGGACCCGATTCTAGAAACAATCCCTTATTGCTTTCGGATCTGAGACAGGAGGTATACCCAACTGTCTTGGGTGTCCTATGAAGATGCATTTATCCGCTTTCTGTTCGAGCTTATCAGCCTGAAACTTTTCCACACAAGCGTCGCGGCCCCAAACTTTTAAGAAATGACAGCTTAGGTTTCTCTAAACCATAGTTCATACGGTGTCATCTCATCGGAATTACGTGGTGCCCTATTTAAAGTGAATGTGGTTGTCTCTAATGCCTAACCCATAAACTATCGTGGTAATTCGATAAGAGACATCATGTTATGCATCATATCCAATAGGGTGCAGTTATGATGTTCGGACACACCATCACACTATGGTGTTCCAGGCTGTATTAGTTGTGAAACAATTTCCACAATGTCTTAATTCTGTGCCAAACTCGTAATTCAGATATTCATCTCCATGATCATATCATAGATATTTTATCCTCTTGTCACAACGATCTTTCAACTTCACCCTGAAATTACTTGAACCTTTCAATAATTCAGACTCGTGATTCATCAAGTAAATATACTCAACATCTACTCAAATCATCTGTGAAGTAAGAACATACCGATATCCACTACACGCCTCGGCACTCATTGGACTACACACATCAAAATGTATTACTTCCAACAAGTTGCTTTCTAGTTCCATTTTACTGAAAACGAGGCTTTCAGTCATCTTGCCCATGTGGTATGATTTGCATGTCTCAAGTGATTCAAAATCAAGTGAGTCCAAACGGTCCATTTGCATGGAGTTTCTTCATGTATATACACCAATAGACATGGTCCGCATGTCTCAAACTTTTCAAAAACGAGTGAGACCAAAGATCCATCAACATGGAGCTTCTTCATGCGTTTTATACCGATATGACTTATGTGGCAGTGCCACAAGTAGGTGGTACTATCATTACTATCTTATCTCTTTTGGCATGAACATGTGTATCACTACGATCGAGATCCAATAAACCATTCATTTTAGGTGCAAGACCATTGAAGGTATTATTCAAATAAACAAAGTAACCATTATTCTCCTTAAATGAATAACCGTATTGTGATAGACATAATCCAATCATGTCTATGCTCAACGCAAACACCAACCTCGATGGTAGAGGGAGCGTTCGATGCTTAATCACATCAAGCTTGGAAAAACTTCCAACACATATCGCCAGCTCACCTTTAGCCAGTCTCCGTTTACTCCGCAGCCTTTTATTTCGAGTTACTAACACTTAGCAACCGAACCGGTATCTAATACCATGGTGCTACTAGGAGTACTAGTAAAGTACACATTAACACAATGTATATCCAATATACTTCTATCGACCTTGCCAGCCTTCTCATCTACCAAGTATCTAGGGTAATTCTGCTCCAGTGGCTGTTCCCCTTATTACAGAAGCACTTAGTCTCGGGTTTGGGTTCAACCTTGGGTTTCTTCACTAGAGCAGCAGCTGATTTGCCGTTTCATGAAGTATCCCTTTTTGCCCTTGCCCTTCTTGAAACTAGTGGTCTCACCAACCATCAACAATTGATGCTCCTTCTTGACTTCTACTTTTGTGGTGTCAAACATCGCGAATATCTCAAGGATCATCATATATGTCCCTGATATATTATAGTTCATCACGAAGCTCTAGCAGCTTGGTGGTAATGACTTTGGAGAAACATTACTTTCTCATCTGGAAGATCAACTCCCACTCGACTCAAATGATTGTTGTACTCAGACAATCTGAGCACAAGCTCAACAATTGAGCTTTTCTCCCTTAGTTTGCAGGCTAAGAAAATCGTCAGAGGTCTTATACCTCTTGACGTGGGCACGAGCCTGAAATCCCAATTTCAGCCCTTGAAATATCTCATATGTTTCACGACGTTTCAAAACGTCTTCGGTGCCTCAACTCTAACCGTTTAACTGAACTATCACGTAGTTATCAAAATGTGTATGTCAGATGTTCGCAACATCCACAGACGATGTTCGAGGTTCAGCACACTGAGCGGTGCATTTAGGACATAAGCCTTCTATGAAGCAATGAGGACAATCCTCAGTTTACGGACCTAGTCCGCATAATTGCTACTATCATCTTTCAACTAAATTTTCTCTAGGAACAAATCTAAACAGTAGAACTGAAGCGCGAGCTACGACATAATTTGCGAAGACCTTTTGACTATGTTCAGGATAATTAAGTTCATCTTATGAACTCCCACTCAGATAGACATCCCTCTAGTCATCTAAGTGATTACATGATCCGAGTCAACTAGGCCGTGTCCGATCATCACGTGAGACGGACTAGTCAACATCGGTGAACATCTTCATGTTGATCGTATCTACCATACGACTCATGCTCGACCTTTCGGTCTCTTGTGTTCCGAGGCCATGTCTGTACATGCTAGGCTCGTCAAGTCAACCTAAGTGTTTCGCATGTGTTCCGAGGCCATGTCTGTACATGCTAGGCTCGTCAACACCCGTTGTATTCGAGCGTAAGAATCTATCACACCCGATCATCACGTGGTGCTTCGAAACGACGAACTTTCGCAACGGTGCACAGTTAGGGGGAACACTTTCTTGAAATTTTAATGAGGGATCATCTTATTTACTACCGTCTTCTAAGCAAATAAGATGTATAAACATGATAAACATCACATGCAATCAAATAGTGACATGATATGGCCAATATCACATTGCTCCTTTTGATCTCCATCTTCGGGGCTCCATGATCATCATCGTCACCGGCATGACACCATGATCTCCATCATCGTGTCTTCATGAAGTTGTCTCACCAACTATTACTTCTACTACTACAGCTAACGGTTAGCAATAAAGTAAAGTAATTACATGACGTTTATGTTGACACGCAGGTCATAAATAAATTAAGACCACTCCTATGGCTCCTGCCGGTTGTCATACTCATCGACATGCAAGTCGTGATTCATATTACAAGAACATGATCATCTCATACATCAGATATATCATTCATCACATCCTTTGGCCATATCACATCACATAGCATACCCTGCAAAAACAAGTTAGACGTCCTCTAATTGATGTTTGCATGTTTTACGTGGCTGCTATGGGTTTCTAGCAAGAACGTTTCTTACCTACGCAAAAACCACAACGTGATATGCCAATTGCTATTTACCCTTCATAAGGATCCGTTTCATCGAATCCGATCCGACTAAAGTGGGAGAGAAAGACACCCGCTAGCCACCTTATGCAACTAGTGCATGTCAGTCGGTGGAACCAGTCTCACATAAGAGTACGTGTAAGGTCAGTCCAGGCCGCTTCATCCCACAATGCCGCCGAATCAAGATAAGACTAGTAACGACAAGATAATTGACAATATCGACGCCCACAACTACTTTGTGTTCTACTCGTGCATAGAATCTACGCAATAGACCTAGCTCATGATGCCACTGTTGGGGAACGTAGCAGAAATTCAAAATTTCCTACGCATCACCAAGATCAATCTATGGAGTAATCTAGCAACGAGGGGAAGGAGAGTGCATCTACATACCCTTGTAGATCGCTAAGCGGAAGCGTTCAAGAGAACGGGGTTGAAGGAGTCGTACTCGTCGTGATCCAAATCACCAGAGATCCTAATGCCGAACGGATGGCACCTCCGCGTTCAACACACGTACAGCCCGGTGACGTCTCCCATGCCTTGATCCAGCAAGGAGAGAGGGAGAGGTTGAGGAAGACTCCATCCAACAGCAGCACAACGGCGTGGTGGTGGTGGAGGAGCGTGGTGATCCAGCAGGGCTTCGCGAAGCACCGCGAGATATGAGGAGAAAGAGAGGTAGGGCTGCACCAGGGAGAGGTCAAAAACTCATCTGTCGGCAGCCCCCCAAGTGCTCAAGTATATATAGGGGAGAGGGAGGGGGTGCGCCCCACCTAGGGTTCCACCCTAGGGGCGGCGGCCAGCCCCAAAACCCCATCTAGTGGGGCGGCCAAGGGGGGGAGAGGGGAAACTTGCCCCCCAAGTTAGGTGGGTGCGCCCCCTCCCCAAACCCTAGGCGCCTTGGGCCCTTGTGGGGGGGGGGGGGCGCACCAGCCCACCTGGGGCTGGTCCCCTCCCACACTTGGCCCATGCAGCCCTTCGGGGCCGGTGGCCCCACTTGGTGGACCCCCGGGACCCTCCTGGTGGTCCCGGTACATTACCGATAAAACCCGAAACTTTTCCGATGACCAAAACAGGACTTCCCATATATAAATCTTTACCTCCGGACCATTCCGGAACTCCTCGTGACGTCCGGGATCTCATCCGGGACTCCGAAAAACATTCGGTAACCATGTATATCTATTCCCTATAACCCTAGCGTCATCGAACCTTAAGTGTGTAGACACTACGGGTTCGGGAGTCATGCAGACATGGCCGAGACAACTCTCCGGTCAATAACCAACAGCGGGATCTGGATACCCATGTTGGCTCCCACATGCTCCACGATGATCTCATCGGATGAACCACGATGTCAAGGACTTAATCAATCCCGTATACAATTCCCTTTGTCTATCGGTACGATACTTGCCCAAGAGTCGATCATCGGTATCCCGATACCTTGTTCAATCTCGTTACCGGCAAGTCTCTTTACTCGTTCCGTAACACATCATCCCGTGATCAACTCCTTGATCACATTGTGCGCATTATGATGATGTCCTACCGAGTGGGCCCAGAGATACCTCTCCGTTTACACGGAGTGACAAATCCCAGTCTCGATTCGTGCCAACCCAACAGACACTTTCGGAGATACCTGTAGTGTACCTTTATAGCCACCCAGTTACGTTGTGACGTTTGGCACACCCAAAGCACTCCTACGGTATCCGGGAGTTGCACAATCTCATGGTCTAAGGAAATGATACTTGACATTAGAAAAGTTTTAGCATACGAACTACATGATCTTGTGCTAAGCTTAGGATTGGGTATTGTCCATCACATCATTCCCCTAATGATGTTATCCCGTTATCAATGACATCCAATGTCCATGGTCAGGAAACCGTAACCATCTATTGATCAATGAGCTAGTCAACTAGAGGCTTACTAGGGACATGGTGTTGTCTATGTATCCACACATGTATCTGAGTTTCCTATCAATACAATTCTAGCATGGATAATAAACGATTATCATGAACAAGGAAATATAATAATAACCAATTTATTATTGCCTCTAGGGCATATTTCCAACACTCGTGCCAGTCCTGTCAAAGGTACGGGAGTTTAGGTCCCACATGGAGTCAATCTATAAAAAATAAGTATCATGTGGGAGGTAAAGCAGCTTACCGCACTGGCTTGGCGCTTCGCGCTGAATCCGCGATCCTCAGTAATGGGAGGGGGGACCTCGGCGCTCTTGAATAACACCCTCCAGGCATCTTCATGAGTTGTGTCGAAGAGCCTGTTCAGAGTTCGGTGTTGCACCGGGTCGAACTCCCACAAGTTGAAGTCCCGTTGTTGGCACGGGAGGATCTGGCGGTGGAGCATGACCTGGACTACGTTGACGAGTTTGAGCTTCTTGTTCACCATGTTTTAAATACATGTCTGAAGTCCGGTCAGCTCTCCCGGACTACCCCAGGACAGGCCCTTCTCTTGCCAGGAGGTGAGCCATGTGGGGAAGCCAGATCGGAACTCTGGGGCCACTACCCATGTAGGGTCACGCGGCTCGGTGATGTAGAACCACCCCGATTGCCACCCCTTTATGGTCTCCACGAAGGAGCCCTTGAGCCATGTGACTTTGGGCATCTTGCCCACCATGGCGCCTCCGCACTCCGCCTGGCGGCCGCTCACTACCTTCGGCTTGACATTGAAAGTCTTCAGCCATAAACCGAAGTGGGGCTTGATACGGAGGAAAGCCTCGCACACGACGATAAACGCCGAGATATTGAGGATAAAATTTGGGGCCAGATCCTGGAAATCTAGGCCGTAGTAGAACATGAGCCCCCAGACAAATGGGTGGAGAGGAAATCCCTGTTCGCGGAGGAAATGGGTAGGGAACACTACCCTCTCATGGGGCCTGGGGGTGGGGATGAGCTGCCCCTCCTCTGGGAGCCGATGCGCGATGCCGTCGGGCAAGTATCCGGCTCTCCTCAGCTTCTTGACGTGTCCCTCCGTGACGGAGGAGACCATCCACCTGCCTCCCGCTCTGGACATGGTTGGAGAAGGTCGAGGTGGGAAATGTGAACTTGGGCGCTGGAGCTCGAGTTTACGAAGGTGGATGAGCAAAGGAGGAAGAAGGCATGGATGCAAAGGTAAATCCTTATCCCTTTATATGGGCGGACGAAACTATGCGTCCCCACTAGCCTGGTAAAACTCGCTTGTCCCCCAAGCGCCGTAATCAATGGCGCGGTTGGGTTGCCCACACCCGTATTGATGATAATCCCATGATAAGGGACACGATCTCTGCTTTGACAAGACGTGTCAAAAAACTGCCTCGCGTTATGTGCGGGGCTAGTTAAAGGAAACGGTTCGAATAATCACCAGGCCATGACATAATGTCGTGTTGCCGAAATAAGTCACCAAATTGGATTTGTGGAAATATTATTCTCTCTACGGTGGTATGTGGAACTTATTTTGCAGGGTCAGACACTATCCTTATATTCAAATTCTTTCGTGGTATATCCGGAAGAGGAACCCGCCTTGCAATGCCGAAGACAGTACTGCGCGCTGGACTCATCGTCATTGAAAGCCTGGTTCAGGGGCTACTGTGAAAGTCCTGGATTAGGGGGTCTCCGGAAAGCCGGACTATCTCCATTGGCCGGACTATTAGACTATGAAGATACAAGATTGAAGACTTCGTCTCGTGTCCGGATGGGACTCTACTTGGTGTGGAAGGCAAGCTAGGCAATACGGATATGTGTATCTCCTCCTTTGTAACCGACCTTGTGTAACCCTAACCTCTCCGGTGTCTATATAAACCGGAGGGTTTTAGTCCGTAGGACAACATACAATCATACCATAGGCTAGCTTCTAGGGTTTAGCCTCCCCGATTTCGTGGTAGATCTACTCTTGTACTACCCATATCATCAATATTAATCAAGCAGGACGTAGGGTTTTACCTCCATCAAGAGGGCCCGAACCTGGGTAAAACATTGTGTCCCCTGCCTCCTGTTACCATCCGCCTTAGACGCACAGTTCGGGACCCCCTACCCGAGATCCGCCGGTTTTGACACCGACAACGACCATAGCCTCCTAGGATCTTCCGATCGAGCTCTTGATGTTGATCATCTTCCGGCACCGGAGGGTGTTCTCATACCACGCGGTGGTCAGCAACACCAGGAAGAGGCCATTGATGTGGTACTGGTCGTCACATGCCGCAGGCCCGCCCTCTTCTCCTTCTGGGAACCCGTCCAATGGTATCACCGCCAGGAAGTCGATGGCCAGCCCTACCGCGCGCCTCCTCGCCTGGTTCGCAAGGCGCCGCACCGTTGAGCGATGGACTAGTTCACCCTAGAATCTGCGTGGATGGCACCCAAGGAAGCCACATGAGCGGACCCAGGTGTTCCTGACATGTCGACGACGACTCACCTAGCTAGAGCCAAGCAGACCCACAACCAAGGGCCGGGCAAGAAAGAGGCTGAGCTGCCAAGATGAAAGACAACAACAAGGGCCAAGACCAAAACTCAGAAGCTCCGGCTCCCTCGGCGAGCTGGTGAGGTAACCACCGGAGGACGGGAACCCTATCCCCTCCCTTCCTGGAGATCCATGGCACCGAAGGCACGCACAAAAGCCACATGAAGAGCACCACAATTACTGAACCCCGCACCAGGGAGAACACGGCTGTCGCTGGAGACTTGCTGCTGCCGCCGCCGCACACCAACCACACCACACCGAAGCCCACCACCCCACTTGTTTAAAAAAAAACTGCGCCTTCAAGAAGATTACGGCACCTCGGGCATCGCCATCATCCAACAAAGTTTTGGTTTTCACCAGGGAAACAAGGGGGCATGGGATGGGGAGAACATGACCTGACCGACGCCTCCAAGGAGGTGAGAGGCGCCCGCGGGCGTCACCGCCGTCGCCGGCAATGTTGGCTAGGGGTTTCCCCTAGTCCTGGAACCCCAACATCCGCTCCCACCCACCGAAACCGCCTCCCCCCCATGCCATAGCAGAGCGGATCTGAGGCGGAGGAGCATGTCGGTGGAGTATTGGGGTGGAGATGGCCAGATCTGACTTCGTTGTGGCCAAAACCGTCGCCGCGCCCAGACCCGCATCCTCCGGTGGTCTCGCCGTCCTCACGGCCAAGACCGCCGGCCCACGCCCGCTTCACCAGATGCCGAAGGGCTGGAGGCGCAACACCAGCCGCCGCCGCCACCCCAGTTCTCGCAGCCCCCCCCCCCCCCCCCCACGAGCGAGGCGAGGCAGCAAGGACCCCACCACCACCGTCATCACCAGCACACCAAGCTTGCCCGGTGGCTGCCTCCGGTGGAGGCGAGGGGACATCGAGGAGGGGGGAGGGGAGGTGGCGGGATTAGGTTTCGCCCCTCGTGTCGCCCGGGCGGGGCGACACAAGGGACGGGAGGGGACTCAAATGAAGGTGAACCGTTTATAAGCTAGCTAAGCTTGCTGTTGCCGTGCTTTGGTTTCTCTGTTGTTTGGAAGAGTTTATATAGGCTCGTGTTGCAGCCTGGAGAAAATGTAAGGTACGTACTCACACACGTGATGTGCATGCCGCCCTCGCGTGGCTCGTCAAAGAGCCTGCAGACAAAATAAGGATTCTCCCCTCATATATCCTTTGCATTGTTAAGATCACGCTTGTTTTTGGAACTCATATATGGCTAAAAAATATGGAGCATTACAATCCAAGTTCAATATAATTAATATTGCACAACAAACAATGAAACAAAGATGATCGAGGGCAAGATCAAACAAGTGGGTGTAGTAATCTACTGGTGTTAAGTAACAGGGAAATACACCTCGTCAAATAAGAGTTCATCCAAGTGGTATCTAATCTTTATCCGTCATGTACAATCATCAGCATCTTTCGTAGTCGGCTATGTGGCATCGAATCACGCGCTCAGCGTACATATAAGGGTATGAGTGATAGCCCGCTTGATTTTCTCATTGTGGGCATGTAGAGATAATGTGCCTTTTAGTTTTACTAGTAAAAGCTTCTACCTAGCCCAGCACTTTTTATCCTGGCGTTTATTCACAGTGTGTGTGGTTGTGCAGGTTAGGCACTCCACTATTGCAATGCTTTTTGCAAACTTTTGAAGTTTTGAACTTTTGGGATTTCAAGCTTTCAGAAAATTCATACTTTTCAAATATCAACCTTTTGAAATTTCCAAAAAAAATCCAAATTTCTAAAATGTTTTGAAGCTTCCAAAATTTTGAACTTTTGGTTGTTTCAACCTTTCAAGAGATTACAACCTTTCGCGACGACTTTAATTTTGTTTCTCAAATTTACCGAAAATAAAAAGACTTCGGTTAAAATAATATACCTATAAAAATTGAATTTTCAAGGCTATGCACATCGTCCTAAGAAGCGTGTCTAGTGTGATGATGATTTCTAGGATAGAAATCGATATAAAAGCTCCTAGAAAAAATCGTAGAAATCAGCATCACTCTAGACAAACTTATACTGAGTGCCACTTTCAGAAAAGTATATTTCCAAGACACATAGTGCATTTTTTTTAACACCAGGATAATCACGGGCCACTGTACCTCTTGATGGCTTGATGCGCATCCCGCGCGTAGCTCGGAGAATTTTTCCACAGACAAAATACCAAAACATGAAAGAGGATGTGGAAGCCCGGTTTGCATTGGTTAGTGCAGGAGACTAGCGAGCTGAGATCGGAAAATACACAGGAGCTACTGGGTGCTCCACACCCCTATACGAATATTAAACGTAAAAAATACCAAAAATTTCGAAAAAAAATCTGAAATTTGGTGATATCAAACCTGGGTTACAATCTACTCCCGTGTGAAATTTCGTGAAAAAATACCAGGAAACGTATCCGTGGCGAAGGAAATACTCTCCGAACAAAAATCCATCCAAACAGTTTTTTTATATACATAGAATTTTTTTGTCTTTTTTGCCACGAATACGTTTCCTGATATTTTTTCATGAAATTTCACACTGGAGTAGATCGGGAACCCAAGCTTTATATCCCAAATTATTGGAATTTATTTTCAAATTTCTCAATCTTTTTTTGAATTTTATGTTCGTATAGAGGTGTGGAGCACCCGGATGCTACAAATCCGCTTCCGCTGAGATCTCACTTTACATTGACATCCATCCTTATTTGTACTACATATGTATGCTTCACACACCATGCACGTATGCAAGTACTTTATTACTAGTATTTTAGATTGATCTTTTTCACTCTATCTCTCAGATAGACTTGCACCGACCGATACGTACTACGATGTTTCATGGGACAGCCCACCTGATGGGCGCGACGCCAGCATTGGTGTCGAGCCCTAGGGCATTCCACACGGCGGCAGACGTCCCCAACTCATCCTCGGCGCAGTCATCGCACACGTCCACGACCATGGCCAATGTGTTACGCCCAGTTTGTATGCTGGAGATGCCTATTAAGCTGTGACACCGGCCCCCGCCCGCGTACAGCTCTGTAGGCAGCGTTGTCAGCAAATCCCCGTCGCTGTGGTATATGCCGTCGCATGCTGCCGGCCCGCCGCCCTCCTCTCCTTCTTCGTAACCGTCCACCGTCATCGTTCCTGTATGTATGCTGGCGAGAGAATTCCCTAGATCAGCATGGTGCCGGGCGACAGCACATGATACGACCTGCAGGAACACAAGAACGCCAAAGATTGCCACGACCTTGGCGGTGTTTACCATGGTAATTATCAAGGAGTTCCTGCTTTGTGTTTCTATGCTAGCTTACCTTGCTGCCCTGTGTGCTCTCTCGATGGCGTTGGTTCATTTTGGGAGTTCATATGGGTCCTGCTGCAGCTTGGAGACAAAACAGCCGAGCTAATGGACCTGGTCACTCGTGGCATAGGGACTGGCTACTGATTTTCACTCCATGCGAGGAGGACAAGTTCAAATTCATTGTTTCACCCTCCAAGATGGGACCTGCCCACAGAGAAGACAGAAGACATGCTTCTAATGATGCCCGCTCTCTGAATGACCATCAGGTTCAGCACTAAAAAAAGGACATGGCTGTAGGTTTCGTTTAAAAAAAGTCCTGATAAAGAGTGTTTTTATATTCTCACAACATCAAATCAAGACGGTACAAGCATAAAGTGTTTACATCTGCTCTCTACACATCTAAGGAGCAACATAGTCAAGAAAAGAAGGTGTAATATAGTTAATAAATGGATAAAAAGAAGACTTATGGACGAGGGCTGGTCTCCTGAACACCACCATCTGTGGTAAGTAAAAACTTCCTTGACTTCTTGTTCCAACCACAACATGCCATATCCTTGACTGCTTGTTGCAACCACTCACATGCCAGTGTAAGCGATTTGTTTTGGGAGCACTAGACACTAGTAAAGGACTAGCGTGTAGTGTGTGGCGACACGCTGCACTTCACTGACATATGGTATATATAATTATACTTGGCCCAAACACGTTCTTGCTTATTTTTGCCTTTTACATTATGATCAATAATTTTGTGATCAAGTAGGCATTCAACGTGTTGAAAAAGATGAAAATTGTGAAACATGTCAGAATTATTTTGAAGCATAAAGATCAAGTTGAACTCACTAAAATCATCTCTAAAGCTTACAGAAACGGGTCAAAGACCGAAAACATCATAAAACACAAGCTCCAACGAAGATTTCGACTCAGTAGTTGATCTATAGTACGGAAGTTGATGGCTCTTGGCCATCTGACATGCATCACGAACTAAAAGATGATCTTTCTTATTTGATATTGGAATACTAATAAAGTGTTTAATAATTTTCTGGACCACCGGAAATGAGGGCTGCCCTAAGCGTTTATGCCACCGAGAAGAAGATGTGACCATGCCCTAAGCACTTGACGCTTTGAAGAATTGTTCTTCGAGTGGCATGATCCTTAACAAAAAAGAGTTCAGAGTAATATTCAAGGAAAGATGAAGGATATTCGTGAGAAGCTTGTAGGTGGAAAGTATGCTTTTTATCGGCTTGAGGAGCATGAAGGATATTGTTTAATTCTAAAGATCCACAAGGAGTACGAAGAACGGTATGACCAACATGATGAATTTCCATACCTTGACAACCAATGTTGTGGATTTTCTCCGTGCCGGTGTAGCGATTCTGGACGCCTAGTTTCTCCAACTCTCCAGTCACGTGGTCGATCGCGTCGGCGTTGAGATACAAATTGGTATAAACTCCATATGAGTGAGTAGCGTTGCAAATCGATTGTCGCCGCCACCACCACCTCCTCCTCCTCCTCCTGGATGCCAAACATTTTTGTTGGTGAAGTTGCCATCAAAGCGCTTCTTGCAGTGCCACATGACATGCCCCTCGAACTTGCATATCTGGCACTTCTCTCCGTCAGCAACTATTTGGCGTGGCACACCACCACCGCCGTCGCCAGAGTTGTTTGGGAAGCGGGCACCGACATTGTTGTTGTTGTTGTTGTTGTTGTTGTTGTTGTTGTTGTTGTTGTTGTTGTTGTTGCCGCAAGACCCTAGTGGAAAGACGGGTGGCCACGACATTCGTTGGTGGCGTGCCATTTTGCATGAATGCCACCACTATTTGAAAATAGTGGTGGCGTTGGCATTTTTGGTACGACATTACTAACACCATAGTGATAGCGTTGGAAAATAGTTGAACGCCACTTGTAGGTGGGACCCACAGTTGGTACAAGTCATAATATAGTGGTGACATGGCATAACATGGAACACCAACACTATTACGTTTAGTTCTGGCATGCCATATTTGTCATGTCAGCACTATATCACGTAGGTTCTATTTTTTGGAATTACCTTTATTTGTTTTTATTTATTCCTAATTGATTAAAATGTGTGACCATTTTTTATATTATATTGTACTTTATTTTTATTAATTATAGAAAAATTAAATTCGAAATGGTGACTATTTTTATATTATATTGTAGTCACTTTTATGAAAGTAACAATATTTGAATTGGAAATGCTGACATTTTTTAAATATATTTAGTCCTTTAATTGTTTTTATTAAAGTAAAATATTGTTTTTAATAATTACTGTTCTACTATATTTTATTAAATGCTGACATTTTTCGTGCTATATTTTGAGTCTTTAATTTATTTTTAGTAAAGTAGAAATATTGTATTACTTTTATTAATGTAAACATTTATTTGTTTTTGTTCACAATTTTTTTTGCGTATTGGGCCAAGCCCAAAAATGCGTTGGAGGCAATGGGTGAAAACCAAGGTGGCAACGACCCCCTTGCTCCCTCTCTCTCTCTGCTCGCGCTCTCTCAATGCCTCTCTCGATCCCATTTCTGTCGCTGCTCTTCGCCGGCCGATTCTAGCAGCCATTTCTGGCAGGCTCCAGTGCCTAGCTAGGTATTATCTACAGCTCCCTCTCTTGCTGCCCTATCTCTTGACCCATTTGATTTGATTTGATTTGATTTGCATTGCTAGGCTTTTGGCGATGGCGATGGAAACAACGGGCTGCTAGGGTTTTGGTTTGGCACGACATCAACTACATATCATTGGTGAGTTCATCCGCTTCCACCTTCTTTCTCTTTTGTACAAAATCATCGGCAAGTTCATTCCCTCCCGATTTGCTTTGCATTGCTGGGGTTTCCGTTTGCCTGTGAAGTGAGTAGGCAAAATTAATTTGACTGAGTAGGCAAAATTAGGAGTTTGAATAGATGGACAATAACCGCGCCTGTTTGGTCCTCCCGGGGGCTACCCGGGCAAAGACCTAGCCGCCATGGAAACCCCTCCTCTCCAAACCTCCCTCCCCTCACCGCCTCCGGCAGGCGCTACTGGGCAAAGCCCGTGCGGCATCGGCGGCGGCGGGGTCCTTCCTTTTTCCCCTCTCTCGAGATTTGGGCAGCGCAGGGTGCTTAGCCGAGGTGAGGTGAGGGGGGCAGCGCAGCGAGCGGGTGCGACCGGCGTTTCGCGGAGGCACATATCTAGGCACGGCAGGCGCACGCTGGGGCGCGCGGGTAGGCGCGGCAGGATGCTAGAGAGAGCACGGTGTGGTCGCGGTAGGCAGATCTGAGGTGCGCTGGGATTCAGCCGCTATCTTCCTCATGCACGTGTGCTCCTCCAGCCACCCCACTGCTTCAATCGTCACCGCCGCCAACGCCCCACTGCTTCAATGACGGCTTCCCATAGTCGGCCGCAGCAGCAAGTCCCGATGACCACAGACCGCGGCCATAATCAAGCGGCTAGGCCAGGTCACAGCCGGTGTTGTTTGTGCTCCGTCTACAGCATCTCCTTGACGAACGCCAAGCCCCATGCGTCATACACACAACTCAAACAAGCGTGCACACAGGTTCGCCGTTGCTCAGTTGATGAAGCAGCGTATTACTGCATCGTAGCAGACTATCCTCTACCTCTTGGGTTCTTGGCGTAGAATACAGCCTGCCGAGGCACATCCGTCAGCATACAATAGTGAGGTGGGCCTCATTGTCCCCTTACGACGATCATCATGTAATAACTATGTCTAGAATTATTATCTTCTGCAGCTGTACGGCTCCATGGCTAGTTGATTTTTTTTTTGCGGTTACAAAATAATGGTCCCATAAGGCGACACATGTAGAACTATGTGCATGTTACGGTCCACATATCTAGGCCAACTAAGTTTGGATGGAGCTCTCCCGACTGGTGTCCCGTTTGCTAGTCATATTACTTCATTCATTCATGTCGAGTATGGCAAAATGACATTGATCTTTGCTAGTGCGCAATATTGATTTTTTTTTAAATAAGGCAAAAGACTTGCCATTTTCATTGATTAAGAAAAAGGTTTAGACATAAGCCGCGAGGCGGCAAAAATAAAAAGGTCTACTCTCGCGACATAATAGTACTAAGCTGTTTGGCTCCCGCCAAGGACCAGAGATGGGCCTCCTCTTTGACTTTTGCGATAACAATGGAGGTCGGGGCAGAGACATTTTGAAAAATTCTTGCGTTGCGCTCTTTCCAAATTTCCCACGAGATAAGCATCATCAAGGAGGCGATGGCCTTCCTGCAGCCACCTCCACCATTAACCGCCTTGATCCACCAATCTCTAACTGAGTCTTCATGATGCCAAATTATTGGTGAGGAGTCAAGGATGCCAAGCCAAGTGCAAATTTCAGTACAAATCAGGACAATGAACCTATATTGGAATAGGAGGTGAGCAGCAGATTCTTGAACTTGCTTGGAGAGAGGGCACAAATTGCAACTTGGCCAGCCCCGCCACAGTAAACGATCAGCTGTCCAAACACGATTTTGGAAGATCAACCAAGCAAAAAATTTGCACTTCGGTGGAGCCCACATCTTCCAGATTGTAGCATTCATTGGACAAAAGAAGAGACCGGCAAATTGCGTCATGTAAGCCGAGGAGGCGGAGTACTCGCTACTGATTGTGAACTTCCAAGTTATGGTGTCTTGGCTTCCCTGGTTAAGGGTTACATCAGCAAGCATCCCCCACAGGGTTGCAAATTCCTGAATATGGGCCAAGGTTAGCCCCTGCTGAGTGTCAATATGGCGGATCCAAAGGTTATTGTTAAAAGCTTTCCTGACCAGGCACGTTTTCTTTTTTGACAACTCAAAAATCTTTGGTACAATGTCTTTAGGCCGGAGGCCGTCCAGCCATGGAGATACCCAAAACTTAGCTTTGTTTCCATCTTCGATGCACACCCGTGTGGCAGCGGCGAAGAGATCTTTGTCGTTGCTAATACAACGCGTTTCTGAGCCAGACCAAGTCTTAGGTGGATCATCCCATTTGTGCTAGAGCCAACGCAAGCGTAGCGCAGTCGCAAACTTCTGAGGTTGGCACTCCTAGTCCACCATAAATCATGGGCATGCAGACAAGGTCCCAATTAAACTTGCACTTTCCGTCGGTCACCTTATCACAACCTGCCCAAAGGTAGGCACGCCGGAGGCTATCGATCTTCATCACTTCAATCAGAAGGTCAAGAGGCGTTAGGTGGATTTTTATTCTTTGAAGTTGTAGGAATGCTGCCTTCATTATTTATGCTTTAAAGGAAAATAAAAGTAGCGAATTTGGGAGAATAATTACAAAGGGGAGAAATACATATAAAGCAAACTCACAAAAGGAAGCACATTATTATTGCAAACTGAGATCGTTTCAAACAGACTAATAGTACCATTACGAACTTCACACCGATTGACACTTGGTACGTAAAATCTTTCCCTACTAATAAAGCACGGAGTGCTTCTGCCCGTACGTCGTCGGCACTTTTGCAAAAAAGCCCCTCTATTTCTTAGTATTCAACCCGCGGTCCTTGTGCTAAAACAACCCGAAGCGTTACGTGAGATAAAAAAAATAAAAAGGGGATCCTGCCTCCTCCGATCAGATCTCCACCTCCATCGCGCCTCGCCCCGCCTCAAGGCGCGCCGCCGTCCGCCACCGTGTGCCGCTGGTCGCCGCCGCCCACCTGGCCGGTGCGCCCTACCCCATGTTCCCCAACACCCGCGGCCTTCCACCGCTGGCGACGCTCGACGCGGCGGCCACGGCGGCGCAGGCTTGCAAGGGGCGGCGGCCATGGCGGGGAGGCGCCACTGCGCTCGGGCACCGCATCAGGCGGCGGTAGCGAGGCGGGAGGCGCGAATGGAATGAAGAAGAAGAAAGTGGAGAGGCGGGGGCGGAGGCCGTGGCGGAGAGGCCGCGCTGCGCTCGGGGGCCGCATCAGGCGGCGGCAGCGAGGCGGGAGGTGCGCGCGGAGACGAAGGACGAGAAAATGGAGGCGCCGGGAGCGAGGACTTCGCCGGCGTCAAAGCCACTGCTGAGCGGGACGCGTAGGCGCACGAGGGGCGCGGCGCTCCTCTCCTAGAGAGGTGCATGAGGGAAGGAGGAGGGGATTGAGCTGCGCTGGGTTAGTTGCCGGTCACGGGGATGAAGCACGGCGAGCCGCCCGTCTTTTTGCACCACGCTGAGGGCGACGGCGATGTGGACGGCTGGGTTCACGACGGCGCGGGGCCTCCAATCGCTACAGCGCCCTTGCGGAGTGCGCTGATCCCGCGGATGCTGCTGCTACCCCTGATGCAGCTCCCGTCTCGCACCACACTGCCGGACTCTGCCCTGTTGATTTGGATAGCGCGTTGCTCCACTGGTCCGCTGTGCTTTCGTCCGTGCCAGTGAGGGAGAGAGTGAGCTTGCTGATTCTAACTGCAGCTCCAACACAAAAGCCTACATCAACTCTTGCGATTTGTCTAATACAAAATAGGAAATTTGTAGTTTGTTACATAATAATCAAAGTTACTTGATGTGCAGATTATAAATTTGATTACTAGGGGACTTGTACTACATGTCGAGTTATGGTTTCATGATAAGTGGAGCACGCACCAAATGTTTGATGAATTGCTTGAAGAAAATGCATGGAGTCCTTTCTTGCCTGCTTCAAGCCTTCAACCAGGTAAAATAAATCCTATTAGTTGTTCTCACCATACAATCTTGTGAAGCAATTTAGTGGACTTAGTATGTTATGATTATTATCTTTGTAAGTTTCCCAATAGATCTATTGGAGCTATGAACTCTGCAAGAGCCACTAAAATATATCTGTAGACTTATATAGAAATAGTTCATTTTTAATTGTTTGGTGATCATGGCTCGCATCCAATTTCATCCATAAATCACGAAAAAGGTACCATGCTGCACACCTGAAAGTCACCCAGCTACTCCCTGTAAGCCAAATCCCCTTTTGAAATTGAGCAGCTGATCCAATTAACTAGGAAACGTTGACACACGCTTGCGTCCAGTAGCTCGAGGTGCTGGTGCTAGGAGGGGATTACCATTAGAGCTGCAGCCAGTGGTGACTGGTGAGCACTCATAGTTTCAGGTTATTATTTCTTAGTTAATTTGTTCGAGATGGATGTGGCTGATTCAATTGGAAACAATTCTTGCAATTTGTAACCCAGTTTATGCCTCAAATAACACGTAGATCTATTGATTGATTCCTGACATCAACGCATTGAATGGGCTTGGAAACGGAGAAGTGCCATGGTGTACCATGGGTTTCAGCATTTCGGAGATGCATAGTTCAGCAATGTTCTGTATTATTGGAGCAAGCTTTTCATCCATAAATTCTAAGGTCACTTACCTTCTCTTTCTTTTCATCTGAAATTTTATGTAATGCGCGACCCCTTTCTTCAAAGTTGTTTGCTAATGTATGCGCCCAATCTAAAATTAATTAGGCTAATGGTGAGTGTTTTAGTTTCCTAGATGGCGATGCTTCTGTTATTGGAATGATGTGCTTTCTATTTTCATGTCCGGACTTGGTTTCATCTTTGTTCACAAGGTGTATACCAATAAATCTTTAGATGTTTATACATTCACTGCCCACGCATATATATCTCACTCTGCTTTATGAAGTATCTCCATGAATACAGAGCTCCCGTGGAAGCTTGGACAAAAGTAAGAAGTAAACCGAAGGCCTGAGATTGCAAGAAGCAGCCTGCTTTGATTCAAATAACTTTGGCAGTCTGCCCATCTATTAGGAGAAATCTCTGCAAATTAATTTCTCCATTATGCAGCCATGCTGTTTGAGTAGTCAGAGTTTTCTTAGTCTCTTCAGACTGTAATACAGTTATTTTTAGTGGCCCAAAAACTGCTTGATTTTTCTTTTCGGTTCCTCCTTATTGCATAAGAAGTTACTGAATAATTGGCTCTTCTTCTTTCAACCTCCTTAGCTTACATGCCAGATCACACTCCAACCAATACACGATGGAACATCCAGTGAAGAAGAAAGTGATCAGTTGGTTAATGTGGAGCAACTCTTCATGTTCAGTTCCTTAATACAGTTTCTGCAGTGATCAGGGACCGTTGTGTCAGGGACAGTGCGGGCCAGTGATTCTCCAGGGTCTGGCGATGCCTCTCACCTGTTCATCTCCATAGTCATGCCCAATCTTCTAGCTGTCAGTCACCAGGCTCTTCATCGCCTCGGTACGACCCTACGAACCACCAGCATAGATAACCCATCTACTTCCTAGATAACCTGTCTACGTGCTATTAGTTAGTCTTCTCTATAATATGCACGTATGTCTTCTTTAAGGTTTTCGTTTTGTCGAAATTTGGTAGTTCTAGGATAGGTGATCCTCTGTTATAACCATTTAAATTAGATGAGCAAGCTGATCTTACTTTTTTCGAAGAACAAAACTATTTTACTTAATTACTTGGTTGAATACCAACATGTGCAAATATGCTTTGAGCAGACTCAGGCACGTGTGTTCCTGGTGTGAAATGTTCGAGTCATCTACTGCTTCTAGCAAATATTGCTTTCGAGAAGTGTACCACGTAATCTGAGCAAATACCAGTATCCATAACCTGGCACGTACAAGGCATCGAATCCAAATGAATATGTTATATGCTGACATATGTAGTAGTTTAGGATGTAACAGATTGGCATAGGAGTTTCTCAGTTTTGGTTTTATGCTGTGTTAACTGGTTTTGCACAAACATAATGGCATAGCTCTGAATTTGGGTCCTCGGGATCAAAATATTACTGTCATAAACTCATTTTCCTTTTGTGAGGAAGGTTCTTTGGTTATCATCGGTAGAAGCGGAGTTGGATTCGTTGACCGATGTCAAATGCTGGTCAAGGATTTTTCTCTCTCAATGATGGTTGATTGATCTTGTGGTGGCAGTTCCACCGTGTTTCACATGGCTGCATCTTACAGGTTTTGCCACCTCGCTCTGCAGCCTTCAAGTTGCGGTTGTATGAAGGATGAACCTATGTCTCATTTTTTAGGGCGAACATATGTACCATTTCCTTGCTTTGTGTTATAGTGTAGTAATAATTTAATTATTGGAAAAAATATGTTCAAATTATTCATCTCTGACATCAAGCAAAATCTTTTCTGAAATCCTTTGAAGACCACGAAATAGCTTCGGAGTGGTCATCATACACATGTACCTATTTGGAGATCTTATATTAAGAAGTAGTCCTACTTGATATATTCAGTGGTGTGTTTGCAAAATCATCCGGTATGTCATGCTATGCTACATCTACTTCCCATGATTTTGGCTTACATATTATTAATACTTTGTGGATCCTAAGAAATGGTACTACGCGGAGAAGCAGCAAACACTGTATATATTGCCGTTTGAGAAAAAGTAACACCCCAATATTTAACTGTTTGTTTCTTTTTTACATGTAAAGGAACTACCTTAGATAAATTTCTGATGATCCATCACTTTCAAAATAAGGTTAGTATGAAGTCGAGTAGGACAAAACATTTTCTCAGATTTGCAAAGTAACCGATGTTTCCTCCCGTTGCAACGCACGAGCCCTTTTACATTTTGTCAAATTTGCAAAGTAACCGATGTTTCCCCCCGTTGCAACGCACGGGCCCTTTTGCTAGTAGATTATACGCACACAACATGCATGTACGCATGCACATTATTGAAGTTAAAACCAGATGACTCGGATTTACCAGATTACGTCCGACCAGGTGACGGATACCTCGCCGACGCTGGTATCGAGCCCAAGTGCCTCCCACACAGCCACGGACGTGCTGATCTCATCGGTGCGGCAGCCGTTATCGGTACCGCACTCATCCACGACCCTAGCCTCATGGGATCGCCCGTTCGAGCTATTGACGCTGATCAGCTTCCCGCACCGGGCGCCATTCTCATACCACGCCGTGGTCAGCGCCACCAGGAAGAGGTTGTCGCTGTGATACTGGCCGTCGCACGCCGCCGGCCCGCCCTCTTCTCCTTGCTGGAAGCCATTCAATGACATCGCCGCCGGCTGGTCCATGGCCCATCCAGCCGCGCCGGACACCTGCAGGAACACAAGGATGCCAAGGATTACCACCGCCATGCTAGTGCTCGCCATGGTGATTCAGCGATAAAAGCTCCTGCTTGCATTTATAAGCTAGCTTAGCTTGCCGTTGCCCTCCCTGTGTGCTTTGCTTTCTCTCAAGGCTGTTGGTTGCAGGGCTTTATGTAGGCTCGCGTTGCAGCCTGGGACAAAGCTATGTACGTAATCACACACGTGATGTGCATGCCGCCCTCGTGTGGCTCATCACAGAGCCTGCAGACAAAACAAGGATTCTTCCCTCGTAGTATATCTAATGATTCTTCCCTCGCAGTAGTATATCTTCTCATTGTTAAGACCACGCATGTTTTTGGATCTCATATGCCCAAAAAACGATGGAGTACTGCAATCCAAGTTCAAGCTAATTAATATTTCACTACAAATTAAGATGATCGAGGGCAAGACCGAGACTAGTGCGTGTAGTAATTTAGGTATTAATTAACAAGAAATACACCTGGTCAGGGAGTGCTAGGCATTAGATTAGTCACAGTGAGAAGTAACTTAGAGTAGTAACATGCGTATGTTACTACTCTATGTTACTACCTCCACGGTGGGTAGTAACATATGTGTTGTGTCATGCATCACTTCATTTATCAGATTATAGGCTCATCTTTTCTTAATATGTGTGATGTTACACTAGTAGAAAACAGGGCTTTGGTTCAGGCCGTGTCAGCCCATTAGTCCCGGTTCAGTCTAGAACCGGGACCAATATGGGCATTGGTCCCGGTTCATGAGCCCAGGGGGCCGGCCGGGCCACGTGGGCCATTGGTCCCGGTTCATCTAGACCTTTTGGTCCCGGTTGGTGGGATGAACCAGGACCAATGGGCCTCGCTCCTAACCCACCACCATTGGTCCCGGTTGGTGGCTTGAACCGGGACCAAAGGCTCCCCTTTAGTCCCGGCTCATGTCACCAACCGGGACCAATGAGGTTACTGTATATACCCCTCGCTCGCGAGCAGAGCACCCCAGTGCTCTGTTTTTCTCTGGCCGAGGGGGAGAGGGCTTGGTGGTGCTCTAGCTCACCTCCTATGCACACAAGGTGTTCGATGGAATGCCCGAGCCACACTACTTAAGCTTTCTCCTCTCCAAGCTCGACCTCCAAGCTCCATTTTCCATAATATTTGTCTAGATTTAGTGGTCCGTCACGCCCCGTCCCCGTCTTCACCGCCGTCGATCACCCGCACCGAGCTCATCGCCGGCACCACCGTGGTGAGCCTCTTGTTCTTATCTTCTTTCTGAAAGGAAAAATATTCTTACTTATATGTTTACATAGATACTTGTATTATTTTCTTACTTTTATTATTGCATCTTATATAGTGCGATGGTTTTGGTATCCGCCCCCATCGGCCCTCGTCCTATCTATGATTCGGATGTGGTATATATATTATCTTTATAACTATTGGTTCATTTATTGTTTATGAAAATTATGCCGACCAACCTGACATAGATTTTATTTATGTAGGATGTATGTGAATCGGAAATGCCAACCGACCCTATTGTCGAGAGGTTAAATTTAGTTGAAGAAGAAAACAATTTGTTGAAGGAAAAAATAAAAAAAATTGAGGAGGAGAAGATGATATTGGAGTTGCATGTTGCGGATGTCGTCGATGATCACAAGATCAAGATGGATGCAATGCGCTTGAAGATTAGAAAGATTAGAAAATATGCCATTCATACCGAGGCTTGGTATCATTATGCCGTTGGATCAATTGTTACCTTGGTTGCGATTATGATCGCATTTGTTTTCGCATTGAAATGTTTTACATAGTTTCAATGTATGATTTAATTAAGGAGAGCTATATGTTGTTAGATGAGAACTATGTATGCACTTTGGTTTTAATGTGATGATGAACTTCTATTAATTTGGACACTTAATTATATATAATGCACACAAATGAACCGGCAATGGATGTACGGTGACAGACACACCTGCGAGTACATTAAGGGCGTGCATGAGTTTCTCGATGCGGCTGAGGCAAACAAGCAGAATGGTTTTATGTGTTGTCCATGCACTGAATGTGGGAATACGAGGTCTTACTCTAACCGGAAAATCCTTCACTCCCACCTGCTTTACAAGGGTTTCATGCCACACTATAATGTTTGGACGAGGCACGGAGAAATAGGGGTTATGATGGAAGACAGCGAAGAAGAAGAGTACGATGACAACTATGTACCCCCTGAATACGGTGATGCTGCAACGGGGGGAGCTGGTGAAGATCAAGAGGAACCAGACGATGTGCCCAATGATGCTGCAACGGGTGAAGCTGCTGAAGATCAAGAGGAACCAGACGATGTGCCCGATGATGATGATCTCTGCCGGGTCATTGTCGATGCAAGGACGCAATGCGAAAGTCAAAAGGAGAAGCTGAAGTTCGATCGCATGTTAGAGGATCACAAAAAATGGTTATACCCCAATTGCGAAGATGGCAACACAAAGCTCGGTACCGTACTAGAATTGTTGCAGTGGAAGGCAGAGAATGCTGTGGCTGACAAAGGATTTGAGAAGCTACTGAAAATATTGAAGAAGAAGCTTCCAAAGGATAACGAATTGCCCGACAGTACATACGCAGCAAAGAAGGTCGTATGCCCTCTAGGATTGGAGGTGGAGAAGATACATGCATGCCCTAATGACTACATCCTCTACCGCGGTGCATACAAGGATCTGAACGCATGCCCGGTATGCGGTGCATTGCGGTATAAGATCAGACGAGATGACCCTGGTGATGTTGACGGCGAGCCCCCCAGGAAGAGGGTTCCTGCGAAGGTGATGTGGTATGCTCCTATAATACCACGGTTGAAATGTCTGTTCAGAAACGAAGAGCATGCCAAGTTGATGCGATGGCACAGTGAGAATCGAAAGAAAGATGGGAAGTTGAGAGCACCCGCTGACGGGTCGCAGTGGAGAAAAATCGAGAGAAAGTACTGGGATGAGTTTGCAAAGGACCCAAGGAATGTATGGTTTGCTTTAAGAGCGGATGGCATTAATCCTTTCAGGGAGCAGAGCAGCAATCACAGCACCTGGCCCATGACTCTATGTATGTATAACCTTCCTCCTTGGATGTGCATGAAGCGGAAGTTCATTATGATGTCAGTTCTCATCCAAGGCCCTAATCAACCCGGCAATGAAATTGATGTGTACCTAAGGCCATTAGTTGAAGAACTTTTACAGCTGTGGAATGGAAACGGTGTACGTACGTGGGATGAGCACAGACAGGAGGAATTTAACCTTAAGGCGTTGTTGTTCGTGACCATCAACGATTGGCCTGCTCTCAGTAACCTTTCAGGACAGACAAACAAAGGATACCACGCATGCACGCACTGTTTAGATGACACTGAAAGTATATACCTGGACAAATGCAGGAAGAATGTGTACCCGGGCCATCGTCGAATTCTTCCGACCAACCATCAATGTCGAAAGAAAGGCAAGCATTTCAAAGGCGAGGCAGATCACCGGAAGAAGCCCGCCATGCGTACCGGTGATCACGTACTTGCTATGGTCAATGATTTACACTACGTAATCTTTGGAAAGGGTCCCAGTGGACTAGTTTTTCGGAATGACGCTGAGTGACATGCACCCATGTGGAAGAAGAAATCTATATTTTGGGACCTACCCTACTGAAAGACCTAGAGGTCCGCTCTTCAATCGACGTGATGCACGTGACGAAGAACCTTTGCATGAACCTGCTAGGCTTCTTGGGCGTGTATGGGAAGACAAAAGATACACCTGAGGCACGGGAGGACCTGCAACGTTTGCACGAAAAAGACGGCATACCTCCGAAGCAGTATAAAGGTCATGTCAGCTACGCTCTTAAGAAAGAAGAGAAAGAAATCTTCTTTGAATGCCTGCTCAGTATGAAGGTCACGACTGGCTTCTCGTCGAATATAAAGGGAATAATAAATATGCCAGAGAAAAAGTTTCAGAACCTAAAGTCTCATGACTACCACGTGATTATGACGCAACTGCTTCCGGTTGCATTGAGGGGGCTTCTACCGGAAAACGTCCGATTAGCCATTGTGAAGCTATGTGCATTCCTGAATGAAATCTCTCAGAAGGTGATCGATCCAGAAATCGCACCAAGGCTAAGGAGTGATGTGGCGCAATGTCTTGTCAGTTTCGAGCTGGTGTTCCCACCATCCTTCTTCAATATCATGACGCACGTCCTAGTTCATCTAGTCGACGAGATTGTCATCCTGGGGCCCGTATTTCTACACAATATGTTCCCCTTTAAAAGGTTCATGGGAGTCCTAAAGAAATATGTCCGTAACCGCGCTAGGCCAGAAGGAAGCATCTCCATGGGCCATCAAACAGAGGATGTTATCCGGTTTTGTGTTGACTTCATTCCTGGCCTTAAGAAGATAGGTCTCCCTAAATCGCGGTATGAGGGGAGACTGACTAGAAAAGGCCCTTTGGAAGAGACTCAATAATATGCAGGGACGGATATTCTTAGTCTCAAGCACACTACACAGTTCTACAGAACTCTACCTTGGTGACCCCGTATGTCGATGAACACAAAAACAGTCTGCGCTCCAAACACCCGGAGCAGTGCGACGACTGGATTACATGTGAACACATCAGGACTTTCAGCAGTTGGTTGGAAACACGTCTTAGAGGTGACAACACTGTTTGTGATGAGTTGTACTTGTTGTCCAGGGGACCATCTTTGACTGTATTGACTTACAAAGGATACGAGATAAATGGGAATACATTTTACACGATCGCCCAAGATCAAAAGAGCACCAACCAAAACAGCGGTGTCTGCTTTGATGCAGCAACCGAGAACGGAAAGGACACATATTATGGTTACATAGTGGACATATGGGAACTTGACTACGGACCTGATTTTAAGGTCCCTTTATTTAAGTGCAAATGGGTCAATCTGTCAGGCGACGGGGTACAGATAGACCCACAGTACAGAATGACAACAGTGGATCTGAAAAATCTTGGGTATACTGACGAACCGTTCGTCCTAGCCAATGATGTGGCACAAGTTATCTATGTGAAGGACATGTCTACCAAACCGAGAAAAAGAAAAGATAAGGAAGAGAATACATCATACGATGAGCCAAAACGCCACATAGTTCTTTCAAGAAAAAGGGACATCCTGGGAGTGGACGGCAAGACAGACATGTCTGAAGATTATGAAAAGTTTCATGAAATTCCTCCCTTTAATGTCAAGGCTGACCCAAGCATCATGATAAACAATGAAGATTATCCATGGTTATGGCGCAATAAGCAAATGACACAAGCGAAGAAAAAGTGAAGACTTTCTCCCGCAACTATTATGATGATACCATGCCAACTTTGAAACACACGAACATGCTACCATTGTCCGTTTTGTACATGCACATGCTATGTGGATGAAATTATGATACCATGCCAACTTTCAACTTTTTCAGAATTCATTTGAAATGCTTTCATGTCTTATGGTTCGGCCCTCGTAATACCATGACCATTAGTCCCTGGCCCATGCCAACTTTCAACATTCTAAAACTAATGGCACTAACAGAAAGTTTATAATTTTGCTCCTCGCCCCTAGCCCATGACCATTAGTCCCGGTTTGTGCCACAAACCGGGACTAAAGGGTTGGTCCTCGTTGCGGGCAGAGTTTAGTCCCACCTCGCCAACCAAAGGGGGCTCACACCGGTTTATAAGCCCTTCCCTCTCTGCCTTGTTGAGCTCCTCTCAAAGTGAAAATAGATGCCCTAATAGAGAAAAGTTTAACCTAAATTCATAGTGATTTTCTCTGAAATTCATAGAAATTTACTATGAATTTAGGTTGAATTTTCTCTATAAGCGCATCTATTCTCATTTTTTTAGTAAGTTAATCACAAACTTGTGATTCAAACAATTTCCAAAGAATTCAAATTTTAACTATTCAAATTTGAAAACTAATGACACTAATAGAAAGTTTATAATTTTTCTAAAACTAATGACACTAACAGAAAGTTTATAATTTTGCTAACCTAAAAGCAAACAGAATTAAAAATTAAAGCAAAAAACAAAAGAAAATAAATAATGCAAAAAACAAATAAAAAACAGGAAAAAAAACTATTTTTATAGTAAAGTTAATCACAAAATAAAATGGCACTAACAGAAAGTTTATAATTTTTCTAAAACTAAAAGCAAAAAGAATAAAAAAATAAAGCAAAAAACAAAAGAAAATAAATAATGCAGAAAATAAAACAAAAAAACTGAAAAAAAATAGCAACAATAAGTATTTTGTTGTAAGTAGAAACAAAATAAAATAAATAAAGCAACAAAGAAAACAAAAAAAACGAAAAAAGTGTTCTCAAATTTGAAAATTAATGGCATTAACAAAAAGTTTATAATTTTTCTAAAACTAAGAGCATAAAGAATTAAAAAATAAAGCAAAAACAAAAGAAAATAAAATAAATAAAAGCAATAAAAAAACAAAAAAATGCCACCTGCTGGGCCCCCACGGCCTGAATACGACTAGAAACCCATCAAAGGGCCAGGATTCAAGCCCGGAGGAGGCCCTGTAGGCCCACAGGCATAGCAGTGACAATTAGGCCTGTAAGCCTGCAATGAAGAGAAGCTCGACAGGGGTGCGGCAGTGGGGCTTATAAACCACTGCGCACCCCTCTCAACTAGCGAGGTGGGACTAAACTTTCGACGCAGCAGCCGCACAAGGCCTTTGGTCCCGGTTGGTGGCACCAACCGGGACTAAAGGGGGCCATTGGTCACGGTTCGTGGCACAAACCGTGACCAATGGCCCCCTTTAGTCCCGGTTGGTGCCACCAACCGAGACCAAAGGCTGCCGCTTCCCGCCCTTTGGGCTGCTGAAAAGAGGCCTTTGGTCTCGGTTGGTGGCACCAACCGGGACTAAAGGGGGGCATTGGTCACGATTTGTGCCACGAACCATGACCAATGCCTTTGCTATATAAGTCAACACTTAGGAAAATTTCACATTTCCCTCGCAGTTGCCCCCAGACGACGTCGAGCACATCGACGCCGCCAGGCTGCCCCAACGCCGCCCGCCGCCCCAGCCGTCGCCGTCGCCCGCGCCCCGAGTCACCGTCGCCCGCGCCCTCGCCCGACACCGTCGCCGCGCGCCGCCGTCCCCTGCCCCGACGCGCGCCGCCCCTGCCCCGTCGCCGTCGCCGTGCCGCCGTCCCCTGCCCCGAACGTC